>NC_134236.1:129244963-129547993 GCF_965152275.1 Natator depressus
TGCAAAAAGAAAAGGAGTACTTGTGGCACCTTAGAGACTAACCAATTTATTTGAGCATAAGCTTTCGTGCTGTAGCTCACGAAAGCTTATGCTCAAATAAATTCGTTAGTCTCTAAGGTGCCACAAGTACTCCTTTTCTTTAGGTGAGGTAGTATCTTTTACTGGACCAACTTCTGTTGGTGGAAGGTACAAGCTTTCAAGCTACCCAGAACTCTTCTTCAGGTCTGGGGAACGAAGCAGAGCATCTGAGCTAAATACAAGTTGGAACAGATTGTTAAGCAGAAGAGGTAACCCATGTTGGAGGTTGTCACTTGACATGAAGTGGGCAATTGGGGGTTAAATTGTTATGCACAAAGTGTTTGAAGTGGGCAGTTAAGGGTAGCAGGCAGTGTCATATGTTACAAATTATTGTAATGAACCATAAAACTAGCGTCCCTGTTAAGTCCATGGTTTTGGTATCTAGCAGAGTTATGAATTTAAGTCCCCAGGCTCTGCTTTGGAAAGTATTGTACAGGTTTCCTTTGAGGAGAAGTACTGAAAGATCAGATAGGGAATGAAGCATCAGAGGGGTAACCGTGTTCGTCTGGATCTGTAAAAGCGGCAAAGAGTCCTGTGGCACCTTATAGACTAACAGACGAAGTGGGTATTCACCCACGAAAGCTCATGCTCCAATACGTCTGTTAGTCTATAAGGTGCCACAGGACTCTTCGCTGCTTTTACAGATAGGGAGTGATCGCTTTGTGAAAAGTGTTGTCCACAGGTAATAGGGTGTTTTTGTCTTTTATCAGTTTTCTATGTCAGTTCATTTGAGAGCATAGTGAGTGCCTGGTTTCATGCACACAGTTGTTATTGGGGCATGTAGTGCACTAGATGAGGTACATCACACATTGTGATAGGCATGTGCGGGACCCAGGGATCTTGAAAGGTGTGTTGTAGAGGGTATTTATCATTGTAGCAGTGGAGATATTTCTGCAGGTTTTGCATCTGTTGTTCTGGCAGGGTCTGGTTCTGCTTTGAGTTGGTGTGTCCTGGTCTGTGAGGAGCTTACATCAGATGATGAAATTAGCAAGGTTGGGAATCTGAGGGGACTGTTTGAAGGCCAGAAGAGGAAGTTTGGGGGAAATTTCTTTTAGAATGTGGTTCCCATTAAATATAGATTGTAATTGTTTGATGTTACACTATATGGATTCCAGTGTGGGGTGGTTGGTGACAACAAGAGGTGTGTGGTCAGTGTGTTGGGGGTTGGGTTTTTTTCAAATATTGAAGCAGGTTCTCCTGGGGTATTTGGGTGGCCCATTCCATGATGTGATCTACTTCTCTGGTGAAATGTCCTTGTTTCGTGGAGTGTGTTTAAGTGAGTATTCTGGGCTTTCTGTTTGGAGCAAATTCTGTGGTATCTGAGTGTTTGGCTGTAATTAGCAGATGTTCTATTGTGTCTGGGGTAGTTGCTGGATCTGTGGAGGTAAGTGTGGGTTTCTTTATATAGCTGTTTTATAGGGTTTCATTGTTTAAGCTAATCATGGTGTCCAGGAAGTTGATGCTGGTATGGGAGTACTCTAAAGAAAGTTTGATGGATGGGTGGTAGTTGCTGAAATTGTGATAGAAATCCATGAGGGAATTTAAATCGTCTGTCCAGAAGATGCAAATATCATCAATGTCTCTCAGGTATATAATTGGTTTGGTGGTGTATTTTTCCAGAAATTCTTCAAGGTGGCTGATGAAGAAGTTGGCATAATGAGGAGATATCCTAGTACCCATGGTTGTTCCCATGGTTTGGACAAAGTGTTTGTTATTAAATGTGAAGTTGTAGTTGGTGAGGATGAAATGGTTGAGTTTGGGGATCTGTTTTGGATGGATTTCCAGGAGTTGTGGATTATCTAGTATCTATTTGAGGCATGCAGCCATACTGTCATGGTGAAGGATGTTGATTTATAGGGAGGTGACATCCATGGTGCCCAAGATGGCGTTCTGGGGGAGGTTACTAATGTTGTGGCAGTTCTGAAGGAAGTTGGTATTGTCTTGGAGGAAGCTGGCCCTTTGTGTGGTGAGTGGTTTAATGGTGGTTTCTATGAATCCTGATATTCCTTCAATAAAATTGTTGTGGCCAGACATTATGGGTCTGCTTGGGTTCCCTTGTTTGTGTATCTGGGGAAGTATGCAGAAGAGCCCTAGGGTGGGTTCATGGGGGTTGAGGTTCTAGAGTTTTTTGGGAAAGGTATCTTTAAATTCTTCGGTGAATTTTGGTATGTGGTCTTCTTTGACTTCTTTATAGTAGGTGGTGTCAGAAAGTTGTGTGTTGGCTTCACTGATGTAGTCATCATGATTAAGGACTACAGTAGTACTCCCTTTGTCTGCAGGCTTGGTCACTATCTGGTAATTGGATTTCAGGGACTATATAGCTATCCTCTCTGTGGTAGAGAGATTGTGGTGGATTAAGTGTTTATTCAGGATTTCATAGTCAATTTTTTCCTGAAGCAATCTATGTAATGATCCAGTGCGTAGTTTCATCCACTGGGGGGTGTCCAGTCAGATTATTCTTTTTTTCTTATGACTGTTGGTGGGGATGTGATGGCTGTGTGTGGTATTGTCTTTGTTGTAAAAGAATTCCCGGAGGCGAAGTTGGCGGAAGAATTCATCTAGTTCTCCATATGTTAGTATGGTATCAGGTTCTGTGGTGCAGCAGAAGTTCAGTTCCTTGGAGATACAGACACTTCAGTTCTGGTCAGGGCTAGTTTTGATAGGTTGAGGACACTGGCATGTCTTGTAGTGTCTGTGTGGTGGCTGAGGGTGTCTTGGTTTCTCCTGGGGGTAGTGTTCTGTTGGTTGTGGAGCTGTTGTAGTTGGTTCCACTTTTTATTTTTGTGTTGGATGGCAGTCATCAGGCATTTTTTATAGGTTTTTGAGTTTCCTGAATGATCTCTAGATAGGTTTCTTAATTGTTTTCCAGTGTGTGGAGCCTGTGATGATCTCTTGTTTGAGTATATAAGGTGTGGGAGACTGTTCCTCAGGTTTTCTGAGGTCCTTCTGCAGAGCTGTTCAGCATAGTATGAATTGTATGTAGTGGTCAGAGGGTTATAGATGGTAAGTCCTCTGGGGATGATGTTGTGTTTCTTGTATTTGCTCAGGAAGTAGATGTCACTGTTCAGTCTGGCTTCCTTCTTCTTCATGTTGTGAAGTTTGCATTCATAATAAGGGACATGCTGGATGAATCTCAGAAGGTTTGGAGGTTCCATTTGGATGGATGCTATCTGAATATCTCTTGGAATGCAAAATTTGGATGGAAATTGTGCAACATCTTGATGATAGAAAATACCTTAGAAACTGCCTATACCGCAGTGCTGAGAGCTTGAGTAATAAACAAGGGGAGTTGGAATTGTTCATTTATGGTCATAGATTGGACCAGCTTGATCTAACAGGAAACTATTAGGAAGATTCACATGAATGGAATGTTAAAATCAATGGTTCTAATCTATTTAGGAAGGATCCCCCACAAAAAGGGAGGGGAAAGGGCACTCTATGTCACAAATGGCTTTATCTGTTTCCAAAGTACTGACAGCTCAGAAACAAGTGATTTTGAATGCTTAGGGATCAATTTCCTAATAGATAAAGCCCATTATGGGGTACTAATGGATGTCTGCTATAGACCACCACATTACACTTGAGAACAGGAAGACCGCCTCCTTAAGTATCTGTCTATAATGGGTAGGAAAAAGAGTTGTGAGATCATGGGGAACTTCTATCTAAAAGACATATGCTGGAGGTCTCTTGCTGTCAGTACTAAAACATGCTCAAAATTTCTAAATATTATAGATGACAATTTCCTAACTCAAAAGTGTTACATTCAACATGTGGGTGGGAATTCTTCATTAGGCCTTGTCTTGACAGATAAGAGGAATTGATCATAGCACTAAAAATAGGTAGTTGTTTAGGTGCAAGTGAGCATGACTTGTTACATACAAACGGAATAAAGTCCAAACCAGTTTATACACACACACACACACACACACACACACACACACACACACACACAGAGTTTTAAAAGGGCCAGTTTCACCAGGCTGAAAACAATTATTATCCAAATAATCTGGGAGGAGGAATTTAAACAGAAAAATGTGAATGACTGTTGGGAACTGTTTACGAATATGTTACTAACTGCCCAGAAAGCCACAATCAAGAAAGAAGGCTACATTGTTTCGTAATCGAGAGAGAGGCAGCCAGAGTAAAGCTGAAGTGAGAGACTTTAGCAGGGAATGGCTGCTGGGAGTGAGTAGGCTCCAGCAGGGAATCCCGAGTCTTCAGGGGAAAGGGCTGCAGACAGGGAAGGCCTGGAGGACCCCCACCAGGAAAGACAGGGAGTTTGGATTTGATGAACATTAGGAACTTTATTTTAGGATAATTTTGTTATTTTAATTAATCCAGTCCCAAGGAGGAGTGTTGCTGAACCAGAGAAGAGTTTGTGTTGGTAGTTTGATTGAGAAAGCATTGAAAAGTGGGGAAACTGAGGTAGGGCACCTGCAGAACAACCTCAGGCTAAGAGGGATGCTCAGGTGGTGACTGACCGTGTTACAGTAACAAATGGGAAAACAACAACTTAATAGTGGTTAACATAAATTACAAGTTTGGAAGAAGATTGATAAGGGAAGCAAGAGGATACTCCTGGAATATTTTGTCCAGTTCTGGTGTTCACAAATCAAGAAGGATGAAAAAAAGGAGAGGGTTGAAAGAAGAGCAAGGAGAATTATTAGAAGTTGGAAAATATGCCTTATAGCCAGGGGTGCTGGAGCAATCTGTATAGTGGGGGTGCTGAGAACTATTGAACCAAACTGTAAACCCTGTATATGATGGAAACCACTTCAAGCTGGTGGAATGCCAGCACCTATGCTTATAGCAAAAGACTCAAGGAACGCAATCTATTTACTTTATCAAAGAGAAGATTAAGGAGTGACTTGATCACAGTCTATAATTACCTACATCAGGAACAGAAATTGAAAATAGAGGGGGTCTTCAATCTAGCAGACAAAGGTATAACAAGATCCAATGGCTAGAAGTTGAAACTAGACAAATGCAAATTCAAAATAGATTTTTAACAGTGAGGGTACTTAAACTAACCATTTGAACAACTTTCCAAGGTTGTGGTGAATTCTCCATAACTGGAAATCTTTAAATCATAGTGGATGTTTTTCTAAAAGATATGCTCCAGTTCAAACAGAAATTAATTCAGCGCAGTCCTATGGCCTATATAGGAAGTCAGACTAGATGATCACAATGGTCCCTTCTGGCCTTGGGATTTTGTAATCTCTAAAATATGCTGATTGATCAAGAGATTGATGTCTGGTACCTCCTGCTTCTTGTTAGACTGAAAATACAGTGAGAAAAGCCTGAGCTCAAGAAATGCAAAAATAAATAAAAATGAAAAAGAATGGCATAGGATTTAGAGGAAGGACAGTCTTGTGATTAAGGCCCTGGACTGGAAGTCAGAAGATTTGGGTTCAATTTTTACAGATTTAGGTAAGTCACCTAAATCGTCTCTGCCTCAGTTCTCCATTGTTAAAATGTCAATAATAACACTGCCTTTGTCTTTCTTTCTTAACTAGACCATAGTCTATTTTGGGCAGGAACGCTCTCCTACTATGTGTTTGTACAGCGCCAAGCACAGTGAGGTCCTGCTCATGGTTGGGCCCTATAGGTGCTCTGTAATAGTGCTACTACTAATAAAGTCTTTCCCTCCAGCCATGTGATGTTAAGATAGAAGTGGAAAAAAACACCCCGTGGGAATTTCAGTAGTTATTGAACAGATCCAAGATTATGACTTACGGGTTTACAAAACTCTTGTAGTTGCAACTGAAGAAAGGGTTAGGTAATATAAAATGTGTCACAACACATAAAACTTCATGACTTCATTTTGCTTCATTGTGCAATTTGACTGCAGGTGGATACAAACTTCAGTTTTAGCACGAATGCAAGGAAGTTGAATGTTTTCACCAAATTCTGACAATCCTGGCTTTTGGGAAAATGTGTGAAATTCCATTACACTCAGTAATTTACAGGGACATAACTTTTAAAGACGTTTATTTTCTTGGTTGTGGAAGAGAAAGTGTGTGGGAATTCCTGACACTCACTAACATCCATTACATGGGAACAAAACTGGAAGGATGCCACATTATATCAGCTTGCGGGGGTTCTACATGAGCAAAAGAGTTAACACAAATAGTTGCTGGAAAAGAAAATTAAAGGTAACCACTGTGTTTTGAGTGTGATACGTGCTCTTAGGCTAAATTCTATCACCCTCACTCATGTTGAAAGGTAGTTTACTCTGTCCCATTGACACCAATGGGTCTACTCATGGAGTAAGTTACTGTTCAACATGAGCAGAGGAAAAGTGGCAAAGGCTGACCCTTAGAATCAAAGAGTTGTTTTGGCTGGAAAGGGCTGCAGTTATATGATGGTCCAAGGGTTAAAGTTCCATGCAAGTGCAGCACGAAAGGAAAGGAAACTGGGGAAAGGCCAGCAACAGCACAATCCAAAACAGCAGCTTTTTATAAGGGTGAGCGCAAAACACCCAGGAAGGGCAGAATCTGGGTGTCCCTCCTTTTGATCCTATTCTCAGATGACAACATGATTAAAGACAAGAGTGAAAGAAAGGCCCTCCTGCAGGGGGCAAAGGGGAATCAAGCCACTAATGGAAACTGTCACAGAGGAGATAGAAAGTTTAAAGAAAACATGCCCCGCTCTCCCACGGGGGGTAGGGACTGCTGGTGAACCCAGTGCCAACAGAGACTGAACACAAAAGCAGAGCTATAAAACAAGAAATAGAACAGAAGTTAAAAATAAGTGACACCTCCTCCTTTCGTAGCCATATGTACTGGGAAACCAAATAATACAAATCTGCAGCTCTGGGTAGGATTGTCACCAAAACCCTACAGGATTCTCCCAGGGATGATCCTGATTTTCATGGGTTAAAGAACCCTCAACTTATTTTAGGTATCGTGTCATCATAATATCATAGTGAAGCCACTGGAAGTAAGGCATGATTCTATCACCCTTACACTGAGCTGTGCCTCACTCTGAGAGAAGTCACATTAACTGCAGTGAGAGTATTTGCGGAGTACAGTATTATTGAATATGAGTAAGGGTTGTAGAATCACTAAGGTCCATACTGATGTGTCTTCACTCTGGGCTAGAGTCTGCCACATTCACTCACACTGAGTAGTGTCTTACTCCATGATTATTGCAGTTGATGCCAGTGTTATTCGTCATGGAGCAAGGAACTACTGAGTGCGTGTGAATGTGATGGACGCTTAACCTTCGCAATTTCATTGCTGCAGTATGGAATAATATTGCAGCGCAAAGTGAGGATTCAACATCAGGGCAGGAAGATACAAATGTTGTGTTATGCCATGACATCATCGTGCCATGACACGACCACACAGGGGGAATATAAAGACATGGTAGACTCAGATCTGGAAGACCCTACAGTACAAAGCTTCTCCTTTTAGATATTTTGAGTATAGGGGGTCTATATCAGCTTCTGTCTTCTCTTTCAGAGATGGGTGACATGATAAAAGCACCTTAATGCTATATATAATGGCAGTAACATTAGCAATGCCTTCCACAGTAACAGCACTTACTCTCCTCTTTACCTCTCTTAGCACATAGGGCTGATGCTGAGATATGAAAAGAAGGACAAGTTTGGTGTGTTAGCCAGAGAAAGCGATAGGGAGGGAACACTGCTGTTAAAATATACAAGCTGTAATTACTTAATACTTCTTTTCTGTGTCCATAACTTCTCTTTATCGTATGTTCTCTTTTCCTTTTCTCATCTCCCATTTCCTTCTCTGTCCTTTCCTTCTGTTCTCCATCTCCACATTTGCTCTCTCTTCTTTTCCTTCCATACTCAACACACTTCACTATTTCCCCTCCCTCCTTTGCTTATCCCTTCAATACCTAAAATGTTTCATTGATTTTAGGTCTTCTTGATGTTGGGTCCGACATCAAGACATTGCAGTAGTTGCAATGACTTGAAAAAATCCTTTCCATTTCCCTGAACAGGACTTTTGAACAGCTGAGATACAGAAAACCACTGAAGGATCCATCTCAGGTTCTACACAAGAACAAATGTGTCCTGGGACATGATATTTAGGCCAATATTTCCAAGTGTCTACTAATTTGGGGTCTCCAACTTGATGCACCTTAAAGTGTCTCAAAGTGGGCACCTAAAAATGAAGGTACCCAAATTTAATGGACACTTGAAAATGTTGGGCTTCGAGTATTTTTCAGTTCTGTGTACATCTCCAGTAGAACTGGATGTATTTGTTGAAGTTACTAGAACTGAATTTCAGAGCCAAATTCTTCCCCAGTTATACTCCACTGAGCCCAATGCCAATGAATGTAAACTAGGGCCTAGGACCTTAGAGTGTTAGTCTCCCAGTATTGGAGGCCCAGTTCTCTGATAATGCAATGCTATGCTAACTTGTTTTTTTCTTCAGTGGCTGGAAGGATCAGCTTGACCCAGATATCAGTGACAGCAGCAGCAATGACTAATACAGTGTGTTGATTTAAAAATCAGAGGAAATCTTCATTAAAGATGGAAGCAGTTTAAGATGGGAAGTCAATACTTATGTTTATAAATTTAACAACATTCTCACCTGTTGGGTCCCTATGGCTGCCTCATCCTGCTCCTTCCCTTTCTGTAGAAGAAGATTTGGAGAAGGAGGGGAAGGAGGTCATTTTGTAGCTCCTATATTTGATCTCTCTTTGCTGCTCTCCCTTTTTTCTCTTCTTACACTCTTCTTACCCTGGTCTCCCCCACACTCCACTTTACTGTCCCTTAGCATTCCTCCTCCTTCAACAAAAAGAAGGAATGTCCAGCTTTATAATCACAGTATATAATATATGCATCAGCTGAGCTTTCCAGAGCTATCTAAGGGATTTGGACATCCAGTTCCCATTAATTCAGTGTGTCCAAACCCCTAGGCAGCATTGAAAATAACTATTATTCTTACTTTATATCATAGCATCTAGGAGCCTGTCATAGACCAGTGCCCAGCACAGGGCACTGCACAAACAGAACAAAAAGACAGTCTCTGGCCCAAAGAGCTTGCAATCTAAGTCTTAGCCTCACGGTATAAAATACAAGGAGGACAATCGATTAGAATGGCCAAACAGTTTTTGGCCATCCTTAGAGAATGCCTATTTCATTTTTTGTTCTGGGCTGCCTGTGCAACCTCCATAATAGCTCGGTTCTTTCCGTGCATTTCTCAGAGAAGTCCCCACACATCACAGAGCCCTTAGCATCATTTCCATAAAACATAGCAGTCTCAGTGCATATGACAAGTACAGAGTGACTGCAGAGGCTGACCTATGCTCTCACCACTGGAATGATCTGTCTGATCAAGTTTGAGGCATACTGGCAGGGGGCTGCGTGAGAACTCCTGAGCTTCCTAACCTGTGGGCTAGCAGGATTAAACAGAGGACTTCTGTCTCCTGAGCTGTCAGCCCGGCACTTTTTACAAGCACCAAAGTCAGAGTTAAAAAAACCAACCAAAAAGATGCTGCAATAAGCTGAATTTGAACTTTGACTGCTCTTACCCACGATACACCTCTCTCGCCTGTGATGCAGCACACCCCTCTATTTTCCAGCCAGGAGAAAGCAGCTTTCTGTGGTGAAAAAAGCACTCTGGGGTTGGTTCTCTCCTTTTCAGAGCTCTTACACCACTCTCGAATTTTAAGGCCCTCTGTATTTACAACTCTTCTCCAAACCCCTTTGTGACAGCCTTCTCAGACCTGCCTCTCACAGCAGTTTCCATAGAGACTCTCGAGATCTTTTGCCAAAGGGATTTAAATAGTGTCAACAAGTTGTCTTTTATTTTTAAGGCACTTTAGAAATGGAAGAAATATGGACCCACAAAAACAGGTATTTCTAGAATACCCAGTGTAGGTGGATAGATTTCCTGGCATTGTCTCTCAGATAAAAGTGTTAGTTCTTCCAACTGCGGAACACAGGAAAGTGTAAAGGTCTCATTTTGACTGGTGTTTCCTTCCATAAGGTGCTGTGAATAGGATTCTCTAGTTTCTAGCACACATTGAGTACTTGTGGCATTGGAGTTTGGCATCGACACCGAGCTGTATGAAGTGATATTTGCCTCACTAATACCTTTTGGAGGTTGTTTTATTATTTCCTAAGCTCTTCAGTGAGAGCTTGCCTCTAAGGACATATGCATCAGAAGCCACCCACCCCCTCTGGTAAATAATGAGACCTTCCATTGACAGGTGTGACCCTGTGGGTTGCTTTAACATATTTTTCAGCAATACAAAGAAGGGTGCGGCTGACTTGATGACAAAGGGGCAGGAGCAGTACGTTGCATAAAGCCTGGGGAGCAAATTTGGACTTGCTCAGCAATTCGCTAGTTGCACTTCAGAGCCATCTTACATGGTGCAGCCCTGTGTGCTCATGGTGAGAAGTTGCATAGGTATTAGACTAACCCCTCCACATACCCTCAGTTGTGTTATAGAAGAGACATGATGACCGCTAGAATTAAGCAAATTTGTTTTAGTAAAAAATGTATTTGACACATTTCGCTTTTATTTCTCTTCAATTGTTCCTGCACCCACTTTGTGTTTTATGACTGTGTCTGTTATTCAAAGTTACCTGGTGAATGTTTCAGGCAAACAAATTTCAGCCCTTACATGGCTGGGAACTATATTCATTGCATGTATTCACTGTTGGTCGGTTGTTATAACTGCTTATATGATTGGCTGCTACAGTCACACAGTATATTCCCAAATTGGATGAATGTATTAGTAATAAATAAGGAAGTGTGTGGTCAAATTAGTGGATCTTCCATTCTCTCAGGTAAGAGGATAGGAGCAGTCTGGGGTGTTAGGAGGAGCAAGGCAAGGAGCAATGCTGGGGATATCGTAGGCTAGTGGGACATTGTAGGCCGAAGTCAGAATTAAAATTAATTTTCCCTCATCACATTCACACTGATGTGGCATGTGCATACATGGTCCCAACGACAAAAGATGCAGCCATATCCTTGTCTGGCTTTTAAAATTGTCACTGTAGCAGAGATCTGGCCAGAGGGCTTGCACAGACTTAGCTGCAAAGGGTGGGGTCACATACCTTTGGTCATTTTATTTACCTGCACCAGTATCAGGACTATGGCCTGGGGCTTGGGAACACAGTCCCTCCCTTTGGTGCTGTATTATTGTTAAGCAGGGTACAAATGTATTTCACATGTCTACAAAGTGCATTTATTGAATGTACTGGTCTCGGCAGTTTTTTTCCACCCATGAACATTCCCCCATCATTATTGTAGATGATTATTGTAGAATAAATTCCTTTTAGATACACATATGTTATAATTATCTAAGTCACAAAGCAGAAACGAAAACCTTTAGGTCTGATTTTTTTTTAGAGGGATCTTGATCAGTGTTTCTTTTTAATAACTGTGTCCGCATGTTTGCACCTACTGTTAATTGTGGACAACTGGGATTGAACTTGAAAGGTACCTTAGCAAAACCCCCAATTCCTTCATGCAAGATTGGCCAGGAAAAAACTCCACTGAATAAAATTATTTTTAAAGTACAGATTATTGCAAAATCCTACAAAAACCTGTTAATTCATCTTGTTTTCATTCTTCCTTCTGCCCTTCTCTTGAACTTTACATGGCTTTTTTTCCTCCACTTTTGTCAGTGATGGGAAATTTCTAATCCAGCATGCTGGATTCATCCCTATTTGAAAATGAAAAGGAAACACATTTGCACTGAGATACACTTAGGGGCATTTGTTACAGCCAAGACAGAGTATCAAAGTTCATCCCCCAGCAGAGAGACTTGTGGCGAGAGGTAACTGCATTTGTCCCCTTTCTCCTGGCTGCTAATTATGGCTGAGCAGGTCAAAGCTGTCAAATGTTGCCACATTTGCTTGAGCGGGAGCTACAAAAAACACCCCATACTTGGATTCAAGGGCAGCGCATCCCTTGTGTATTGTCTGAGTTGACCCTTTCACAAAAACACAGACATTGTGAAGTGAGGTCAGAAAGGTATCAAGCCAGCTGCTAGACACCCTTTAAACTGTGTAATGCTGTCTGGAGAAAGAGAAGTTATTTAAAGAACATGATAACATTTCAAATAAAGCTTCAAAATCTGGGCCGTCTTCTGATCTGAGATCAGTTTTTCTGCTACTGTAACTCCATTGACTTCAGTGAAATTGTTCCTGATTTTCATTTGTGCAAGTGAGAGCAAAATCAGACTCCGTGCATTTAGATTGAGTGTGTTGGATCTCCACTGATGTTAATCAGCACAGCTCCATTGATTTCAATCAGAATATTCCTCAAAATAACTGTCTTGTTGAATTTGCATTTCATGCATGTTTGAGAAACTTAATTTGAAGTGTTGCTGAAGTGAACTTTGGCGGGCAAATTGTGTCTAGTGGCGCTAGCCTGTTCAAAGAAGGCACAGAAGATATAGGGCCGTGGTCCTGCCCTTTTCTGCACCAACCAGCCAGACGGGACCCTCTTTAAGGGCGGTATGGTAACTGTACTGACTGGGAGTTCTCAAGGGCAAGGTGCCTCATGTGTAGCACTCTGCCTCTTGGCTACCAGCTGGCTCTTCCAGAGCTCCTGCAAGGCGGTAAGAGGTGTGCACCTATAGACAGCATCCAATGTGGGCCTTTGGCTACAGGTCACAATTACTCCCTTTGATGGCAGAAGTTGGTAAATGTGAAATTAGTGTGATAAGAATATACAACAAGGTGAAAAACTACTGAAAAAGCAGCTTTCAGAAGGAGATTGTGCTACTTGTATATTAGCTGGTCTTGCAAGGTTTCAGGATTCTTCCTCCAGCATTTTGTAAACCAGCCTTCCTGGTTCCAATCCCAAAGTCCTTTGCGGAAATCCCATTGCCGTTGGCAGGGCGGGGGAGTGTTTTATTAATTTACCTTACCCTCTTTAGTTTTGCTGAACTAGTGAGGGACCTGAGACAAAGAGCACCACAAATCCTGCCCCATGTACATGTATGGTGTGTCATTTATGTCACGTCAAAAATCTAATGTTGGAATTTAGGATGCAGTTGCATTCCACTGCCTTAGATTCCAGTAGAGAGGCAGCGAGAAGGCAAGTGCTGTCCTAAGTATACAGCAGTTATTTCTACAGGTTTTCACCTTCTGGTGTTAAAAATGCCTGGAAGTTTTCCATATAAGCATAGCAGATAAGGGATTAAACTATATTTTACTCACATGCACACCACATAGAATCAGAGAACATAGAAGATTAGGGTTGGAAGAGACCTCAGGAGGTCATCTAGTTCAACCCTTGCTCAAAGCAGGACCAACCCCAACTAAATCATCCCAGCCAGGACTTTGTCAAGCCTGACCTTAAAAACTCCTAAGGATGGAGATTCCACCTCCTCCCTAGGTAACCCATTCCAGTGCTTCATCACCCTCCTAGTGAAATAGTTTTTCCTAATATCCAACCTACACCTCCCCCACTGCAACTTGAGACCATTGCTCCTTGTTCTGTTGTCTGCCACCACTGAGAACAGCCAAGCTTCATCCTCTTTGGAAACCTCCTTCAGGAAGTTGAAGGCTGCTATCAAATCCCACCTCACTCTTCTCTTCTGCAGACTAAATAACTCCAGTTCCCTCAGCCTCTCCTCATAAGTCATGTTCCCCAGCCCCCTAATCATTTTTGTTGCCCTCCACTGGACTCTCTCCAATTTGTCCACATCCTTTCTGTAGTGGGGGTACCAAAACTGGACACAATACTCCAGATGTGGCCTCACCAGTGCTGAAAAGAGCGGAATAATCACTTCCCTCCATCTGTTGGCAATACTCCTACTAATGCAGCCTGTAGTGGGGCAGCTGCCTCACTCCAGTAAAACAGGGGTTAAAAGCAGCCATGCTAGGCTGATTGGGGAAGTTGCCACAGTTGTGGCCAGCTTAATTAGGGCCCAGTTGGCCCTGATAAGAGGGCTGTGGGCCAGAAGTTGGAGGAGTCTCCCTCTAGCCCTGGAGTGGGAAGGGCTAGCTGCCTGAGAGGAAGGTACCCGACCTAGAGCAGTGCTGGGGAATAGGGCAAGGGAGCTGGAGAGCTCCAGCCTGGTAAAATCCTTGGTGAAGGCCTAAAGAAGGTAATGGGGCTGCAGAGGTACAGTCTGGGGTTAGGCAGAGGAAGCTGGTCTGACCCCCTTGCCAGTGATGAGGGGCCATTACACTGCAGTTTGTCCCAGTGAGCGGGGGCTAGATGACGACTGGCAATAGCCACTGAGGCAATGTGGGGGTAGAGGGTTGGGGGTTCCCTTGGGAGGGGAGACCCAGACTGTGGGGTACTGCGGTGGGCACAACCCCAGGGTAAGGGGCACCGGGGTCCGGGAGGGACACGGGGGCTGTAAGGCAGGCGAGACACTGGCCTGGAGAGGGCGCTTTGGGCTGGAAGAGCTAATTCCCAAGATGACCAACAGGAGCGCCGCACCGCGGAGTCTCACTTCACTACACAGCCCAATACACCGTAAGCCTTCTTGGCAATAAGGGCACACTGTTGACTCATATCCAGCTTCTCATCCACTGTAATCCTCAGGTCCTTTTCTGCAGTGCTGCCACTTAGCCAGTCGGTCCCCAGCCTGTAGCAGTGCATGGAATTCTTCTGTCCTAAGTGCAGGACTCTGCACTTGTCTTTGTTGAACCTCATCAGATTTCTTTTGGCCCAATCCTCCAATTTGTCTAGGTCACTCTGGACCTTATCCCTACCCTCCAGCATATCCTCTCCCCCAGCTTAGTGTCATCTGCAAACTTGCTGAGGGTGAAATCCATCCCATCATCCAGATCATTAATGAAGATGTTGAACAAAACCGGCCCTAGGACAGACCTCTGGGGCACTCCGCTTGATACCGGCTGCCAACTAGACATTGAACCATTGATCACTACCCGTTGAGCCCGACAATCTAGCCAGCTTTCTATCCACCTTATAGTCCATTCATCCAATCCTTACTACTTTAACTGGCTGGCAAGAATACTGTGGGAGACCATATCAAAAGCTTTGCTAAAGTCAAGGTATATCACGTCCAGTGCTTTCCCCATATCCACAGAGCCAATTATCTCATCATCAGGGTTGGCTCCAGGCACCAGCTTTCCAAGCAGGTGCCTGGGGCAGCATTCAGAATGAGGCGGCAGTCCGTGTCCCGTGGCGGCTTTTGGGCGGCAGCTCCGCCGCTCTTCTGGGCGCAGCGGCAATTCCGCGGTAGCTCCAGTGCTGTTGCGGTGGTGGCAATTCAGCGGTGACTGCTTGGGGCGGCAAAATTGGTAGAGCCGCCCCTGCTCATCATAGAAGGCAATCAGGTTGGTCATGCGTGATTTGCCCTTGGTGAATCCATTTTGACTGTTCTTGATAACCTTCCTCTCCTCCAAGTGCTTCAAAATGGATTCCTTGAGGACCTGCTCCATGATTTTTCTGGGGACTGAGGTGAGGATGACCAGTCTGTAGTTCCCCAGATTCTCCTTCTCTTTTTTAAAGATGGGCACTATATTTGCCTTTTTCCAATCATCTGGAACCTCCCCCGATCACCACAAGTTTTCAAAGATAATGGCCAATTGTTCTGCAATCACATCAGCCAGTTCCCTCAGCACCCTCGGATACATTAGAATTGGACCCATGGACTTGTGCATGTCCAGTTTTTCTAAATAGTCCTTAACCTGTTCTTTCACCACTGCGGGCTGCTCACCTCCTCCCCAAACTGTGCTGCCCAGTGCAGCAGTCTGGGAGCTGACCTTTTCTGTGAAGACCGAGGCAAAACAAGCATTGAGTACGTCAGCTTTTTCCACATCATCTGTCACTAGGTTGCCTCCCCCATTCAGTAAGGGGCCCACACTTTCCCTGACCACCTTCTTGTTGCTAACATACCTGTAGAAACCCTTCTTCTTACCCTTCTCATCCCTTGCTAGCTCCTACGCCAATTGTGCTTTGGCCTTCCTGCTTACACCCCTGCATGCTCAAGCAATATTTTTATACTCTTCCCTAGTCATCTGTCCAAGTTGCCACTTCTTGTAAGCTTCCTTTTTGTGTTTAAACTCACCAAAGATTTCTCTGTTAAGCCAAGCTGGTCACCTGCCATATTTGCTATTCTTTCTGCTCATCGGGATAGTTTGTTCCTGTGCCTTCAATAAGGCTTCTTTAAAATACAGCCAGCTCTCCTGAACTCCTTTCCCCCCCTCATATTAGCCTCCCAGGGGATCCCGCCCATCAGTTCCCTGAGGGATTCAAAGTTTGCTTTTTCTGAAGTCCAGGGTCTGTATTCTGCTGCTCTTCTTTCTTCCTTTTGTCACGATCCTGAACTAGACCATCTCATGGTCACATACACACACTTTTCAGTGGCAGATATCACCATGGCATTTGCGACCACAAATGATACACTTTGACCAGTCAGCGGGCTAAGCTATGTACCATTAAATGTATATTGAGTCTTTCATCCATTGGTGGGAATTGAATACAAAATTGTTTTGTTAACTAACAAGAATAAGGAATTTTAAACATGTTTTATTGTCAGCAGAGATAATGGATCTTTTAGTAAGGAAAAATATTTTGTAAAGAACTATTCAAACTGGATTTTGGAGCCATGTGGACCTCTTGCAATGGAACCACTTGAAGCATGGCCCAGGCTCACCAGGCTTGCGAAGCATTCACAATAAACACATATAATAAACATGAATGCTTGGTAAGGGTTCTGACTCCACGCCCTGCTAAGGCAGGTGAATTCGGCCAAGTTGTACCGTCAATCCTGATAATAATGTGGAAAACGTTAACCCTAATCTCTCCCTATCCCCCGCCTCGCTATTTGCATCTCCCATCTGATCCCAATATATGAGGAACAAAGTTCTGGAGTGTAATTGATTACAGTCTTTTGCCAGATTAAATGATACACAGGAGTCTCTTGCAATGGATAGTTAATAGGGAAGTGACTTCCCATATGCGATGGCACATAAAGCTTTTAACTAAATCAGTGACTGAACTGCAAAAGCTGTCACTTAGAGATACCAAGTGGATTTGGGACACTCCCAGGAGGATTTAGGGACTACACACTAATTAAGGGATGGATTTTGCTGGCCATTGTGTGGGTGTGCAATGGGAGCCTGCCGCTTTGCCTCACCCCTACCCTCCATGTAAAGGCCAGACAGAACTGCAGGTGAGCACAGGACTATTCTGTCCCTGCTCCTCCATTTGGGAATGGGGCAGAGATGGAGCCATGGCTCCAAGACCCCT
The DNA here is from genome assembly GCF_965152275.1 of Natator depressus. Taxonomy (NCBI): domain Eukaryota; kingdom Metazoa; phylum Chordata; order Testudines; family Cheloniidae; genus Natator; species Natator depressus. Next base: position 129,262,216 of record NC_134236.1, read on the forward strand.
ATACCAGCAGACTGACAGACAGCTGCACAAGAAAGGGGACATTTACCCCAAGCCTAGCAGTTCTAAACCCATCTAAGCCTCTTTGATCACGAAATCTTGTCAGATGTGCTTTTGTATGCGATTTCCAGTTCTTCCTGGCATTGATGAGGGTCAGTAATAATGCAAGTATAGCCTTTGACATAGTATGTCACTGCTTCCACTTCCCTGGCTGAGACCAGAAAGTCTGAAGACTTATTGAAAAAAGTCAGTGAACTTTTTCAGACCTCATCAAAAGTTCTGTTCAAGTCTGTTCCAAAGTTTGGGAGGAGGTTTGGGTTGGTTTTCATTTTATCTGAACCAATTGGGGAATCCGTAGTTAGACAAGCTCAATATCTGACAAGTTGCTTGGGTTTGTTTCTGTCCAGTGCCAGGAAATCCTATGAGATGGGGTGGGGGGGGTGTTCTCTTGGTGTTTTCCACTTACCCTTGCACAGCTCTTTCTGTTTTTCTATATGAATTGGGTGAGAGTAACAGAGAAAATAGCTTGAGAACTCCCATGAGATTTCCCAAGGCAATCACATCTGTCGCTAAACACTCGGTGCCATTCTCTACAGGGATCTGCAGGGGAGGCTAAAGCAGCATGACTGGTCTGAGAAGTTGGCCTGGAAAGTTCCCAGACCTCAGTATATCTTTTTTTCAAAAGTAGCTTCTCTTCTTGATAAGAAAGGACATCCCCTTTGCTCTGGACTCTGCTCAGATACTGCAGGTGACTTGCAGCTATTGGAGAACTCAGCAGCTGCAACAGGGCTTTCAAAACAGGATCCGATCAGATATTCACCTCACTGGATCTTGTCATCTAAAGGGCCCAACTGTAAGCTGCTTTGAACATGTGTTTACCTTTCTAGTCAAGCTATGTTCACACAGGGACAATTCCAGAGGTGCCGAGCTTTTTACATTGCGTAAAACTTTCAAAAACACTTCAGTGCCTGAAGAGCCTAAAGTCCCATTTTCTACAGGGACTTGGGCACTTTGGAAGAGAAAGAGAGGCTATTTCAGTCTCCTCAGAAGAATAAGTTCAAAGAGCCAAATCCTCAGGTCTTTTCTCAGTTTCTACTCAGGCCTTCTGCACTTTTCCTTAATTGAGAAAGGGCCTCAGGATTTTCTCCCTTCAGCATCTGTATCTCTTCCAAAGTTAAAAACAAAACCCCAGGCTGCAGATTCCTTCATTGTTTTCTGACCGGCTTCTATTTTGCCTACCCAATTATACAACCAGCAGGGCTGAAGCGTATTTTAAAAAACATCCTCAGCTGTTTATGCTCAGAGATTCCGTCCTGTGCAAATAAAGTTTTCTTTGGCCTGGTTTTTAATTTGTTGTGTTTCTTTCTCCCTTTGGAAGGAATGAGGCACAAAAATGAGTTGTCTGTGTGTAGTGGAGAGCAGAATGCAGGCAGCCTATTTTTTAAAAAAAAGTCCTATTGGGGAGGCCCCATTGGTTAAAGGGTACGGCACAGTCACTCTGAAGTGAGGGTTTAATGAAGTAGCCTGTGAGAGAATGGAGGGGATGGTCCCCGCTGCACAGATGGCTCTTTGTCACCGCTGACACCTGCCATCTGCTTGTTTGTCTAAATGATGTCGGAGGGGGCATCGTGAGCTCCCAATCTGCTACACTGCCTCCACCAGCTTCCAGTGACCCCCTGACCCCTGTGTCAGACAGGTCCAGAGAGTTTGTTCTTTCAGCTCAGTGGGTTCTTCCTTCTCCATGTTTACAGCCTCTTCCCAGCCGCTGACATTCACAGCAGCACAGTTCTGCCAGTAACAGCAGCAGCTGCCTTTGGCCTGCACTAGTTTGGTTTCCCCATACACCAGGGTCCAGTTTATAGATCGCTGATCTATAAATCTCATCTTCATGCATATGAAAAGAGCGGGACAGAGAGAGATTAACCTTTACAGACATGAAAGAGGTACAAAAGTTTACATTGCCAAACAGCAAATTAAATCTTTAAGGAATATTATTTACAAGCCTATTTTCCCTCCCAAGTTTACAGCTTTTTCCAATGAAATTAGAAAGCCAAATTATCTCTGGTGTAATTCCACTGATATCAATAGAGTTAGACCAGGGATGATTTTGGCCTCAGATACTTAACACTGGTTTTGAATTTCATCTGGTGTGAATGTGGGTGGCTTTTTAACGATATATCAGCTGTAGTATTAGGAGAGCTAAGAGAGAGATTTTTTTAAAGGCACAAATAGGAGTTCAGGATCTAACTCTCAGTGATATGGGTGCCTAATGGCCTTTTGTCCCTTTAAAATCACCCTCTTAAATAAAACATAGTAATATTTGTAATGGCGTTTTTCAAAATATCTTTGCAAAGGACTATCTTTTTAATATCTGATAAGCCGTTGGATTTGCATACATCTGTGAACGATATTCTACCTTTCAGATAATTTTTGGAACAATAAACATACCCTATATATTTAACACAGTTCTGTAATACATAAAAGAACATCACAGTTTAGCGTCAGATGAACAAATCTTTGTTGGCTGATAGTCATATTTTCCTGAGTTTACAAAAAAGTTATATGCTTTTTATTTTCACCTCAAATAGTTTGAACAAGTGAGAGGCAGAATTTACAGAAAGAACAACATTGTTTTGCCCTGGAAATGTCCTGTTTCTGGTTTGGACAAATTCACCCACATTTATGATTTTTCCCTACGGAAAAAAATGAAGTTTTATTGCTTCTCATTCAAAAGAAACTAAGTTTGCTGTTATAAATGTTGAGAGTTTGGGAAGAGAAATAATACATCATAAACGCAATAATTAATATTCATTATGTGCTTAAGGGGACTTATGCACATAACCGTATGTTACACATGAACACTCATGAAGTGAAAAAATAGTCATTTTGCACAGCTCTAATGAAGTCAAGAACAGAGATGCAAAGTACTGTAGGTTCAAAGTGGTCCTGAATGAGAGGAGTTTAGAATGGGATTGGGGGCTGATGTTTCTCTGTGTTTTACTTGGCCCCCTGTTTTTAATTCCTCTCTTTAAAACTACAAATGGCTTTCCCTGAGGTGTGTAGTTTTTGCAGGTCACCTTTGTTTTCTGTTCTGGGAGCTGGTAGAAAAAATGCATGGTAACAAAACAAAACAAAAAGGCTGGCAAAAACTACTGCAGTCAATTTCTAAATCTGTTCTAAAAAAATCAAAGTCTAAATTTCAAGAGGTTTCAGATCACAAAAAAGATTAAAGACCTGAAAGATTTAAAGTTAACAAAATGTTTCTAGTCAGTTTGGTGCTGATGAAAAGTATCAGATGGGCAGCTCTGGAGACTGTCCCCACCCCCCAGCTATCTATAGATACATTTATTCCCAAGGCACATTACCCTATCACTGTGCCTCACTCCTGGCACAACAACAGCAATGGGCCAGAGGATATTTCACTCTCCAAGCCAGTTTTAGATCTTGGCCTCTTTGCCAACAAATTTGCCAATTAGTGCCAGCTGTGATGGAGTTTTTGTGATGCAGACACCTGTTCACTGGGAACGGGTCTGAGATGAAACATTTGACTTGTAAAATTAAGTCAAATCCAAGGTGCCATTGAATTTAGCATTAAAAAGCATCTAAATCTTATAAAAATCTGCATTGTGATGCCCTCTCTCTCTTAGAAACAAATTAACTGATTTGATTATTTTTAGGGGCGGGGGAATGATGAGCCCTGTCCTGTAGGCCTTATTCTAGCTGAACTTCTATTAATTTGACTTTGAAATTTGCCGGAGTAAAATGCAAAAGTAACTTAATGGTTTCTGGGATGCTGTAAACCTGTATCAGACTGAGGTAACTGAGAAAAAGCTGAGGTATAGATCCTTAGCACTAGGGGCTTATCGTGCAAATGCCAACAGACCCTTAACCAGAGCAGTGCTATACAGGACAGGAGCCGCTAAAATATTGGACTGTTTTCTACTTTTTTTCCACCAGGTGCCATATATGTATGTCACTGGCCTTTGACCCTCTCTCCCCCTGCCCCCTTTATAACTTCACGGCTTGAGAGCTCCCAAAGCACAGTCACTACAATTCCCGACAAAGGACAGCATAGCGTTCCCTTCAGAAGCCACTCGTGCCACAGTCATACTCTGCCTAAGGGAGTCACCGTTGAGCAAAGTGAGATGCTCCCAGCTCTTCCCCCAGAGAAGCTGAGCGCACTGTCTCCGCAGTGTCTTTAATAACACTGAAAGGCAGTGGGCTATGCAAAAGCAAACAGAGCATGGGGAATCTTAAGCAGCCTGGGAAATTTTCCAAAGGCCATCAGAGATACATGGGATGAAATCCTCTCCTCAGTGAAGTCAGTGGGAGTTTGGCCACTGACTTCAATGGGGGCAGGATTTCACCCACACTGTATTGTTGTAAAAGGGAAACATTACCTGACAGGACATTGGTGAGTCAGTGCATGAAGAAACTCCTTTTTCATGTATGTATTTCGTTCAACTGTCAGGGCTGTAGCTAGCCATTTAAAATCTATACATCCTCAGGCTGATCTGTCATCTCACTCTGCAATGGATCTGTACTCTTCTAATGTAGGCAAACAGTCTGATCACTCGTATAGCTAACACAGCAGGTGCAGCTAGCCAGAGAGATCTAGCACTGGGCTAATAAAAGGCCTGTTGTAAAACAAAAGAAACCCATAAGTGTTGTATCATTTATTTTTTCCTCTGGACGCTAACATTTTTGTGTTATGATGTAGCTGACATCTGCCTGCCTAAACCAAACCTGCAAGGCAGCAAAGGGACTCAGAACTGTGTGGCAATGCAAGGACCCTTCAAACAAATGCTGTCCTAGCACCAGAGGAATAAGTTGCACTTCCGTGCACAGTAAGTGACAGTAAATTCCAGCTACCTCTGCCTCAGTGGGGTAAAGTATACCTTCCCTTAATTCTTCTCTAATAGAACCTGTGTTCGTTGTCGAATTGCATGCTGTTTTGTTTCTTATGATTTCTTGGCCAAAGAATGGCTTTTAATCTTTTCACTGTAAGTGGGAAAACTACAGAAAGATAAATCCCCCTATCTTGCATCCAGCAGCATGCCGCTGTGGTTTCCCATTTAAGAGCTGAGAGGTTTGAAAAATATAATGCCAATCTTATGGTAATGGAGCTGGCATTTGAAAATCAGTTATATCATCTAGCCAGCATCCATTTTGGCCGGCATGAAAAATCAGCTGTAGGACAGGTGTCAGTCAAACACTAATGGAACATGCTCTCTCACCCCGCAAATCACGGTTAAGCCCAAGGAAGTGAAATAAACAAATATTCTGGAATCAGAGACCACCCACTGACAGGGCATGTGATGACAAGTCACACGATTTTTCTACATCAACCAAAGTAATAGTTCACACTGAGAGATTTTGGGTCCAACTTAACACTGCTATGTGCCTTATGTAGTCATTCATACCGACGCCAAGCAGCTGTGAATTACTACCTAACTGGAAGGATGGTGTTTTCCACCCACTTTGCTGTGCTGTAATTGACTACCCAAGGAGCAGGGCAATGGTGAATCAGGACCCTTTTGGTCAAAACACCGGCCTGGAACTCAGGAGACTTGCATTCAATTCCTAGCTCTGTCACAGGAGGGCTGTGGCCATACTGCCAACCCCAACATTCAAAAATCATGAGATTGGTCCCAAAAAACTCATGAGATTGACTTGAAACAACCTAAACAATTTTAAAATGACCAAGTTGGGATTCTTTTTATTTGTCTTTTGGATTTTGAACCTTGGGCCACTTTTTCAAGCTTTTCTCCACAACCAGAAGGGCTAGAAATTTTGTTTCAAAATGAAAACTGAGATTCTCAACAGAATCTCTTCTCTCCAGGAGTTGGGGCTTTAATTAAAACACCAAATATCATGAAACAGGAGACAACACTATGAGAAATGGCAACACTAAGTGTGACCTTCAGTAAGTCACATGGAGCCACCTGTTCAAAAGAGATCAGAACCCAGCCTCTCCCATGTAAGCGCCTAAATGAAAAGGCCAGGTTTTCAAAAGTGCTTAGCACCCAGTGCTCTCTGTGTAATAATATTGTCAGTGGCAGTAGATAGGTTGCTGAGCACCCTGAAAGCCCAGCAGTTTCACTTAGGTGCCTCAATGGGAGATACTGCGTGCTGAATTCTTTTGAAAATCTGGCCTTTTCATCTTACTGTGTCTCAGTTTCCTAAAACCAGTAGCACAAAGCTGCCATGGGTGGTCTGAGGTGGGAGGAGGGGCCACACTGTATGTATGTAAGTAAAAGCCTACTTACTTATTAAAGTATACATGAAGTCTATTGTATCAATAGCTTAAAGTGCCAATCCTGCCAATGTGATGCACTAGGATACATATTCCTGTGCTTGTACTGAGCACCACTGGTTGTGGGCAGAGGTTACTCACTGGCAAACTACATATGTCCTATGAAACTGTCTACCCTACAGTGCCTGATGATTCAGCTAATCTGTGTGGGCCATGATAGAGTCTCTTCTTATTTTTGTTTTACAGAGCAGAACAGTTCATGTGCCCATCCCTCTCTGTCCCGCTCACCACTTCTTGCACTGTGCTCACCAGGATATGTTTAAATTTAAAAAGGAATTGAATACATATTTTAAGCCCTTTTCAGTCTTGCTAAGATGATAAGAAGTGAATTACAGAAGTATCTTGTGATAGCATGAAATACTTCATGACTGGGAATTTTTGTGAACCTGAACTCACAAAGCCATGTGATTTCCCCGTGAAATGATTTGATGGGGATTTTTGCTGTTGTTGTTGTTCTTTAGAGTGATGCCCTTTCTGAGCTTGATTTGAAAATGTTTATAATAAAAAATTAAAGGAAACTGAAGATGCTAACATAAGTGGGGAGGTTTCATTATGGTTAATGTCAGTTAGTAAAGGCTCACCAACACTTTACAATCAGTTAATTTCTTTAGCCACTCCTCTAGCTCTGTCTCCACCGCTCCACCCAGGACTCATTGACGCTGAATGAAAAGGCATTGTAACAAACCATTGGTCATTACTATTGTTACTGCTATTATTACTATTAGTTTCAAAAGTGCTTAAGTAACTTAGGAGCCCAAGTCTTATTTTTAAAAATGATTTAAGTACTTAGGAGCCTACGTCTCGTTAAAAGTCAATGGGATTTAGGCTCTTAAGTAACAGGTGTTTTTGAAAATTATGCACGTCTTTCAACACTCTAATAATCTCCTTTGATTGATGGCCCTTAAGGAAAAAATACTGTCCCTTAATTTAATTATGTCACATTGTTCTCATATTATAGAATTATAGAAATGTAGGATGGGAAGGGACCTCGAGAGGTCAGCTAGTCCTGCCCCCGCCCCCCCACACACTGAGGCAGGACCAAGTAAACCTAGCTCATCCCTGACAAATGTTTGTCTAACCTGCCCTTAAAAACCTCCAGTGATGGGGATTCCACAACTGCCCTAAGTAACTTGTTCCAGTGTTTATGAGACAGGGTAAAAAAAATAAGGATTGTTGAGTTTTCACAGTGCCCTTCATAATTTTGGTAATTAAAGAGACTCAAGTCTCTTTAATCTTTTCCTAAATACTCTTAGCTTTTGCAAACAGTGTTTAGCTATTTTTGAAAATGGAAGACTTTTTGATTTCCTGGATAGTGTGCAATTTTTGATGAAGATGTTTCTCTCATTTTCCATACATCAAGCTTTGGATTTTATTTATCATTTTCACTTGTTGGGGTTTTTTTCTCCCCTTCTTTGGTTTTGTTTGTCACTTTTTGGAGGGTTGGGGGTTTTTTCCACTGCCAGTTGTGATTGGCTTCTCTTTGTCACCCGCTGGTATTTTTTCAAAACTGGATGTTTTTGAAAATGAAATGTTCTAATTTTGAAATGAACCAGTTTCATTTTCTGAAAAGGAAAAAAGTCAATTAAAAAACTTCAGCAGAAAAATCAGACCATTTAATCCACCAGAATAACAAAACCATCTTCAAAAATTTTATTAAAATAATGTTTTAAAAGATCAACCAGCTCTAATCATTTGTACATTGGTCGAGTTGTGTGTTGGTTAGATATGGTCCAGTAGTTAGGCTTCTATCCTGGGACTTAGGAGAGCTGCATTCAATTTCACACTCTGCCACACATTTCCTGGGTGACCTTAGGCAAGTCAGTTAATTTCTCTGGGCTAAATTTTCAAAGGTATGCAAGTGCCTAAAGATGCAGATAGGTGCCTTGAAATCACTGGGAGTGAGGTGTCTAACCGTCTTATGTGCTTTTGAAAATCCTAGTAGGCACCTATCTGTACCTCTAGGCCCCTACATGCCTTTGAAAATCTGGTCCTTTATGGCTCAGTTCCCCATCTGTCACCTCACAGAATGTAAGTAACCTTCAGAGATTGTGAAATGCTCAGATACTATGGCAATGAGGGCCATACACGTACCTGAAAGTCAATTTCCATCTCAATTAATATGTGCTTTCATCTATGCATTGGTAGGTTTACATTGCAGCAGATCTTAACCCAGAATTTAGGTTTACTGATAATTTGTTAATCCGCAGGATTTGTGGGGATTTTTGTTATTTAATTTTTTTCTTTTTAAATTAACATAAAACAAACAATAGTTAATATGATACTTTTTTTTATCCGAGCTAATCTCAGAGCCAATGACATGAGTTTACTGCATTATGAATATGTCAAATATACAACATATTTGTGTGGTTTATTCAAAAATCAATGACAGGGTAAATTGTAGGTTGTATTATTCTACCTTTCTTAGAATATATTTTTGCACTAAAAAATACTACTTTAAGAAACATATTGCTGGGTTGTGTTTGTATCACTACTAAGTTAGTGCCTCTCCCTGAATTCCCAAAGCGAAACCAGACCATTGTGAAAGAGACACAATGGGCCATGTGTTCCACAACTTCTAACGCACAATGGCATCTAAAATGCTGTGGATGCGGGAGTAAAATTTCATTGTTATTGGGATAGATCGTCTCTTGGAGATCTGAGTGCAGAGACGTCCTCTGTGCAAGGATCTCCCATTTCCACGCCAATCTCTGAGGCACAACGAGGCTCTAAGTTGTTGGGGCAGACCCTCTGCTGGTATAAACTGGTGCCGCGCTATCGGCTTCAATGGAATTACACCAGTTTATATCTGTTAAGAATCTGGCTCATTATTTTTATTATCTGTTTTATCACAGGCATTTTTGCAGCACCCATCACTAGAGTAAGTTGTTATTATTTATTTTTCATTTGTATTACTATGATCCTGGGAGCCTTAGTCAAGGACCAGGATCTCCTAGTGCTCCGTGCTGCACAAACGGCTGATCCCTGCCCCAAAAGACTTACAATCTAAATATAAGACAATAGGCAACAGATGGATACACACAGACAGAAGAGCAAAAGGAAACTAAGAGACTATGTTGGTCAGCATGACAAATAGTGGTCTCAACACACAACAGCCTAATTGTTGTCAAGTCGTTTGTAGGCATCATGGCAAAGGAGAGTTTTAAGAAGGGCGTTGAAGGAGAAAAATGAAGTGGCTTTGGGGAAGTTTATGAGGCGCTCCTTCCTCCCAAGTGTACAAGGCAATGTGGAAGAAAGCATAAAGGTGCTTATTTGAAAATTTAACAAGTGGCCAATGGAAGCTGGCATCATGGGCTGATTGGAGATGGGAGACGACATCTCGACAGTGAATGAAAGATGATAGGTGGAGTTGGGATAGGCTATGAAATGCCTTGAAGGTGACCACAAGCAGCTTATGTTTGATGTGATAGAGAAGGGGGAGCCAGGGAGGGATGAAAAGAGAGGGGTGACATGGTCAAAGCAACGGGCCAGGAAAACGACGTTTGCAGCACTATTCTGAATGGCTATGAGTGGGGCAAGACGGCATTTGCAAAGCTGGAGAAAAGGATAATTGAAATGCAGGATGATCAGAGCCTGAACAAGAGATTCAGCAATGTAGATGGATAGGAAGGTGCTCTGCAGGGAGAATGTGCAAGAGATAGACAAAGTCTGAATGTGAAGGCATAGAGAGAGGTCTGAGCTGAAGATGATGCCCAGGTTTTGGGTCTGAGCAACAGGCAGGATGGCAGTGTTGTCCACAGTGATCCAGAAAGGAGGTAAATACAGAAGTGCACTTCACATAGTTTAAGTTACAAATGCCCTAAAACAAGATTTCCCAAGCTTAGGGCCATATTGTGAGCCCTGTACTCACACTTTGTACCTTACTCCACAACTAGGTCCATTCCCTTCAGTGGGACTAGTCCTGTAAAATACTATTCCAATGTAAGAGAGAGGGAAATCCTCATAATGCCTGAAGCCCCGGCAACTTTAGAGGACAGAGAAGAGAAAAATATTGCAATTAGGTAGGCTGGCCCTAGAGCCAAAAGTCAGTTATAGACAATGAAGTGCAACTTATCGTACTTTGTGCATATGGCCAGCCAGGTGCCCAGACATATTTCTGGTGGGAGGAATTCCAGGGGTGAGCGCTTGTGACTGAGAACACCCTGCCCTCGTCTCCAGCAAGTCCTGCCTTTGGGGAAGTTAGCTTATGTGGTCTGGACAAATGTAGTTCCTGTAATGGGTCAGAAGGAAAGAGAAATGGTCTCTGAGGTAGCTTGACCATTCTGAGCCTGGTAGCTGGTTGGCAGCCTACACAGAGTAGGAATCACTGATATAATTTAATGTCTCTGGCATTAAAATTAATGTCTGCTGGCCCACAGCAGAAGGTGTAATTTTAGTTCTCTGCAGAAGCCTGTCCACAAAATGTGGTGTTTTCAGATGAAGCCACTAAGCTCCTTATTAATTAGCACTTTTCCTCCATTGAGCTCAAAGCACATCCCAAAGGCAGGCAAACCCAAATTCCCCCTTTTTACAGATGTGGAAACTGAGGTACAGAGGGGTGAAGTGTGCCTTGACTCCTGCTCCCATGCCTTATCTTCTAGCCCACCCACCCAGCCTCATTGTAAGGGCTTAATACAACAAGTCACTTGGCAACTGCCTGGCACATGAAAAATGGGACATCCACCCATGATTTGCCTCATCTTTCTCATGCCGTCTTCTCATTGAGTTCTGTTATAAATCTTTCCCACATTTCCCTCATCGCCAAGGTTGGAGTTGCCATCCTGGACCGTTAATTGGCTAGGATTTCAGTCATGTGGCGAGGCACACACATATGTCCTATAACATGAACCAGCTGCACATGCTTTAATTAACAGATCTCAAGCGTCTCTTGCTTCCATTGAATAGAACTTCCCCCACCCTCCTCAGCAAGCCTGTCCTATACAACTCTTATGGCTCCCCTCCCACCCTGAAATTCTTAACCACAGCTATAAAGTGTAGACCCCCCAGCTCTTCACAGCAGCATTGGTGCAGCCCTCTGTAGTGAGCGAAAAAGCAGCTGAACAGGGCTCCTTCCAAATGTTTATGGCAATAAGGACCCACAGGATAGGTTCCATTTGCAATATATAACAGGGGCTTGTTTTCGCATAGACCAGATTTTATTGTCTTTCATGTTACAGCATCTGAAACGATCTCGTAGAATCTTTCTATCTATGTATCTGCACAGAGATACATACACACAAGCAAGCGCCTATCTACACTGCAGCAAGACCTGCTCCTTCCTGAGCCTTGCTTAGTTCTCTAGCTGCATGCATGTTTCCCCTTTCACTACTTGAAGGCCAAAGGCATTCCGTTCCCTGTCTTCCCCAAACATTTTCACTGAGAAACATGCTACTTTAAACCAGAAGTTGGCTGTAGGGGTAGCACTTCAGCGAAGCTACACAGATTGACACTAGCTGAGAATTTGGCCTAATGCGATTGCACTAGCATAAAACTGGTGTACCACAGGGGTAAGCCAGGCCTTATATTCTCATTGCTCTCCTAGGGTATGATTCTCCTCTCGCACTAGTTTTATATTTGAATGGAGTTGCTCTTTCAGTGGCATTATTTGAATTAACTCCTGTTGTAGGAGGGGAATGAGACCCCTAACATCGAAAAAAAAAATTGGGATCTAGATGAAGGTGAGCTGTGTTTGCTAACACAAGATGGCATCTGGAAGAATGGATTAAAGTGGTGTCTGCACCAGCTATTGTTTGTGGGTGTAAAACTCATTTTCAGCAAAACTGTACGCTGCCCACCAGCTGGCCTAGAGGAGGGACGTTTGCATTGGTGTCTCGACATCAGTGTAGTAACACATGTGCTCCATGCTGTACCAGCGCAGAACAAGGCTCTTACTGGTGTGACTTACCTTGTTCTAAGTTGCTTAAGGTAAGTTGCACCAGTGAAGGCACTTCCAGTCAAACTTTATGTGCCAGAGCCTCAGCTGGTGTAAATGACCATAGCTCCACTGAATTCATTTACTCTGGTTTACAGCAGGTGAGATCTGACCCTCTGTGCCAGTTTCTGCTCCCAGTTATGGTGGTGTAAATCTGGAGTAGATGACGTTACCCTGAATTTTGACTTGTGTAAATTAGAGCAGAATTTGGCCTTCCGTGCCCGGGGAAGGACTTTCTCATTGGAAGGCATACACCTTTGGAACTCACTCCCCTGTAGAGCCCAAGACTAGTGGCCTACAGGACATGATGCAAGAGGCAGTTCTTAGCTTTTTACTAACAGTTTTATTGTGTTTCTATTTTTATGTTTTAAAATCTCTCTCTAAAGTGCCCACTTTACCAGGCAATAGACCTTATTCTTCTGATGTTTAATTTGCCTTGCTTTACAATGGGTATGTAATTAATTGTTTGGTGCTAAAGGGGCACCCAGTCCTTCCCACCACTAGCAATGGTGCATGCACCATAAAAACCCTAGTTGTCATGCAATAGACTAACACAACCCTTGTTCTACAGTTATAGGAAAACTGATAGAATCCACTGCAAAGCTTCATGCAAAGGCGCACTTATGCCATTTTAAAGGTTGGATCCTGCAGACCGTTTTTGTGCAAAAATCCCACTGACTTCAATGCACAGAAGAACTACAGGATGGGGTCCAAGACTGTATAAATCTGTATTTTGACTGGGTTTTGAGTTTTATTTTATTTTACAAGTGGATTTTTTTAACCTCATAAACCATAATGCATTGATCTTGAGTGTAATGCCTCAGATGTTCAGACGCAGATCTTTAAATTGTAACCAGGCTTTATTCCAGATGTGCAGCTTCAAACTGCAAATTGCAAAAGGCGCTACTTGCAAGATGCTTCTTCTGCAAACCATGGTGACCCTGCAAGTAAGCCAGCTTGTGAGTGAAATGTACCATTGCGCAGCTGCTTTCCTATCCCCCCCACACACACACACACACCACAACCAACAAAATTCACTTCTTACAGCATTTCATGTACATTATATACATGTTTTTTTCACATGTTCCTGGCTACAGGAACTGCTACAGAATTTTGATTCTGTAGGCCAACACATCCTATCCCTATGGAAGGTTAGGTGGACTAGAATATTGTACCATTTCCTATGGCTATAATATAATTAAATCCTGTACAGACTAAACATGAACCTCTGTGTTGAATTTATTTTCCTGCCATACCGGGAATGGAAATGTGACTCTGCATTGAAATACTTAGGACCTCATTCTGCTTTCCCAGTGGTTTTACCCAGGAGTAACTCCATTGACTTGAACAGAGTTACTTCTGATTTGCATCAGTTTCAGATCAGGATCAGGACCTTAATAAGCATGAGCATAAGACCTGATACCTCAGCATGATGCCATTCTTTATATAGGTCACACTTTAGCTGGATGTTATCATCCAAATATAGATGTGTATTTTTAACAACTGAGAAGCAGGGCTCAGTGGCGCAGTGGGTTAATACACAGTTTAACTACTCATGACTTTGGGCCTCACATAAGAGTTGGCACAAGTGCCAATGCAGGGACAGAGCTAACCCTATTCAGGGGTTGCTGGTTTGGCCCATGTCTCAGGATAAGGCAGCCCCACGCACACATGCCCATTGCAGAATGCCTCCCTGGCTGGGAACTCCTGTGGGGGAGGAGAGAGCAGAAGGAACGCTGTGTTGCTTGCAGAGGGCCAGGATATTCCCAGGGGGACCCAATAGATTGTTTTGTGATGGTCCTCATCAAATGATCAGAGCTTTCCCACTGTTCAGGAGAGCTCGCATCTGGTGGTTGGGATTTGGGTGCACCCCTACTCTGCAGCTCTTCGGTCCGATAACCGTAGTGTTGCCAGCTCCTGCAAATTTTATCAGGAGTCTATCAATATTTGGTGTTTTTCATAAAGCCCCAGCTCCTGGAGTCCTGTGATTAGATGAGTATCTCAGCTTTCAAAGAAAAGTATGTTTATAGCCCTACCAATTGCAGAGAAAAGCTTGAAAATGTGTCCCAAGTGCACCCCAAATGTGCAGAAACCAGACAGCAAATAAAAAGATCCCCAAAATATTACTTTTTTTAAAAAACTCATGATTTGTAAACCAACCTCATAATTTGGGATAAGGGGCTGATATATGATTTTTGAATGCTTGGGGCTGACAATACTGAAACTGGTCTAGAAATCTCCTGAAAACAAGCTCCTTCAAGGTGTGTCCAGTAGAGAAGAACCTCAGTAATTCACTCAACTGAGAGGGAGGCCTGTTGCAAAGGCACTGGTGTTTGCAAATTAACTTTGAAGCAAAGAAACCCAGCTGAAACAGCAATCATCATGCATCCCAGAATGTGCTTCACACATTAGCTTAGTTCTGATTATTCATGAAAATCCTTTATAAGCTAATAGGAAATGCTCCATAATATCTATGTTGATAGAAATCATGAAATCTCAGTAAGACTGAGCCCTCACCCGAGCACAGTGAGATTAAACCTCTGCAGAGTTGGAGGGAGAGACTCTCCTTTTGTGTGTCGGGGGGGGGAGAAGTTGGGCTGGGGTGGGTGAGCAGGTAAGCAAAGCGCAAAGGAGTGGGCTTCTCCTGAACGCCCTGTTTTACTCTGTGGCTGAAATACCGCAGCATTTCTGCTTCCAGCACTCACTGAAGCCAGGAGCCACTGACAATGAAGTGGAAGGAGGGGAAAGCCTGTAAACTCAAAGAAGCCTGGGACTTTAGAGTTAGTTCAGTGAGTTTTCGGTGAAGATCTGCTCCACTTTGCCTATCCCTACCTTAAAAGCTGCAACGCCTGGCAACACTGATGCAATTGCCCAGCAATTGTTGTACACAAAGCTATCTGAGAGGGGCCAGCGTCCTCAGTTCCCATTGACTTCAGTGGGAGTGGAGAGTGCTCAGCACCTGGCAGGATCAGACCCTGTCATGTTGTGATTGTCTACCATCATTATACAGCACAAACAGCTGGCGCTTTACCAGATGAGCTGGGGTGCCAAGCAAATGCTTTCAGCTGGTTAAACCTGCTGTAAAAAGAGTCCCTTTGAAATTTACTGTAGCATTAAAAGGGGGTTTAGTCTAGCATGCCTTTGGAAACTGCTCAGCTGCAGAGTTTATGTTTTTGAGCAGCTCCCTGGCATTTAAACAGGAATGAACTCTTGAAAGAAGAAGAGTCAATAATTTGCCAACTTTCATCACAGGAGTTACACTTACATATCTCCACACTCCTGCCCCATGCGTGTAGGCACCTGCCTGCTTGGCACTGCGCCATTGCTTACAATGGATCTAGGTGCAGCTACAGAAAAGATCCCTGATATAACAAGTGGCTTTAACCCCTAAAGGAAGCTAAGCTAAGATGCAAAGTTAGATGGTTCATTTCCCGATTAATTCCACGAATCCTCTCTCCATGCAGCATATCACTCCAGTTGGTGCTTTTAAACTAAATTCTCCTGTTGGATGCATTTGCAGGGCTGAAGTCAATGAGAGCCCTGCACTCATTTTGCCCTAATTAATGTATAAACATTCTACTCAGAAACCTGAGTCCCTAGGTCCCGGTCTGGTAAACACAGGATACATTCTGAAAATCACCATTTACAGTCATCCTGCAGCTGAGTTTTTGTGTCTAGTGCTCTCTCTCCAGTGAGGTTTCAAGGGCGACGCAGAAATCTCGAGTGAAGCAGAAGATTTGTTTTAAAATAAATGCTTTGTTTTGCTCGGTGTTCCTTGTAATTCCCCAATCTGCATGCGCAGAAGCTGTGCCTTATTGTCAAAGGTGCCTCTGATTTATAACCCCTACTGAAAACTGGAGCAACTCAGCATCATGGTTCCCCATGTCAGCCTGTATGTTGGGAGAGATTCATTGGATTGAGAACATGAGTCTGGTAATCCCCCGTGTCCGCTCTCCATTTTATTTGGATGTTTTTTGTCATATTTGACCCTGGTGTTGGCTCTAGGGTTTTTATAGGTTTGTGCAAACTGAGCTAACCCAGGAGATAATTATTGAGGCACACAGCTGAGCAGGATTCTAACCAGGAATAGACATTGATATGCATAATAAAAATATCCTCAATTCCACTAGCCAGGATAAAAGCTTATGAAGATCGTATGCTAATTATAGCACTGAGCTGCAGCCCAAAGATCTAGTTCTGTGGGCTGTACATCCCCTGAAAATGCTCACTGGGGGCACCAGTTCAGCAAACTGGGAAGCACAGGTTTAGCTTTAGGCATATGCTTAGGTCCCATTGAGTGGCACCTGCTTGAAGTTAAGCACATGCTTAAGCGCTCTGCTGAATGAAGGGTTTGGAACAATGCTGGGAGCTAGCAATGAATGTGTTCTAATTTAAGCACAGTTCCAATTGATCATTGCCTAGCTTATAATTTAAGGCACAGCTGCAGTTAAGGGGCAATACTGAGTCACACCACGCCAGAGGACACTGGGGAGTCTTCCAGAACTCCCCAGCATGCAAGAGCTTGCCTGCTACTATACTCCAGTATGGGTTACCACTTATTCCTCCTGCCACACTGGTCCTGCTCCATGGGCTGGTGAGGATAGCGGCAGGTCTGTGCGCCCAATTCTTCCCTTCCCCTTTTGGGATACCATGCACAACTGAGGGAGCAGTTTGTGCTGGGACTGCAGTTCTCTCAGGCCTGTAGGCAGGCTGGGCAAAGTGTGTGCAAGGACACTTCTTTTAGCCATCCCCTGCGATGCACAGGCAGAATCAGGACCATTAATGGCCCTCAAAGGGCATCCCTTTGCTAGGGGTTCCTAGCTCAGATGGCACTGAGTGTGGTGAAGGGTAGATATGGCCCCAAGGAATCTCAACTTTTACCCTAATCAGTAATTCAGCACCGAGAGGGAATGTACCTGCCTGATCTAGAATGAAACAGTTAACAACAAATAGATGAGAAACCCACCAGGGCAGGACACAGTGTTATTTATTTCTACTGGAAGGAACAGGGCATAATTTTGGCCATGGTAAAATAATAAAGAATAATACTTGTGACATTTTGTTATTTCAATACGCAATATGTGTTATGTAGCAGAAAACACAAAAAATAGCAGCAGAGCCAAAATATTAGCTGATGTATTAAACTACAAAACCAGCAAGAACATTACATGTACAAGATGGGCTTGTCCTAAGGCACGAATTCATTCCTCTTATAAGGTCACTGAAGTCAGTGAAGATACAATGTAGAAAACTTGGCCCTAATTATCCCAGACTTTTTGTATTATGAAAGATAATGTGTCCTAGTGAATTGTGCCTGCATCTGAAAGCCAGGAAACTGGTATTCTCATGCCAGATCGGCCAATGACATTGGCTTTCAGCAAGTCACTTAACTGCTCAGTTTCTTCATCTGTAAACACAGAATTAAGGTACTTGCATCCCAAGGGCCAGATCCTCAGCTAGCATAAACTAGCATAGGTCCAATGGAGCTATGCTAATTTGCACCAGGTGAAGATTGCTGCCTGTGAGGCTTCATTAGTTTATGTTTGCAGAGTGCTAGGGAGCATTGTTACATGAAAGAAATCTGAAGAGCTCTGTGAAAATTACCCTCATGTGTTCACATATTTGTCCTCCAAAGTTCTCGCTGAATGTCCGTCAGCTTCTCTGCCTTGTCCTTCCTCAGGAAAACATCTTCCTCGTAATAAATCATGTAAAGGTTTAGCCCTTCCCTCCACACTCCTGTTCCAACTTTCACCCTCCCTTCCCATTCCTCAAAAAAAAAAAAAAAAAAAAAAAAAAACCTGCCGGAAACATTAAAACCCATTTAAAATCATTATTTACTTTCCCAAGCAAGAGAAACACGATCAAATTAAGAGGACAGGAACAGAAAGGGAAGGCAGGACAGGAGCCCCAAAGGAAATAATTTTCTTACTCTTTCCCTCTCCCGGATCTCTCCAAAAAGCACTGCATAAACTTTCAATCTAAGCAGCCAGCTTTCCTCTCTGATGCATATGCTATTCAGGTTTATTCTATACAGGAATTACAATATTTAGATAGAGAGATACACAGAGAGAAATATAAACAATTTGTGACAGACAGATAGATAGATATTTAACAATAGGAATTTCATTTCATTTCATTGTACACATTTAATTTCATTATATAATTAATTAAGCCAGTCAAATATTTGAAAACTATGTAATTCATGCAAAGGAGCCACATCTGTTTAACAAAACAACCCTGACACACCACCAGTTATTGCTCTGTTACAAAACCCTTTTGATTTTTTTTATGCTGATGTGCAAATGACCCAGCAGCACCCAGTAGCTAATTATAGTTATCACAAGATGAAACTGTGATTAGCTCAAAGTACCTTTCTTTGTCAATCCCAAAGGGGACAGGGACACATTTGCAGTAGAAATGATGCCCCTGGAGTGACAAGAGTGGTTGGTGTAATTCAACTGAGCATGCTCCTAGAAAACACTTGCTGTCAGTACCTCGCTCTCATGCACACACCAGCTGTCTCCATTTGGAAAGGACAGTCCTCATTTTTTAAAAGCAAAATATTGACAAGTGTTCCAATCTGTCCCCCCCCAAAAGCTCTCCTCTGCCTGTGTGCTTTAATGCCACTAAAATGTGTGACTCTGATGCTCCCTCCAAATGTCTCCGTGAATAGCTGTCAGATGTTGGCATGTATTGCTGTCTATGCTCTAAGAAGCAGACTAACACCAGGCACTTCCATTGATTGACTTTAAAGTCAAACACACATGGTTCCATATTAGGGTTTTGCTGGAGGCCTGTCTCGCACAGCTCAGCATCCAACAATTTGGATGTGCTGTCTGAAGCTTCTTGGAACTACCCAGTTTTCCTGAAGAAATAAAAATGTACATCTCAAGAGAACAGGCTTCCCAGCCCTTCTTGGTGTCTGTCAAGGCCAACATCCTTGCTCTGGATATTAGCATGCAATAGTCCTGACTCTTTGATTTTTTCCCATGGATGTGATTCCAGTGGCTTCAGCAGAGTTACTCTTGGGTTTTACTCATGCATAGGAGGGGAGAATTGGACCCACTGAGTTTCACTTCTGGCTGGATAACAATTAAAACCACAACTTATACCAAACATTTCAGAACTTTAAAAAGTTTCCTTTGAAATTCAAGTTCTGGAAATGAGGAAAGGATTTGGGAGCAAGAGGATTTCTCCTAATCAGTTTGCCCAGTCCTTGTTTAAAATACAAGTGCCTATGCTTTACCAAGAATTTCCTGGCAATGACTCATGATGCTTATAACCTGCTCTATCAATTTGCTTCTGTTCTGTCCTCAGGCCATTTGTGGCTGACTCCCACTTTTCCATGTCTTGCATAAACTGTCATTGTTATTTGTTATTTTCCTATTTACAAAAAGTTTCACTCATCTATTCAGGAAGCAGACACAATGCTATGTTGACCAATCATGTACCACAAACAATGAACTGTTTCAGAGTAGCAGCCGTGTTAGTCTGTATCCTCAAAAAGAACAGGAGTACTTGTGGCACCTCAGAGACTAACAAATTTATTTGAGCATAAGCTTTCGTAGGCTAAAACCCACTTCATCAGATGCATGCAGTGGAAAATACAGTAGGAAGATATATATATACACAGAGAACATGAAACAATGAGTGTTATCATACACACTATAATGACAGTGATCAGTTAAGGTGAGCTATTACCAGCAGGAGAGAGAGAGAAAAACACAAAAAACAAAAAACCCCCAACCTTTTGTAGTAATAATCAAGATGGGCCATTTCCAGCAGTTGACAAGAACGTGTGAGGAACAGTAGGGGGAAAAATAAACATGGGGAAATAGTTTTACTTTGTGTAATGACACATCCACTCCCAGTCTTTATTCAAGCATAAGTTAATGGTGTCCAGTTTGCAAATTAATTCCAATTCAGCAGTCTCTTGCTGGAGTCTGTTTTTGAAGGGTTTTTTTGTAATATTGCCACTTTTAGGTCTGTAATCGAGTGACCAGGGAGGTTGAAGTTTTCTCCGACTGGTTTTTGAATGTTATAATTCTTGTCGTCTGATTTGTGTCCATTTATTCTTTTACGTAGAGACTGTCCGGTTTGGCCAATGTACATGGCAGAGGGGCATGCTAATCCTGAAGTGGCTAAGAGATCAAGTTGCATCTATGCCATAAACTGAAATGTTGTCACATAATCTGCTTAGGTGAGAACTTGCAAATAATGAACACATGAGCAGAAATCAGGATTGGCTGGTGAACGAGTCACAAACATAAAAAATAAACAAAAATGTCACTAGATATTTGCAGTGAATAATTTGACCAGCCCCACTGTCACCTGCAATAAGGAAGGTGCTTCTGTCCTGCTGGAGATGTACATTCTCAGATTCGCCCCTTACTGCTAGCAAAAAGGAAACCCAGAGAGGGGAGAATTTGACAATGTTGAATGAGCACATATGACAGTGCATTGTTACGTGTAAGGAAAGACTGAATTGTAGACCCCACACTGAATCTGGCAGGCATGAGCTGCTCTATTTGCATTGCAAAAGCTGCCAAGATTTCAGGGAAATGGAGCCCATTTGAGCATATGACTACCCACAAGCTACTGACAAAAGCCAGTGGTTCACCAACATCGCCATAGAGGAATACAAATAAGCCTTTTCTCCTTCAAGATGGAATATAAACCCAACCGGTAAGGACCTCAGAGAGAGAAGAGGAGCTGAAGAGGAACAAATGGGGGTATCCTCCTTTGCTCTGTATGGGGAACACGTCTGCAGAAGGCTCTTTTGTACTTTGAGTTCAGGCTGCCCAAGGAAAACCTTTCAATGGCAGTTTGGAGAGTGAAAGTGTCTGAAGAAGTGCAGGACATTTTTTATATCTAAATATTGGCCTGAACCAGAGCCTGCAGTCACTGGACATTTTGGATCACGTTTTTTGATCCAGGATCATTTCTTGTTTTATTGTAATGTGGTAGAAATGGCGCACACCTCCCTGGCACCTGAACTGCTCCCTATCTGTGCATACTCCTTTGTCCAGCTACCATTGCTAAGTACTGTCCCAGTACTTTGTAATTTTATGGTGGTCTGTGTTCTGGTCTCCTGGTGGCATAAACAGGCTGGAAAACAGCCATTTCTGGCCAGTTTAGCATTCCCCCAGCATGGGAGTGAGCTTAGTTCACATAAAGCTGTCAAACTGGCTTTTATGCCAGCCCTTCCCACCCAGCATCAGGTGCATGTCAGGGGCAAGAAGGGGGTGTGGCTGCACTTTGGCAGTAGCTCCAGCTGGTGGACAACTCCTTCGGGACTGTGGCCAGGTGGCATAATTTAGAACAGCCCCAAGGTCTTCAAACCTACACCACACCAGAACTCAGGCTGAGGCCAGTGTCGATGTACAGTGATAATACAGGAATCATAACCAGCTTCTTTACACCTCTCCTGCTCTCCTGTGCCAACCAGATCTCCACACAGATGGGAATTTGGGCCTTCATTACTGCATTTTTATAAAAGATCAACAGAATTGTTGACAGAACCAATTATTGTCTTACAAAACTATTACAAAGAGTGTGAAAAATACAGACACTACAGGAATAGAGCAGAACCGGGCCCTGAAATAACTCTGATGTTCGTTTTTTCACCTCAGACCAGAAGCATTTCAACTAAACTAACAAATCATCCCAGGGGCTTGGAACAATATAATGCTAGTCAGAATGGGGCAGCTCCTCAGCTGGCAGGAACTGACATCGTTCTGTGGAAGTAGGTGGAGCTCTGACAATTGACGCCAGCTAAAGGTCTTCCCCCAGTGAGCAATCCAAGGTCCCCTGAGGGCGGAGAATCCTAGAGGAAAATTGCGATTAGCGATTTTTGCACACCAGTCTCGCAAAACAAAAGAGACACAAAATTCACAGCGAGATGCCGGCAGCGAAGTCATGGCACAGAGCATCCTCTTCACAGCTTTGTAATTTTATATGCGATATGGTGACTTGGGGACGAAAAGCAAGTAAGTGGGATACTCTTCCCTTCCCCCATGCATACGAAGCTCCCATTAGCAGGGATAAGGCTCTCTGTGTCCATGCAAAGGAGAAGAATGGAGCCTATAAAAGCATATTGTGTAACTACTGAACTTACTGGTAAGCTACATGCAAAGTGAAATGAGACAGAATTTGCTTCATAAATCTGAAATGAATTTTCTATTCTATTTTATTTTAATCACGCCACCAGGAAGAACTCTTGCTGGCTCGCTCGCTCACTGTCTTTTCAGAGGTGTCCCAGATGCAAGCAGACAGCATAAGAAGTCTTCACGATAAGGCTGTCAATCATAACATCACCACACGCATACATAAAAAAAAGTTACAGTATTTCTTCCAATAACTACTCATGGAAGAGTAGTTATTGGAAGAAGATCCTTTATATACCCTCAAGGCACCACCATTTATTAAATTAATTTTGTCCCTTTGTATCTCTTTTTTTATTACCCTTTTAAAAAAACAAATCCTAATTATTCTTTAGTGCTAAAAGGACTAAACTAGTTCTTGCCAGTTCTTTTACAAGAAGGTCTAAGCTTTAATTTTTTGACAATTATGATAGTTCCCCATAACACTTAGGCCCTGACTGTAACTTGCAATTTAGCACATGGCATTTGTCTCAGATCGTAGGCTGTATGTCAGACAGGACTCTATCTAAATATATTCCATACAAAATGTATTATATACATAGCTCTATATAAAGACATGTACAGTATAGACAGTTCACTATATCTGCTGAATTGTGTATATATGTAAAGTCCTTGGTCAGGAATTAATCAGCTTCTTTCAGAGAGGACAGAATGATCTAAATGTACCTTCCTGATCTTCAGAAAGGAAGCCCTGGGTGGAGACTTAATCACATGTCATTGTCTGTTATGCATTCATAAAAAAGATGAACAATTATGGCACTTGAAGGAAACCTATCATCAACTGAGAGGAAAAGACTATTTTTCTGAAGCATTTGAATTCAGTCTTTTATAACTAAATGACTACTTAAATCTTAAAACTCTAATCATTGCCATTTGCTTCCTAAAATACCCTTCTCCCTTTATCCATATTTAGAACAGAAAACATGATGCTCTCGAAATGTTTCTGGTTCTCTGCAAGGGTAAAGGTATTTTTTCCCCTTATATCCCAAGTGTACACTGTGAATGTAAAACAGCTCCTCTCCTCTTTTAACTCCTTCAGGGCTGCCAGCCCACATGTCCTACATTCATTTTCATCCAGTTTATTCATTTATTTTTTATTTATTGTCTTTGGACCAGTGCCACCAATCATCTTACACAACCTGATCTCAAAAATGGGAAGACCCTGTCCCTGCTGGGGATCAGGGAGTAATGAGGTAGGGGTTGACAAGAGTGAGAAAGCAGGAAATTAGGAAATCTAGGGAAATTACTTCTTTTTTTTTTCTTCCTATCTTTGTTTTGATAGGGTGGGTGAAACCCCTCTTTCAGGGCTGCAGCTGTACTATGCCATCCAAATCATTATCCCTTCCCAATAGCATTATCTTCTTCCTGTCTACATTGCGCATCAGCCACTCAATCTGATCCGAAGCCTAGTCTCAGCTAGGAAGAGGGCAAGCTGAGATGCCACATCTTTTCATTCTAATGAAAAAGTGAGACATACATCTGAGTATCGTCCGCATCAAGGTGACACCACAGCCCAAGTCACCTCACTTTCTCACCTCGCTATCTTTTCATTCATGCTGAATAGGACGGATGAGTCTGACAAAGCAGAGTCTTGGGGAATTCTGCACAAGACATCCCTCCAGCAAATAAGCAATTGCTCAGAACAACCCTTTGTAATCTCAGAAGAAAGAACAGAACAGCAATGACATCCATTCTGCTAGGGACCTTAGGCAAGACGCCAAAACCGTGCAGTCAACAGATTATAGATGTGTCTAAACACAGGCACATCTTTAAAGACATGCACCCTAGGTTATTCTTACATATCTGTATTGTGGTAGAGCCTAGAGGATCCAACTGAGAAAGGGCCCATTGTGCAAGGCAGCGTCAGAGACAGTCCCTGCCCCCAAGAGTGCACAGTTTAAATTGAGAACACAGACAATGGGTGCAAAGGGAAAGAGAGTCCCAGTGAGATGAAGTGACTTGCCTGAGTAGATATACCCATATCAATCTATTAGAAATAAAATCCCAAGAGGAAGGAGGGGACTAACTCCCACGGAAGGGCGGGGCTTAGGCCGCACCCCACTCTGCAGCATTTCCTATTGGCTAGCTTAGCAGGTTGGTTCCTGCAAATCCATTTTTAGGCCCCTAACTCTACCCACGCATTGTACATTGAGCCTGGGTTCCTAACCGGGAGTTGTGAATTTCTCTAGGCAGTAGGGCATATAGATGTTAGACACTGCAACATCTAAGGGTATGTCTACACTGCAGTTAAAAACTCGCGGCTGGCTTGTGCCAGCTGACTCAGGCTCGTGGGGTTCAAGATAAGGGGCTGTTTAATTGTGGTGTAGACGTTCAGAGCTAGGCTGGAGCCAGGGCTCTAGGATCCTGAGAGATGGGAGGGTCCCAGAGTTCAGACTGCAGCTTGAGCCCAAATGTCTACACCATAATTAAACAGCTCCTTAGCCCAAGACCTGTGAGCCCGGCACAGGCCAGCTGTGAATGTCTAATTGCAGTGTAGACAAACCCCAATCCCCCTTGAATCCAGCCCAACGTGCAAAATGCTAATCCTTCTCTGGATTTTTAATAGCCCAAATTTCAGGGATGTTTGGGCATGTAGTGCTGGTTTGGCACATTCTGAGAGAGAGAGAGACCCCTTGCAAAATTCAGGTCCAGATTTCAAACACCCTGGAAGTTCAGAGGTCTTGGCATCTGGAGTTTTGTTTGGAACCGTTTATTATACATACACATGTTCATAGTGGGAAGAAGCTACCACTGCAGCCAGTCATGGACTCAGCAAAATGTCTGAATAGAGAAACTAGCTGCCCCTTACTCCAGAAGAATGTGACAGAATTCCTGACTTGTGTGAAAGACCCCATCAAGATAATGTAAAAGATTCTGCAGTAGCTAAACATTGGTTGAATCTGAATTTAAGGAATGAGGTTTACTGCTTCACCTCCGTCTTTGCTTCACCCCCTGGCCCTGTGCCATGGGATTTCTCCTGGGGGACAGGAGGACAGTATGTGCCATGGAACAACTCGGTGCCAACCAGACCAAAAAGGCTGCTCTGCTGAACTCAGGCCTGAGGGCACTCATGATGAGACTCTGTTGGCTTTAGGACACTGAAACAACAGCTCTGTCCAGAACCCAAGCTTCCCACTCACCCCTGGCACCAAACCATCAAAAACAACTTCTGTATTCTTTGACCAGTCTCCCGCTTTGATGTAAAGGGCCACATCTTCAGTCCTGGCCCTACTGCATGAAGTGCCGCTAAGGTACGGAGAGGGGAGGGGAGTGTGTGAAAGCAGCTTTTATGAATCCCCAGGGTTGCCAGACCCCAGGCTGACCATGAGGCACAAATTAAAGCAGCCTCAGTGCTGCATTAGACCTGCATCAGCCAGGGATTGCTACTCCCCCCAACACCAGTTTTATGCCTCCTAGAGATCTCCCATGCCAGGGGAGTCCTCAGGTAGCAGGGAAAGCCAGCTTTCCAGCTGCATCATGCTGCCAGAGTAGCACAACGTATCCACCGCAGGGGCTAGGACTTGGCCCATAGACTGTGGCTTATGAAAGATTTTGGTAGCATTAAGTTAAAACAACAACTGCAGCTACAGCAAACTTTAATACACAGCGTGTGAATGAACAGATCCCATATACAAGAACGGTGTCTACTCTGATGTGAATTCAGTTCGTAAAATGAAGGGGCTTTGATCCATATCTCTGTATGGATCTGTTCACTGGCCAGCTTAAGGAGCAGTATTGCTTAGCGTAAGAACCTCTCTCTCCACACACTCCAGCTAATAGTTTGGACCCTCTATGTGCCACAGACCCTGCAGTTCAAAACACAGAGAAATCAAAATGAGCTCTGTCTTCTTGCCCATCTAAGGTTGTTTTTTCATCCAGGTTAAGGTTCCCCTTCTGGTCTGGCACAGCCAAAGCTAACCTGACGACACCTTCCCAGCTGAGCAAGGGGAAAATGTCTGTCCCAGCCTGTCCCTGAAGAGTTAATGCTCAGTTTAAGATTGGAAGGCAGGGCTCAGGAGGATATGGGTGGGATACCGAGGCAGTGAGGAAACCCTTGGTCGCAGCTTATTCAAAGAGGAAATGGGCACAGATTCTAAGGAAATTGGTTTGTGTTCCTGAGTAATGGGGGAGCAGGGGACACCACTGACAGTCCAGCCCTTTCCCATGGTTACAAGCCACCTTTGCTGCTGCAGCAGCTAAATCAGAAGAGAGAAGCAGTGACTGAGCTATTTCCAGGTTCCATCATTTCTAAATCTTCATATTTATTGAAATCAAAACTAAAATGGAGCTGGGACATTTCCTGTCAGGGGAAGGGAGGTTCAGGAAATCCATCACACTCAGTGGAAGCTGTTTGGGGCAGGGAGTGCTGGCCAAAACTACTGACTTTTGGCAATTTGGGGCACCAACTATTTAGGGCAGGGGGCAAGGAGATTTTTAAAAAGTATGACTACTACTTGACCCTTTTCATTTCAGAGCACTTTACAAAGAAAAATGTTGCTGACTCCATTTTACACACAGGTAAACTGAGGCACAGGTCTTGGAAGCCAAGCCTCCTGACTGGCCTAATGAGCAGCCTAGCCACTGACCAAAGTACACAATCTGGCCCTATGTGATGATTGCATATTCTTAATGGATATGTCTGACTCATTTTAAGGGATTAAATGTAACCTGCAAATTCTTGGAACAGGGCAGGGAAGAGGCCTGGAGCTCCCAAGGAAATATTTTGCTGAAAACAAAACTCTCAAAGCCTTTCAAGTGCAGAGCACTGAAAATAGATTTCAGCCCCGAAGGGAGGGGAATGAGAAGAGTTGGGAGGTGGGAGAGAGAGAGATCAAACAATTGACAACAGCCCTGGGGAGAAAGGGGGCACAAAGGTTGCCAAAGATTTTTTAAATCCATTTCCTGCAGGAACAGGAGAGCCAATTTGTTGCAGCGGAGTCTGAGCAGGGAGCTCTGCTCTGCAAGAGATACTCCAAACACAGCCCTTCGTTACCCACTGCTGCAGCCTTCAAAACAGGAAGTGTTGCCAGAGCATTAATTTATCTCTTAATTGCTGTCCTTCGGTTGCCATGAAAAATGTTTAGGCCTAGATTTAATTCTCCCCACCCCCACCACCTCTGTTTGCAAACGAGATTTGGGGTTGATTTGTTTTTTAACTTTCAGATCAGTTAACTCCTTCCCTCCTTTAATGAAAGATCTGTGTGCTGCCGAAAGGGCCCTGCCTCTGGCCCAGAGTGGGAGTGGAATTCTTTGGGATTTCTCCTTGTCATTATTCTCCCTTGCTCTCGTTATTGTGTTCAGTGTCTCAAGTTCTCCTCCCCACCCTCAGTTTACTTTAACCAGATGTCTTTCTTGTTCATAACAAGCTGCATGTTTGGCCTGGCAGAGGGATCTTGTATTGTATTTTGTTTTGCCTTTTTGTAAAAAAAATGTGTTTTAAAATTTTTTAAAGAGCCTGAGAAACAATAGCAGATGTGATGAAGTTACAATTAACTGGATAATTCATTTAATTCACGTATTGCATTTTCGTTTTGAATTTCTTTGCAATGCATCGTGTGCATATGTGAGCAGGATGGGTATGAACTGAGGGAAAGATGCTGAGAAAGCAAAATACCAGTTTGAGGTGGGATGACAGGGAATGTCAAGCAATACAAGGACTAAGCTTGTGAAATGTTAGCGGATCTCCTGGCCAGTAGGGTGGGAGGGTAAGAGGGGCTAGCTTGTTTTAGCCAGGGCCAACTGTGCATGGTGATTTATACAGCAGTTAGTGTTAATCACTGCCGTGGGATTCTCTTTCACTGAGTGCAGTAGAAGATGGGGGCTTTTGAGGCTTTGGGATAGGACACTGGGTGGGAAGCCAGGAGACTTGGTTCTGCTCCTGGCTTTGCTGTGTGTCCTCAGGAAAGTCACTTCACCTTTTTGTGCCTATATTTCCCCTCCCATCCTTTGTCAGCCTTGGCTATTTGAGGCCAGAGTGATGGCCCGTTTTTCACTGGCTGCCCCTCTACAGAATTGCTGTGTTTGCCCTGACTGGCAAAACCTCAAAACCTGCCCCCTATGCTGGAGCTGTGGAGGAGGACATCCCCAGCATCACTCCTCAGGAACCTCACTGCTATATAGTGGGTCTTAGACGTTGTCATCACAACCCAGGCAAACCTGCCATTTCTGGCTGTGATTATTGTTCCATGGGCATGGAGCCCATCCAGGCTGCAAAACACTGGCAGAGCTCTGTGCCCACTGAGCAGGAGGGTCAGAATCAGGCCCTTACTGTTTACAGTACTCTGCCTCTGAGCTAAACAGGGCCTGAAAGTCTTCTGGTTTATAACAGCCCTGGCTGTTATCATTTTTGTGTGAAGAAGCTCCCCCCTGTCTTCAGTGGAAGTTCAGCTTGCAGACCAATGATGTGATATGGGCCATTTAAAATATATGTTGCATGTATATATGGCGTCTTCCGTCTAGGCATTTCAAAGGATTTTGCAAGGCTAGTGAACTGAGCTCCCCAACACCCTCAAAACAGGTACAGACCATCAAAGGCTTGTCTACATGATG
Source organism: Natator depressus (assembly GCF_965152275.1). NCBI lineage: Eukaryota > Metazoa > Chordata > Testudines > Cheloniidae > Natator > Natator depressus. Next base: position 129,291,170 of record NC_134236.1, read on the forward strand.
CCTTGGTATGCACTGGAGGGGTGTAAATTCTAATGTGCCGTAGTCTGTCATTCGGTAACTGGCCCATGTATGTGGACCCAGCTGGCACGTTCTCTGCACGTTAATGTAGAACTGTTTGAAATGGGACTACGTTAAAGCACACCATCGAACTTGTAGTGAGTGCCAGCAGGGTCTGCATGGGCCAATTAGTGTGCAACACACAAGAGTGCATAAGAATTTACACCCCTGCTAGTGCAGACTAAAGAACCATGTAGATAAGCCCTTAGTGAACAAAATATTAAGAACAGCAAAATATTTAGGGATGATTTTCATAGACTGGCTTTATTTTTGATCAGAGCAAACAACTTCCGGTGTAATTTTATGCCTGTATTTATGTGTGTTTATGAGCTTGGTTTGCACATTTAACTGAGGATTTAGGTGTCTAAAAGACCTTAATTGTGGGCTCAAATAAATATGGATGCACAATTGTTTGTTCCTGCAATTTTCCACCCACAAAAATGGAGTTACTGTTAAAGCTAATTGAGAATCTGGCTCCTAGCAGCTGTTTGACCCACCACCACAGACATAAATAAACCTTAGAACAGGTTGGAAACTCTAGGACAAGTTGGACCTGATGCAGTTGGGAGTTCCATGCAGGCAGTCCCCTGCATCTGCATCAAGCCCCATTGACTTCTGTACTAGGCCAGGAGGCTGCCCACAGAGCGCTCCGGATCGGGGCCTTGGCTCTCAATTGTTCCAATGTAAACAAGAGCAGGATTTGGCCGTCTATTCTGAAGGCATTTTGGAAGAAACGTGAGCTGAATTGCCTTTAGTGAATTCCTACCAGGAGAGCTGCTTATCTTTTGTGCACCGTGGTTTCTAGCTATTTAAAACACATCCAAAAATCTTTGCATGGTAAAAATGGAGGTTTTGCTTTAAATCTGCACTTCAAATCCATACTCCCAAATCATTAATCCAACCCTTCCATTCCCCAAGAATTAGAATAAATGATATTGCTAATTACAGTGTACTGCAGAGTATATTTTAACTCTAAAACTATTCTAAACTGAAATGTCATCTGGAATGACACAGTCACTCATCATCACCCAAGGCAAGGTTTTGAAGCCAGACTTAGAAGGATCCAAATTTCCTACTTTTTTCTTTTCTTTTCTTTTTCTTTAGCAGCAGCAGAGGGGAGAGAATTGAACTATTTAGTCTTGAAGACTGCTGGGGATGGGAACCCACAGAGATTCTGGTTCATGCTTGACTAAAAGATTATGGTCAAAATGCAACATCACTAGTAGAACTCCATGAAGGAAATTAAACCAATAATAAAGTATTTAAAAATATGTTTAAAAGAAAAATGCATCAAATCTAAAAACCAAATGAAGATTAACACCACATTCTTCTGTTTATTTCTCTTCCCTTTTCAACAGTATTCAGTTTCTTTTCTCATTTTCTCCCAAATTGGGGACCACAGTGCTGCCAAATTTTGCGATTTTATCATAAATCTTGAAACATTTGGAGCATTTCTTGATACCACAGCCCCTAGAGTCATGTGATTAGTGGAGAATATCTGCATGTATTTTTTTAAAAAGTAAGTTTCTAGCCCTCAGGATTGTGGAGAAAAGCTTGGAGACATGAATTGAGGGCACCCTACAGGTTCAAAACCCAAAGGAAAGTTATTTTTTAAAGATCTCATGATTTTTAAGCCTATCTCTTGATTTTTGGGACCTGACTCAGGATTTTTGAATGATTGGGGTTGGCAATACTGGGATCATTAGACTTAGCCAGAATTGAGTTACTTAATCTTCTGATGCGTGTGCAAGGTGTCTCTCAACCGAATATAGGATTAAACTAGAAGCAGGGCCCACTCTAGGCACCAGCAAAACAAGCAGGTGTTTGGGGCAGCACATTTCTAGGGGCAGCATTCCAGCGCCGGCCATGCCGCCCCTAGGAATGTGCCCCCGCTGCCCCAGCTCGCCTCCGCCTGCTCCCCTGAGTGCGCCGCCGCCTCTCCACTTCTCCCTCCCTCCCTCCCAGGCTTGCCGCACGCCAAACAGCTGTTTGGCGCGGCAAGCCTGGGAGGGAGGGAGGGAGGGAGGAGAAGCCGAGTGGCGGTGTGCTCGGGGGAGGCGGCAGTGGTGGAGCGGAGGTGAGGTGGGGCGGGGAGCAGTTCCTCTACCCCTCCCCGTTACTTCCTGTGCCTTCCCTCCCTGCTCACCTCCGCTCCGCCTGCTCCCCTGAACGTGCTGCCTCTCCCTCGCCTGAGAGGGAGGGGGGAGAAGCGAAGCGGCGGCATGTTCAGGGGAGCAGGCGGAGTGGAGGTGAGGTAGGGCTGGGGATTGCGAGGGGGGGAGCCACAGGAACCAGTGTTGCGGGGGAAATGCAGCACACACAGGGGAGGAGGCGGGGCCGGGGATTTGGGGAAAGGGCACGGAAAAAAAAGCGGGGGAGGCCCAAAAAATTTTTGCTTGGGGCGGCAAAAAATCCTAGAGCGGGCCCTGACTAGAAGCCAATGTAACACCAAGATTAGGGGTATAGTGTTTACAAAACACCCAGAAGTATCTCTTTGAAAACAGCAGTGCTCTTGGGAGAGTGGCACTGCATTACTAGTAATCAATACTGACCAATGCTAGGTGGTCAATCCCCCAAACTGCTGCTTTGGACAAGAGTGTTTTCAGGAACTGATATGATTGTAGCTAACACAATGTAGGGCTCTGCGTATAAAAAATGTGTCCTACCCTGAAGTCCGTAGTCGAAACAATGGCACCTGAACATTTCCAAACTGGTTTTCTTCATCTCTATGGACAACCCTCCTTAAATGTTAATAAAGGCCACAGGGTACCAGTAGAACAAGCATCCATTCCGCTAGTATTTACAGACAGGCCGAGTAAAACCGTTCTTAAGTGACCTAGGGAAGGAGAAAAAGCAGTTGCCTAATTGAGGTGGCTTTCTAATAAAGGAGCAGGTGTGTACTCGGTGCATTTGAGGATACTTTGTGATGGTTTCTTAAGGTGGAAGGGTGTCTAATGTTCCTAAGATAACAGACTTTAAAATCATGATGTTTTAGGTACAGAAAAGTTATTTTAGATCATTTATAGAGCTTTTATGGCTTCTCCTGAGCCCCATACAATTAGACTTGTGGGAACTGTGGGTATGTCTACACTGCAATTAAACACCCACAGGTGGCCCATGTCAGCTGACTCGGGCTTGAGCTACTGGGCTGTGAAATTTCAGATTAGACATTTTGTCTCATTTCCGCAAGGGGGGGAAGATCCATGAGCCCAGGCTTCAGCCTGAGCCCAAATGTTTACACTGCAATTTTACAGCCCCGCAGCCCAAGCCCCACGAGCCTGAGTCAGCTGACACAAGCCAACTGCAGGTGTTTAATTGCAGTGTGGACATACCCTATAGCACCTGGCTTTACAGTCAGAAGGGTATGAAAAATAGTCCCCAAATGTTTTTTCAAAAACCTCTCTAAAACATCTCTAAATTAGTTTTTCTGTCAAATCTGTAGCATATGTAGAATACACGATAATGGGGCATAAGGGTTTTATTGGCATGGATTTGGTATGGCTGCATTACTGAAAAGTTGCAAAGGTTTCAGACCTTAAACCTGTCCCTGTTCCAGAACTGAATACTGCCCCTCTGACAACCCAAGCTGGCGAAATTCCATGCTTGGGAAGAAAGAAGGAAACATTTCCTCTGACAGGTTGATTTACAAAAAAAAAATAAAATAATGGCAGCTGTTTGAAGATGAGCAGAGTTTTGGACTGTTCAAAGCAGTCCTATTAGAAATGGCTAAGCAAGTAGAGTGCAGCTAATGCTGGCCAAAGATGCATTATAGATGCAATCATCACAAGGTTATCACTTTCACATACATGGTGTGTATATGTATGAGATGTCACACACAAATACAGAGGGGCCAAATTTTACTCTCATTTACATGCATTTGGAGCCCCACTGATAGAGCCCTGCAAATCTGCGGATATCCGCGGACCACGTTTGCGGATCGCAGATCAGATATGAATACAAATTTCGTATCCGCGCAGGGCTCTACCCTTTGAAATCATTAGTGCTATGCACATGTAACTGAAATAAAAAATGACTTGGTATGCATCTATTTCAAAATTTAAACTCTTGGGTGTAGGGACTAAGTCTTCTTTTGTACAGCTTGGAGAACCCAGTTGGCACTCAATAAATAATAAGTAACAACATATTCTATATATTTATAATGTGCACAGATAACCAGATATGATTATTTCATGGATACAGCAATATATTTAATTTCTTGTCTGGGTATTTTTTTTTTTACTTTCCAGACAGTCTGAATTCTCTCAGGTATTTTCCTCTCTAAGCCCTGCTGTGTTGAGGATGTTTCAGTGAGCTGAGTCAATAAGGAAGGTACCATCAGAAAGGATGGCAATGTCCCAGAAACCCCCTCTCTAAAATGAAATCTCTATTTGTTATCATTGCCAGTTAAATATTCCTGTTTTCCATCAGCAAGTGATAGCAGCATGAGGTTCCCTTTGAGCTTTGGGACAAAACCGTCATGGGAAGTGTCAACCTGGGACAAGGCAGTGATCTAAGATGGCTGCTTTTCCTTCCTTCTCCTCCCCCTTGCCCTGAAAAATCATTCTAGTCTCATCTCACAAAAGCTTTGCAGCTGTGAGCTGTCCTAGAGTTTGCTTGAATTTTCAGGGACAGTCAATCCACTTCTTAAACAATTTTTCAGGTTCCCAGGACCTCCTTGTTTTATTTAAAAGGCTGCTTTTTATTACTTGAAAGAAAATAAAAATCGTTTCAAATCCCCTGACCTGTGAAGTTAAGAAAAAGGTTAAAACCTACTGTTCCTCCATCCTCTATTTCAATCCATTAGAGGAGGGGGGGGTCCATGGCTATTTGACCTTTCAGGAAATTGAAGTATCTTTTCTGCCGACTCTTTCATTGGTCCCAGAGGGTCATTGATGAGATCAGGCTTAAAACAAGGGAGCAAAGAAAAGTTATGATTTCTTTATAGGAGGAGATGGGGGAGGGAGACAGAAAACAGAACAGCAGTATCTTGGAGCTCTAGGATTGCCAGCATTAATATAACCTATACTGATGTATCCTCTGAAGGCCAATGGGGCAAGATCCTCAGCCAGTGCAAATCAGGGCATCTCCATTGAAGTTGATGGATCTATGTCAATTTAGCTGACAATCTGGCCCTAAACATGAAGATCTGGTCTTTTTTTATGGGGCGGGGGGAATATTACCTGCAAAAGGCAGGATCGAGGCAAAGAAAGGAAGCAAAATAATAAAGATGTGGCAATATTCTTTGAGGACCAGATTCTTTACTCAGACTGAATAGCATCTTGCTTGGGGTTTGACTGTGACTTTAGGTATAGCCTTGAGCAAGGGGTGGTGCATCAACTGCACCAACCAGGAGCAGCCCCAGGAGGCATTTTGACACACCTGATTTATAGTTTCTTCCCTGAGTCTTCCTTGTACCAGCAGGGTGATAACTTACTTCTGGACTATACCAACAATACATTACTCCTTACCCAGTACTAGCTCAGCTATTCTTAGTCAGTGAGAAGGCGGTGGAGCCAAGGCTCTGCCTATTTGCTGCCCCTCCCTCTCCACTCCTCACCCACTTTCTCCAAGAGGAGAAGAAGTAATTGTCTACGGGTCTGCTCCTAAGATCGATGCAGTCCATGCAGAGATCAGGGGGAATTCTTGTCCCCTCTTTTTCCCTAGCATGGGTGTGTAATCTGAGTCCTAATCTAACCCTCTAGGACTAGTGCCATTGGTCTCAAAGGGCTGTTCCTGGAAGAAGATATTATTCAGAGTGAGGAAGGGGTTTTCCATCTGGCCCCACAATAGTAAAAGATAGGGGTCAGATTTTCCCAATGTTTCAGGGGTAGTCCCATTTTCTCCCAGGGAACGATTGCCATGGTAAGGTCCTACACACCAGGAGAAAAGAGTATCAAAATTTGACCATCAGTAATGTGTGGGTCAGAAATGTGTAAAGATGCCACCTAATCTGGTGAAATAAGCACTACCACTGAGACCAGAGAGATACAGGGGAAGACTCTGTTCAAAGAGCGACAATACCTGTAGCATTATTAAATATTATTATTATTAAATGTTGAGAAAGTCTCTGCCCCCAAAGAATTTATAGTCTGAATAACACCTAATCTGCCAAGTGCACTCCTGTAGCATCTAAACCATCTCACTTTAATGTTGCAGTGCTTCTTCTCCCATGATCTTTCCTCTTGTCTAGACTTTACAAATATTGTGGCTCTGACTCTGGACTATGATTGCCTTCTACTGGCTGAGTGGGCCTGATAAATCAATTTTGATGGCCCGGTGAGAACCACCATTGATTTGGAGTCTTTTAGTTTCTGGGATGATGGGCATGGGAGCGGTTGGTAATGGTTTGTCCCCCTCTTCTCCTTTGTCAGTTGAATACAAGAATTTCTCTCCAGTCACAGCATGATCATGAAGGTGGCTACTTGAAGCAGACAGGTAAATGGCTATGGTTATATAACCAGACAGGATGTTTTTTAGCTGCATTTGACAGTCTTGTTTAAATGGAAGAATCTTAACAGCCCAATTGACTTGGAATTCCTAACAACAGTTCCTCCTCCGCCTTCTCCTAGGTAAAGATTGAATCCACAAGCAAGTGTAATTAGCAATGGCCATGGCAGTTCTGTGGATTTATTTATTGGGGAGTGTCAAGCTGATGTACAAGTCCTTGTGCTGGAGTCACATCATTTTTAATCTACTCAATTCACTGTAATTTCCACTGGCCTGGATCCCAGGGACATAACTCCATTCCGGAAATCAGGCTTCCTGGAGCTACAGCCTTTTGTAATGCTACCATGTTCCTGCACCATTAATAAAGGCCTCTTTTTTGAGAAAATGTAACAGAAATACAGGGGGGTAACCTTACAATTCTGCTGGCCACCTGTGGGGCATGATTGTTTGCAAAATGGTGATGCTAGCCGTGTGGAAATGAGTTGTCTTGGGCAAATATTTTGGGAGGAGCATGTCTGTTGTGAAGGACTGGCTAGCAATGAAAATGGAAACATTTGAAATTGTGCACATTGCAAAGCAAATTGCACTTCCATCTGCACTTGCGCACTATGCTTCCCTGCATTCACACTACTAGATATGCACACGCCCATACCCAGTTGGCTGGTTTATCCGTATTATTGCGTGTCCAAACAGTATCTTTTTGGGTGGTTTTTTCCTTCAACTTAATTTGATTTTTTCCTCCAAAATCCAAACCAGAAATCCAGCGAGCAATGCACACCACACTACTGCTGGGATGGAAATGTGTTTGCCCATCCTGTGAGAATATTCAAAATTAAAAAAAAAAATCCTTCCCAAATGGGAACAAAAAGTCAAACTTTTGGAAATGTTCATGAACCAACAAAATGAAAAAGAAATCATTTAGGTAAATGAAAATGTTTCTTTTTCATTATTTGGAAACATTTTGTTTCAATTTTGACCTTTTTAATCCTTTTTTTAGTCTACACTTACTAAAATTTCCAAATGAAAAATCATTTTAACTTGAATATTCAAATCTTTCCGGTTTGAAAATGTTGAAATGGAATGTTTTCACGATCTCCAGACTTTTTTCCCAAGACATTTTCCAGCTCAGGAGATTTGTCTAAGCCAAATTTGTTTCACAGATAGTTTTGGTTTCAACAAATTGGCAAAAGAACAGTTTGTCTGAAAATTTCCGACCCGCCCTAGTACACAATAACATGTCAAACACAGAGGCACGTTAGAAAAAAATGAGCTGCAATTCCCCAGGAGGTCACTAGGTGGCGTGAGGCTATGAACTATAAGGACGTTCTAGTTGGAATGAATACAATAGAGAGAAGTCAATACCAAAGAAATAATAACATTTATCTATTGCCAGTATAACATTTCATTCTACTAATCCATTTGAGTGGACACCACAGAAAGAATTAGGACTCTGTAAAATTCTTTCCACCCTGCAAAGTGAATTCAATTGAATAACAATGAGTTCCTGTAAAAAAGACCCTCCCTTTTTTGCAGGACAGAAGGATTTTAAAGAGCCAGGACTGTTCATCACACACCTTGATCTGTAAGACTGTCTGAAAACAAACTGTTTACTTCTCCTGCTCTCCCAGTTAGGAGCTCAGTACTCTTGTTTTTCCTTGGCATCCCTCTCCACAACTTTGAACTCACTTCAGATCTTCCAATAAAAAAGGCCCTCTGCCACCCACCAGTGCAACATTATCAGTGCAGGTAGAAAAATGTCTGTCAAAAATATATTTGGCGTAAAAACAGAAGAACATAGTTTGCAAAAATGTTTGCAATTTGTCTTGCATGTTTTGGTCAGCTCTAACAATGGCGCAGTGTGGTGCCGTCCACTGAAGTGAATGGTAAAACTCCCACTGACGTCAGTGCAAGCAGAGTTAGGCCAGTGCACAGTACTTATTATGAAAATTCCACACTATAAATACAGTATGAGAGGTGAGTTACTAAGAGTGAGAGACAAACTTACTTACTCCAGCTGTATCATTCTTCCATTAAAAAGTTGTTCAGGCCTGGTACCAAGCACATTAATAACTATCCCAGATTCCCAGAGCCTTCTGTCCTCTCGCTGTCTCCCCCTCTAGCCTGCTCCCCTGCCTGAACTCTTCTGTCAGCAATGGCCCCACGCCGCATATTTAAAGCTCCTTTCCCCAGATATGACAAGGCACTATGGGGCACACAAAAACCTGGAGTGTCCCAGGATCATGGTATCTGATGTGCAGAGCAATTCTCTATTTCTCTCCCGCTCTCAAACATATGAGTGGATTTTAATGTCCAAAGAGTCAGCAGTTCACAAACAGTCTGAACGGTGCTTATGTGAATTTATGGGAACCTCTCTGGTTTGGAAATTTTGCTGGGCCAGGCTTTCTCAGCAAAGAAAGTATACCACACTTTCAGTTTGGTTGAAAATACCACAAGAATAACCTTTCTCATGGTATTTCAGTATTTATATTCTGGTTCCTGTCCAACCCTAAATCAGGAAGTGCAGAAGCGTGAGAAAATTTTATAAAAAGAAAAAAAAAGTTTAATGATGGTTTTTGCTTCTCAGAAAAGTTTCTGTTCGGTTCAAGCCTGAGGCAAAGATTTGGGCCTGTTTCTATTTATTCCAACAGGTTCACCCATTCTTAGTTACTACCGGGTGGGAGTGCCATACAGTTGCTAGAGCACAAGTGTGCAAGTCAGGAGAACGCTTGCTGTTGACTCCTGCTCTGCCAATACTTGTGTGACTTTGGTTAAGTCTCTTAACGACTCTGTGCCTCAGTGTGTAAATGAATATAATCCTATTTACCCTCCTTTGGAAAAAGCTTTGAGATTCTTGGTGAAAGATGCCGTGCAAGAGCAAAGTATTATAGTAATTAGTACACAATACAATGTATTTTGACACTAAAAAGTGAGTGTAAGTTTGTGTATATGTATTTCTTTAAACAGCGGAACACATTTTCAGTGATTTAGGATCTGATGTAATGACCACGCAGTGTTAACAGGAATAAAACACTTTAATCAGTAGAATGAAGCAAAGTAACTCATAACACACACGGCAAGAAGATCTGTTGCATGAGACGGTGCCATTTTGGGGTACCACAACCACAGTTTTAACTACAAAAAGAAAAGGAGTACTTGTGGCACCTTAGAGACTAACCAATTTATTTGAGCATGAGCTTTCGTGAGCTACAGCTCACTTCATCTGAAACCAGTTTTAACTACAGAAATTAAATCACAAATGCTTTAAAAATACAGCATTTCAACTTTTCAAATTGGTTACACCAGTGAACATGCAGTGGAAGGGAACAGACGTGCATGGGTGTCCCTGAGAGCATAAAGTGTCCTGCACTACCGATATCACGGGGGATAATATGGGAGAAGACAAAAGCCTAGGCTGAGTTCGCATGGCTGGCAGATAGAAAAAATAGCTTTTTACTTGTGACCCAAACACATCGGAGGTGGAAATTATTGAGAGACAATAAGCATGGAGCCCCATAATGCTATTTTTACAGCCCAGTTTTAGAGTACAGCCACACTTTAAAAGACGCATTTGGCTATCTAAACGTTTGAGAGTATCTGATCTAAATGATTTTTTATAAAGGGGACTTGAGCAGGGTAGTATACTGTTCTCAAAACTCCAAGGCACTGCGTTTACAACTCATTGGGCCGGATACCCCAGTCTGCTACCCCAATTGTGCTACTACACATTGACCCACTCAAATGAATGTGTCTTGCTTGCACTCCAGGGTATGTCTACACTGCAACCAGAGGTGTGACTGCAGCACACGTAGAGAGACTCAAGCTAGCTTTGATCTAACTAGCTCAAATAAGAATAGCAGCACAAGTGGCAGCATGGGCTGTACGGTCCTGTCCAGGACCCTGGGTATGTATTCAAGCAGCTAGACCATGTTGCCACAGCTTCGCTGCTATTATTACTCAAGCTAGCGAGATCAAAGCTAGCTCGGGTATGTTTATATGTGCTGCAGTCACACCTCTGACTGCAGTGTAGACGTAACTCCAGGGCCTGTACCGTGCCATGATGTTGTTTAATTACAAGCCTAATTAAACAGGTGCATTAAAAAGTTATGGTCTTTTTGTTCCTCATTGCCTTATTTTCTATGGCAGTTTGTAAAAAGTCGCTTGTAAAAAGAAATGCAACTTGTTACAGTAACCTCATGCCATTCAGTACGTTATTGCACAAATTTCTTACAATTGGAGATTTGCTCCCTGACACGCATAGGTAAGGATTGCAATACAACATGTGCCTATGTCCAGCTAAAAGCTTGTTTCTTAGATATAGGATTCACAAACCCTATATGAAAAATTTGGGGGGGGGGGAATTAATTTAGCATAAATTAATTAATTACAAATAATAAAGGAAAGTTGTCAATCTTTTATGTGCACTTGAATGGGAAGACCTACCCATTCAGGTGGCTAGCCTAGATGAATACAATTCTTTTCATTCTAGCTGGTGAACTAAATACTGGTTCACTTGAAAGAGAACTTGGTTAACTTTCTACTGTTTACATAGCAGTGGACTGACAGGTTGAACGTGCTTCCAAATCCCTTCTGTAGAAAACCATGTTGAACAAACTACTAAGGACTGACAGCCACGAGAGTGACTTCTTCTACATGTTATTTATTTGTATTTCAGTACAGCCTAGAGTCCAGTGCCCCGGGGTGCAAAGCACTGTACAAACACCTAACAGAGATGATCCCGATGAGCTTTCTATCTTAGATGTGATTAGTTCAGTTCTCTTCATCCCCCACTCCCAGTTCAGCAAAGCATTTAAGCACATGCTTAACTTCAAACAAGTGCTTGAGTTCCAAGGACTTCAAAGGAATTTATGCACATGCTCAAAGTTAAGCATGTGATTCAGTGCTTTGCTGAATAAGGATGGACTGCTGAACAGGGGGCCATCATCAGTTCTGTGTCCTACAGCCACTTAACTTTTCAAACATCCACTTGAACTGCAAAATTTGGCCCAACATTTGAAAACCAACGAGGGTTCTGCATACAAAGTGGTGACTTGTTCTGGTTAGCTTTCTCTTTCCCCGTTACATTTCATTTTACCCACTTCCACTTTCCTTGTTTCAGCCAGTTCTGGAAATAGAAGTGCTGGAGCACCCTGAGAGAGGCTGTATTCTACCCCAACCCAGCTGGCAGCAGTAACGACTGAAAAACCTCACAAAAAGGGCGGCTTTGGGGCAGTTTCCAGTGAATGTCTCAGACTCATGAGGTTCCAATATTACAGAGAAGCACCTATTTTGGATGCCTATCTGAACTGAACATCGGCATTTTTTGAATGCCTCATTAAGATCAGCTGGCTAGCTTGAGTATCACAGTTTTTGCAGCACCCTTTCCTTTTTTCAGTTCATTTGGGGCCAGCTAGAGGAGATTTTACACTGGTGAGTTGACTTCAAAGGGACTATTGCCATGAGTAAATGCTCACCAGCATGGACGCTACAATTTGGCCCTTGTTGTTTCCTGGGTGTTTCATTAGGACTTGTTAAATCACAGTAGAAACACTAAGTTTGCCAACATTCTAATTTCTGAAAACCAGACCCTACCCCCGCCCCCTCTTTCCTGAGGCCCTGCCCCTCCTCTTTCCCCAAGGTCCATCCCCTGCTCCACCTCCTCCCTGGAGGTCAGGCCCCCCCACTCACTCCTCTTCCCCATTTCCCCCATTGCTCCCTGCTCTCCCCCCTTCCTCATCACTCAATCCTTTCCACCTCCTTCCCCGCTAGCTGGGCTCCCTCTGCTCCGGAGCTCGGATGCGAACTGCAGCCTGACGTGCAGCCTGCTGCCAGCCTGCCCATGAGATGCAGGTAGTAGGTTGCCCTGGCTGAGCAGGGTCTGGCACAGGGTTGATGACTCGGCACCTTCCCTCCCCCTCCCGCCACCCGTGGTAACCCGATTTTTTGTGTCCAGTCAGAGGTACTGACCGGACATTGTACAGTTTCCCTTTCAACCAGACTTTCTAGTCGAAAACCAGACACCTGGCAACCCTAAGAAACACTCAGAACAAAACAATGTGGGACCAGTCAAATATTTTATTTTTTATGAAGAACATTTCCCAATAAGGGAGACCAAGGATCTTCACAACAGTGAGACCCTTAACCTCGTAACACTTTATTTTCGGTAGTAGCTTTAAAAGTCTTTTCTCACAACTTCTTACCAATGCTTTGTGGAGCAATAGGAAACTAACAAGCCATAAGGAATGCGCAAGGCCAGTCCTTGGCCCATCCTGTACCCTAACAATACAGCCTGATTCCTGCAGTGGTTATTTTAGTACCAGACGATGAACTACTTCCTCAAGATGAAAAGATTCAAATACCAGTACCCTCATAAACAGGATCTTGGTATATGGAGAATAATCAGACAATTTAGACTGCATGAGGCTCATGCAGACACAGACAAAAACACACACAAACACGTCGGCTAGTGAGATAAACAACACAGTTCTTAAGAGAAATTACCCAATTGAGATTTTTCTTTCATGAAAAAAAATGGTGACGATTTCCTGTGGGCTTCTTGCTCTGTACTGTCACCAGCTTTACCAGTTGGAACATGTCCTACCAACCTTTCTAACCTGCAGAGTAAGGGTATATCTACACTGCAATTAAAAACCAACATCTGGCCCGTGCCAGCTGACTCAGGCTTGTGGGGCTCCGGCTAAGGGGCTGTTTAATTGCTGTGTAGACATTCGCGCTCGGGCTGGAGCCCAGGCTCTAGAGGACTCTGCGAGGTGCGGGGGGTCCCAGAGCTAAGGCTACAGCCTGAGCTGGAACATCTCCACTGCAATTAAACAGCCCCTTAACCTGAGCCTTGCAAGCCCAAGTCAGCTGGCACGGGCCAGCCCCAGGTTTTTAATGTAGACACATCCTAAGAATGCAGATAAACATGGCAAGAGATTATGTAGCTTCTGACTTCAGCACCTGATGCTTTGCTTACTTTGTACCTTGAAGGTTGGTCTTCCTTCTATATAAAGGTGGGGGGCGGGGGGGAAGGGGACACACAGAGAAAAGGAGTGTGAGTCACAAAGAAGTGCAATGATGCATGTTTGAATAGTGAAAAGGATAAAATGTGTACTTTTTAGGAATTTAGACATTACTTCTTAAACATTCCCTTTGCTGCTGCCTAGAGTCAGTGCTCCACTCTCTTTATTATACCCAGTGATTACTAGAAATATTTTTAGGCATATAGGTCCAGCTCCTCAAAAGTATTTAGGTGCCTAACTGCCACAATAAAAGTTATAAGAGTGGGTCCCAGCTCCCTACAAGTATGTAGTCTGGATTTTGAATGGCCGAATTTGTATGCAACGGGGACCCAAACAAATTTGAAATCTGTGGCAAATCACCATCTGAGAGCTCGTTTCACTGATCAGGGTGTCCTGATCTGACAGTAATATCACAGACACGCGCTCTTTCAACAGGCCCTGTGCCTGGCCCTTCAAAACTGACTGCTTCCAGATCTCTGTTAGATGTGACGCAGTGCTAAAACTGCTTACTAACTGGGCAAATGACACCTTGGCCATCCCTAGTTCTTGTGGCATTGATGTACTCTGCTAAGTTCAACTTTTGAGAGCCTAGAAATTACATCAGAAAACATTGAGAATCTTAATTTATACATAAAGATGAGGGAAAATACAGAACTATAGGACTGCACTCTCTGGAGAAGAGACTGTTAAGAGGCCTGGTGCTTCTCAAGATACAAAAGGGGACAGTGAGAGTTCCTACATGAACATTCTCTTTTAGCCATTTAAGACACCCCAGCACTCAGGGCCCCCTAGGAAGAAGTCCCAGTTAATAAGAGAATCTGGAGGAGCAGAACCTGCAGTTGTTTTTATTCATAACTAAGGGCAGCGGTAGAGGCAAATAGGAAAGCCATATTACAAGCAGAAAATGGAGCCAAATTCATCTGTGGTTTAACACCACTGGAGTCATTTGAGATACTCCAAGAATGAATTTGGCCCAAGATCTGTGTCAGAAAGGGAAATTATTACTGGTGGGTATAGCCATGACTTTGGTGTTGGGTTGGATAATGCTCTTCTCATTAGTCAAGGACAAAGCTCAAAAGCTTTGGAGATTTGGATCAGTTTGGATAAGCACCCAAAACCTAGGAACTAGCCACACCACTTCAGTTTGCAGAATTGGGTTGGAAATCTCCCAGGACCATTCTTTCTTGTGCTTACATAGGTATTTTAGCCTTTCTGATTCTAGGGCAGAGAAACAATCATGAAAATAACAAAAAAAACAAACCAACAAACAAAAGATGTTTTCAGTGCTTTCTCAAGCCTCAGGAAAGGGTCAGGTCAAGTTTATTTTGTGCTTTGGCTGAAGGTTTGAGTTGGGCAGGGATGGGGACTTATTTCTTATTTTATCCAAACAATTTTTTTTCTGGACTTCTTTTTCATGTGCCTGTTGTCTTTAGAATGCTATCATTCCATCCTGATGTATTTCTCATTGACCAAGGGGTCATCACACCAGACTTCCTCCAAGTTACAATTGCCATTCACGCTACAACCCATCCTCAATGAAAGCTAGCTTGATCAATTATCAGTAATCAACCATTCTTTGAAGCGTTCCCCCCACCACCACCACCCAGATCCAAACTATGTATGAGAAGCTGGAAAACTAATGGATGTGGTCTAGCTATCGCAGTTCTTGGTTGTGTTTTTCCCATAAATGCAAAGCAAAAATTTAATTCTTACGCTATGGAACTTTTTTCAGAAGAAAGAAAGAAAGAATAGGATGTCCACATGACACAGAACGGAGACTCACTGTAACAGTCTGCATGTGAATTAAAACATGGAAGGGCAGCTGCCCCTGTAGTAGGCAGAAAGGGCCAGATTCATTGTCGCCCTGTGTCCCCTGGCATCCTCCCTCGTTGAACGACACCTGCACAGGGTGCCTTTGCACCACCCCTACAGAAGCCCCTAGCACAGCCGGCATTCTATGGAGAGCCAGGAGCATGCAGAAATGTGACTGGAGCAGTCCTGGGCTTTGGCAATTCCCTACCACCACAAAGGCTCATGGGGGCTATCATAGTGGAGGTTGGGGCACAACTAGCCTGCAACGAAGGCTGAACTGGCCCACACCAGTCCTGGAAGTTAGAGGCACGGGCCATCCCCCCACAGTCCCAGCACCAGCCCTAGCATTGGTTCAGGGAAGAATTCCCAAGAGGGACTCTGCATTTAACGGTGCAGCGCATGCAAAACAAAATGGCATTTCTTTCAGTTACATAACTGCATACACCACAAATATAGGAAACAAACCGTCCGTGGTGCCACTCTGGTAACCAAGCAAAAGCTTAGATGCCTTTATCCAGAGACAACGCATACCTGCTGATAGTGTGTGGGGGGACAGAGTAAGGGCAGCGGCTTCAGCAGATGTTACTGAGCATGCTCAGTCCGTGTGAGCATGCTCAGTACAAGCCAAGCAGCAAACCGGGGGAGGGCATGTCACCCCCACATACCACTCCCACCGCATCACCTCTGCCTTTATCATTCTCCTGAGCTTGATTTCTCACCGTGTTGACTAGAAAATGCCTGCCATGTTCTAAAGATTTCATTTGATCTGAATATAGCCTGGCATTGCCAGCGGTATTTGTGTGCAAGCTGCTAGCCTACCATATGCAACCTCACTCTGTCATCAGTAACAGCAGGGGCCCTGTGGATAAAATAATATGTGATCCATGCAATTAAGGACTATATTATAATGCATCACACAAAGGGCCCAAATTAATGTTGCACAGTCAACGTCAATTCTGGCATTTTCTAACTTCTGAGTGCTTGATTTTGCAACCTTAATAGTGTTTGTTGCTGTAGCATGTTGTGTATATTATATATAATTTATTACTTCAGAGGAAGCTTCTAACTAGGCTGGTAAAAAATACATTCCTGCGTATGCAGTGTTGTTTTGTAAGAGCAAGACACAGTCAGCTCCCATTCTGCAGAACGTCCTACAAGCCTCCCGTTGTTTTGTGTATGTTTGAGCTGGATAGCTTGCCCTTGCCCTTCCCTGCCAGCAAACACTCCATTCTCCACTTCTGTGTTCTCTCACTCTCTGTGTCTTAGCCAATAATTAGCAAAGAAAAACAATAAAAATATAGAGAGTGCTTTTCTGATTCTTCCAACAGCCCCTGGCAGCCACACTTCCAGCTTACACACTAGACGCTCCCTATGGTGCCACCCAAATCACGCATCTTGGCTTCTCCTTCTGCTCCCCCACCCACTCTCCATGCACATCTCTGATGAAACAAAGCTAAAGGCAGGAGCACATGCAACTTTCCTCTCCTGCGATATGTGTGGAGCTTACAAAACTGGGTAGTGCTGCATTTCCCTCTTGGCAGAGACAGGAAGTCTGCAAACCGTCCGTGGTGTCACAGTGTCTCACAACATAGGATCCTGCCTAGCAGGATTTATGACTTTGTTTGCCCTCTCCAGAAGAGTTGCAAGTCAGTGAAGACTGGAAATATTCATCAATTTATGTTTTCTTCTTTGTGGGTTGTTAGGGCAGGGTTTGATGGGGGATTTTGCAGTAAATTTAGTGCTTGTGAATGAAGCAACTTTAATAACCCTGAAGGTTCAAGGACTTTGGCCACAGAACAGATATGACATGGGCAGCGGCAGTATAAGCTTCTTCACTGCCCCACACATGACCTGGAAGGACCACTTCTAGAGTTAAGAAGGTAGCTCATTCTCTATCTTCTCTCAGTCCTTTGCCTCTCTGGTGAGACTGACTACAAGGGGGTCAATGGGTGCAATTATAACGGTGGCTACAGAGATCCTGTCCAAGAAGAACCAGCTGAGACATCAATTCACTGTACATATATTACCAAGCAACAGTCAGCTGGTAATGACTTTTGATCAGTCCTCAGCTAGGCCAGACATAAACCAGTGCTCCAAGTGGCCCTAGAGAGAAAGGCTCCATACTATATTACCAACCTGTGAACACTGAGCCCTCTGATTGGATGGTTTTACTGATGTTATATGCCTCTTGTGTATAATGTCCCTGCCCCATGACATCAGAAGGCAAATATGTGTAATGCGTGAGAAGTCATAATAGGAGAACATGTCTAGATGTCAAGCCTGCATTCTCATGAGGACAGGATTTATGGAACCTCCTGGTTATAGACAGGTTAGAGATAGTGTCACCATGAGAATAGCTTTTATTATTATTATTATTAATAATAATAATATTTGTATTACCATACAGCCTAGGAGCCCTAGTCATGGACCAGGACCCCGTTGTGCTAGGTGCTGTACAAACTTAGCAGCATTTTATATCAGCTTCTGGTCCTGGCCAGGGTTTGTGAGCATTGATAGCTGTGTCGGGGGAGGGAAATAGTTATCAAAACTTTCTGGAACTCCAGAATGATTCAGCTACAGTTTTGCAAGAAGGTTTGGATCATTCCTTTTTTTATCTAAACTGCTTTGCCATCCCTAATGTACAATATAGCATACCTTCACCAAGCTGCTACTCATTTCTCTCATGTTACTGCCATGTCCTTATCAGATTAGCAAGATCAAACTTGCTTGAGAGCTGCATTGCAACTCAGCTACTCTCACCATGAACACTGGTTATATTAACCCCTCAAACACCATCCACTTGATTCCTCACTTCATTGTTTTGCTTCCATTCTGGGGGAGGCAGGGATAGATCTCTGCTTTGAAATACAGTTTTAAATTATTTGTTCTTTCCTACTTCTTATTTTTGAAACAGAACATTTATCAGTAAAAAATGGAAGAATCTGTCCACGCCATCAGGAAGCTCAGTGTCTCCTGCTAGTTGTTTTTAGGATTTTAAAACACTCATCTCTAGAATCCTTATAATGGTTCTTGCACAATATATCCAAGTATGAATTGAATTCTTAACAAACTAAGGGACAAACCCACACACCAGTGCTCAACCTGAATACCTGGGTTGAGTGATGGGGGAGGAATTCTCCCCATGCTGCAGAATAGCTGAAGAACTCTGTGAAGGCTGCTTTGGCCTGCTGGCTGACCTAGCTCTCTGTACCCCCACCACAGTGTGGAAGACAGGAATATCCATGCAGTGATGGATCCTCTGGCATCACGCTGATTCATTCTCCCACCCTATTGACCTCTTAAGCACTGCTGCACAGGGAGACAATGTGGAGTAGAGCTCTGTATTATGCAAGGAGCACAGCCAACCCTCCACAGCTCTTTCAGCAGGGACAGAATTTGCCTGGATACGACGTTTCAAAGACAACTGTCCAGGGACAATGGCTCTCAGACTGTGGGCCATAGGCCAGTAGGAGTTCACAGGGCCTTTTCGAGTAATCAACAAGACCATGAGAATAAGCACATTCTACCACATGGAAGGGGGAGGACTGGGAGATGGGAAGGTGAGCTGTTCAACTAGAGATCTCTTTCCAATAAATGATCCAGTAAATGCAGTGTCTGAGGACCAGTGACCTGGTCATCATCTGGTGAAAATCAACAAAGCACCAGTGACGCTACACTGATTTACACCAACTCAAGATTTGGCCCTCAGGTTTAGGAGAATAAATGTTTACTTTACATTCTAATTTTGCACTGTATTACAACTACTGAGGGGAGAATAAACCAGTAGCCATACGTACCCACAGGGGGAACAAATATTTGATAACGGGTTCTTCATTCTAGCAGACAAAGGTATAACAAGACCCAATGGTTAGAAGCTGAAGCTAGACAAATTCAAACTGGAAATAAGGCATACATTTTTAACAGGGAGGTAATTAACCACCGGAACAATTTGCAAAGCATCATGGTGGATTCTATATCACGGGCAATTTTTAAATCAAGATTCAATGTTTTTCTAAAAGACATGCTGTAGTTCAAACAGGAATGATTGTGGGGAAGTTCTCTGGCCTGTGCTAAGCAGGAGCTAAGACTGGATGATCACAATGGTCACTCCTGGCCATGGAATCCATGAATCTAGATGCTGCCTTCCACAACTACACCCCAAGAGGCGTCAGTAGGAGTTCCATGCTTGAAGTAGGGCATATTAAGGTTTGGTTGCATCTCTTTATCTTGGTTGCAGAACAGCACTGAGCAGAAAAGGTAAGTGGGGGGACTAGTTCTGATAAGTAAGAACTGACCCAAATTTTCACCTGAACTCAAACTGATCCTTTTCTGTGGTCCAGAAAAATTCCTTTATTATTTCATTTCAGTATTTTTGTCTTCTCCTGCACGTCCTAGTTTCAACAGGGACAGGAAATGAAGTACCGAAACACCGCAACAGAGGCTATTCTCATGGTCCTGTATTTCCAATCGGGCCAGAACCAGGGACTATTGGCATTCCTGTCCTCACGTGATTTCTGACCTGGTTTCAAGCAGATTCACCTAATATGCTTCAGATGGTTTATTTAAACCCTCCTGAGGTTGCTCATCACTAGCTGTGAGCTGGTGTGACTCTCCCTAGATGACTTAAAGCACTTCAAAGCCAGAAAGGTCATATTTGCTGTGTACTGTTTAATACAGTCCTGCTTGGTTTCTTATGACTGTATTCTAAATTGCCAGAATGAAAGAAATCTGGAGTGAAATGAAAGGACATGTTTATTTTTTATATTTATGACAGCAATAAATTCCCCTAAGGTAATGCCCTTTGCATTTAATATAGAGAGTACCAAGTGTGGCCGGTTAATGGATATTTTATGAATGCAGCTTGCCTTGAGCAACTGATTGCTTAATTATGACTTAAAAGATTGAAGCATATAAAGGAGTTATGGTAAGAAAGTACAGAAATCATTAAGGGCCATGAGCGGTGTATGATTATATATCCGTTTCAATAAGCTAGCAGCTAAACGATAATGGCTTGCATCTTCTGTGCACAGCCTCTTGCTTAAAAGCACAATTTCATAAAATTTCTTATTGTATCACATTTTCTGCTTATCCAGGACAAAAGGAGCCCTGTGCGCTACTTTGTAGTTTATCTTTAGGCCAGACCAGGGTTTTTTTTTTGTCTTTGTATATTTCTGTTTCCGCGGATAATATTTTTCTTGCTGGAAGAAGGTAAAGGGTGTATGCAGGGAACTGTTTCCTCTAGGTCCTAGTGCACTTCCGATGTTAACCTCCTGTCGGCCTTTCAGCCATGAGAAAAAGGCAGTCGAGCTGCAATTTCACAATGGGAAAGTGCAAACACCGTGTTTTCTTTCTCCTGCTACTTTCCAGCCCTGCCTTGCTTTGTCTGATTCAGTGTGACCACATATGTTAAATGAAAGGAATTAATAAACAAGAAGCAAAAAGAAAAATGAAATGGATGGGTCAGTTACTACTTAGTGATGTTTCCCTAGGTGTTCATATTTAGCTATTCACTCCACTGTTATCAATAATAAATGTACACATCATCTCAGTGCTTCAAGGAGAATGTTCTCACGCTGGCCTGTTGTGTGCCCGATCCTTAAACAGCCAAAACTCCCATGGAGAACTGGGACTAAAAGGCTAAATTCATCCTTGGTGTAAACAGTACTGAAATCAATGAAGTCATACAAGGGATGAATCTGAGCGCAGGCACGAGATCCTCAACTTGTGTAAATAGACATAGCTCCATTTAATTTCTGGGCCTGCATGGTTTTCTCCATGAAGGATACCGTGGTTAGCCTCTTCAATCAAGGAAACTAATAATTTACTCACAGATACTATGGGCCTCATTCTTATTTACTTTAAGGCTATTTTACACCCCTCTGGCAATGATATGGGGCCTCGAAGTGGGTGTAAATGTCATTTGTACCCACCTGAGGGCCTCTTTACACTGCCAAAGAGACATAAAGTGGCCTTAGTGAAAATGAGAATCAGGCTCCAAGAAATAACAGTCGGGGGAAATTGTATCCTTGAAACATTCTTTATATTATAGGGAAAGTATCTACCCCTTTGCCCATATATGCCATGTTTCTGACATGCTTTGCATGGATGGTAATCGCTAGTATTTGCAGCTTGATTTTAAGACAGCGCTGTTGATACTTAAAACCCTTATCATAGAGGGACATGACAGTATTGAAAATCTTATTGGGTTTGGGTCTCTGCTGCCTTGCCCTTATGTAGCCATTTAAACTAGCATGTAGTGGGCATATAATGCTGCCATGATCTGGCAGCATTTTACATCTACTTTGCACTCCCTTTGCACAGTTGCAAATGACTGCACAAGATCCAGGGTCACGGAATCATAGAACTGTAGGACAGGAAGGAACCCCATTCCCTTTCAACCTGGCAGACATTTACTTTCCGATGCCAGCCACCAGGGGTGGGGAAGAGGCAGGACTGGGTCATGGATAGATTGGACCAGGAGTGGTGGAAGCTCGCTAAAAGTGTGTGGGGCTCACCGGCACCTCCCCGCCCCCACACTGCCCCTTCCCCCTGAGGCCCTGCCCTCACGCCACCCCTTCTCCGCGAGGCCTCGCCCTCATACCGCCCATTCCCACCGAGGCCCCACCCCCAGTCACTCCTCTCTGCCTCCTCCCCACATCGCTTGCCCTGTTCTGGCGCCCCTGGGCTGGGAGGTGACAGTGTTATACAGACAAAACGGCACAGTATCGTTTCAGGGGACAAGACAAGATGTCACGTTTATTATAACACAATTTGATTTATGACCAATAACTAATATCTAATACCTATGTATACACACACACACACACACACACCCCCAAATGTTCTGCAGCTGCTGTATAGTTACCAGTCCTGAATGTAGCTTGAGTTCATGGCTTGGGTTCGTAGCTTGTGGCGGCTAACTGGCCAGGAAAGCCGGGAACAAGGAAGAGCTGGGTCTCTGTTGGGCATGCACCGATGCCCTTCCATGTTGGCAGCAGAATGCTACCTTTCAAAGTCTTCCATCTCACCCATCCTTTTTGTAGGCTTTAGTTTGAATCCAGAGTCTGTAGGTCTTGCTGTGTCACACTGCCTCTGGGTCCAGTGTGATTGATCACCCTTCCATTGCAGACATGACTTTCAGCCTGGGACCTGACTTTGATGTTTCTTCAATTGTACTTTTGTTCTTTTCTTTTTAGGGTGGACTCTTCTTGCTTTGTCCAGGCTGTTGTCTGCATCTTCAGTCGTTGGTGTTTACACTTTATTTCATCAGGACAGGCTGGGGCTGGAGGTTGATTCCATCATCTATGCATACCTCATTCACACATCTAAACTAAACTAATAAGATTACAGCAGGATTTTGCGAAAATGAAGGTTGCAGCAAGCTTTTACAAAATGGAGTGAGCATGTTAAAATGGAGATTGGAACAAGTTAAAGTGGAGCTTGAGTTACAATATGGACAAGTGTAAGGAATGACAAACAGTGAGCAGAAGTTACAATGTTGAAACAGTGTAAATTTCAGCGATTTAAGCAGCAATTGGATTGAAAGTGAAATTCAATTAGCCAGTTATTGGGGTAACCGGTTTTATGAATGAATGTTGTTTCATTCATAAAATTTTGCTTATGAAGTTATATTGATAAAGTGAACAATTATAAACAATTTCATTGATCAGTTCTACAACAGAAGGGTCACACTTGAGGGGAATGGTCAGAGGAGTCTGTGTCCCCTACAGCACCTTCCTCTCCTGAGCCTGGACTGGAACCCAAGATTCCTGGGTCTCACCGTTCTTCTGGTGTCAGCAAATATCACACTAGCAATGTGTGGGTCTCATCCCACTCTAGTGCTAGTCTACCACTACTGCTATGATTACTCCATTAGGTCAAGTGGCAGAGGTCTGTGTGTGGATCTAAAGGTTGAGGTCTCAGCATGATGCCACATGAGGGAATTTCTGTTTATCTGTTTGCTTTTTAGAGCCCTAGGAGATTACACTCCAATAAAACTACATGGAAAGAAAATTATTAATGTTGCAAAGTCAAGCCCTTAGAAGTCCGGAAATGCAGAATTAAGGTTGCCTGTGCAACCTTTATCCAGCCTGTTTGTGCATCTTTAATTACATGATCACATCCTATTTATCTTATTAATTGTTCAGCCCTGCTGCATCATGGCAAATATGATTGTGACAGAGTCCAGAAGACCTCCTTGTTTTCCAGCCAGCAAGCAGTCAATTCCCTGCTTAGACCTCAAGACGTGTACATGGTGGAGTAACAAGTCGGGGCAGAGGATTGATGGCTAGTTGGACTCTCAGAGAGGAAACTATAATAATCACTCTCTAGAAAGGAAGAAGGCCTTGAGAAAGGTTTGCTCTGCATGCAGTTAGCACAGGGCTGATCTATACACCATTCTGGGAATTTCTGTCTGCTTTCTACCTGTTATGTAGAACCATTCTTTTGATTTTCTTACAATCAATGCACTCTAAAATCTCAAGAATCCAACCTAGAAGAGGGCAGCTTGCTGAGTGGAAAGCTCTTCCTTCGCTATTGAACCATTTGATCCACTACACCCACTTATACTGTTTGTTTTTATTTTTATATCCCCCTAGTATTTATTTTTCTTGAGGCAAGATTTTGGTGGGGATTTGTTTCATTACACTCCATTGTAGCAAAGTCATAGTCAACCTCAAACCCTTATGGCATCTAATATTATATTATCAGGTTGTCAAAAATAGATGATACATGTCTCTGTTGACATTACTGGTGTCCACTCCATTAAGCTGTCTCTTTTTTGCCTAGCTTTTTGCATGGCCATACAAAGAAGCAGATGGCAGTGGGCGTTCCCCTTTTTGTGGCTATGTCTCATCTTATGCTCTCTTAATACCCAAGGGTGTAGGTGAGTGATGCGCACAGAGGCATTGGAAAGTGTAAATGTATGACTCATCCAGAACCCCTTATCAGGGCTAGCACCTCCCAAGAAGACTCATGTTTCCAGTCATTTCACTGGTCTCACTGAGATGAGATGAGCATTTGTTCAACATAACATAAGACCATAAGCGTGGCCACACTGGGTCAGACCAAAGGTCCATCTAGCCCAGTATCCTGTCTTCTGACAGTGGCCAATGCCAGGTGCCCCAGAGGAAATGAACAGAACAGGTGATCATCAAATGATCCATCCCCTGTCAATGCTTCATCTAGGTCTTCCATGGGTGACCTAGATGAAGCTGCGGTACTAAAATCTTTCCAAATATTGCTAGATATATTACACAGACTTCTTTCGGCGACATTTGCCAGAGGTGTTTATATATGTGACACTGTATTAGATGAGTCTTATGTCCAGAAGGGAGTTCTCCCTTTCCCACTGAACTGCAGTCTGCTCAAGATGTTTTCTAGGATCCCAGGTGCAGCAACATTTCTCTAAAGTTGTGACAACTGGGCCAAAGTTTATTCAACTAAAGAAGAGGCAGAAGCATGCTGCTCCCAGACAGGGGATGGGAGAAATATGGCACTACTGTACGAAGGAATAAATGGTCAGAGGCAGCAATGCATGCTTGATTTGTTTTAAAATAGTACACAGGACTTACTTGACCTTGTGTCAATTTCTAAAAATGGGTCTGGCTGATGCTGCAGATTTCCGGAGTGGATGTGGAAATAAAGGAACTGTCCTATACACATTATCAGGGTTTCCAAAGGCTCAGGACTGATTTATTTATTTTGGGCTAAGCGTTCAATTTTGTAAATCTAGTGGTAATGAAAGAGATCACAGAAATTCCAGTTGTTTGCTCCCTGGGTGTAGACAGAGGAGCTGTCAGTTCTGCAGCGGGGAAAAAATAGCTAGACTTTGCAACTTTATCTGAATCCTGTTGAGAGACACTGAGAGGTTAGATAGACGGGCAGCTATTTAAGGAATGGAAGAGCTTATGGCCGCAAATGTTATATCTAAAAGGCTAATTTACAGGGACAAGAGACAGGCTGATGGATCCAGTGAAATATGGGATCCATTTCTAAGAAAGATGAAGGGTACATAGTATAAAACCATTTAGGGGAACAGAACAGTTTATTTAGGGAGAGTAATCATATGTTAGTAAGAAACAGGAACCATCAAAGTCTCAGTCACATTAACTGTGGCCAGCCAAGTTGCATACAATAGTAAACTGAATGCTGACTTGTTACAAACTTATAACTTGCATTGTGAACAGATCTGAATTTAGGGAGCCAATTTCTAGTCTTAAGGTATCTCTACACTGCAAAGTAAGACCAGGGTTAGTGGGGCTTGAGTCAGCTGACCAGTGTTAGAGAACCTGGGGCTTGAGCCTCTACACAAATTCTAAACTCTACATTAACAATTTTCTAACCTGGACTTGAACCTGGGGCTTTGGCACCCACACTGTTGCATGCAGACCCAAGTCAAACCAACCATACTGCCCTCCTGAAACGTGGTTGCTCTAGCCCTTTGAACATGATGCACTGTGGGAAAACTTTACTGCCCACTCTGCACGTTAGAGGAAGTTTGAACTGCCTGCCAACACAGCTGGCCGGGGAGTCATTGAAGCCTGCGCACTTCCAGCTACTGGAGCCAGCAACATGGAGGAGGTGTCTTTTGAAGAACTTGCTTGCACTTTCACACTTGTGTCAGAAAATGGACAGCGCTTCCGTGAGACGTTGAGCTCTGTTCTCCTCCCTTAGCCACTGTTCCTGTTCCAAGTGCCAGGTCCCTCACTGAAACCCTGTCCTCCAGCTGTGTGCCACATGCCAGCCTTTCCTCCTGCCTCTCAGCATGCCATTGCTCCAGCCTTATATCCCTCTGCTGCTGGTACTGGACCTGCTGGTCTGCTCTTGACCACAACTTCATCACCGAAATGCTTCCTCTTGGAATGGTCTGGGAAGATACATTGGGGCAGGGGTCAAGTTCTGGATGTACAGCAGCCAGTGGAGGGCGAGGGGCCTGCAGTAGGAAAAGAAACAGGATTATTGTCCAAAATAGCTCAGTGGAGGAGCACAGAATTAATTCTTGTGGAATCTCAAGGACATAAAACGTTACATTTCAAAACTGAACCAAAATATATTGTGATAGGGATGCTTCAGTCCAGAGAGTGTCCCTGGACACAGCCTGGTTAATCACAGCTATAGAAGTGCAGAAACAATGGTAAGTTTAAAATTATAAGCTTTTTCTGTTTTATAAAAATTGCGTAACTACTTGGGGTGGGAGTGGTGGGGGAGCGGTGAGTGCTACAAGAGGCTTTTTCTATCATTTCAGCCCTTTCACATTTTGGAGGACATAACTGTTCTGCTGGTGCCCTATTGGCAAAGGGGGGTGTTACTCCAAGCTGCCATGGGAAACCTCCAGTGTATGCAACTGAAGCATTCCAACAAGTAGTGACTGCACAGCACATCTATGAGTGGAGTGGGCTGGTCAGCTACCAAAGTGGCCCTGGAAAATATACCCTCCCTGCAATGTGACTACCTATCTGGAGTTCCAGCTTCAGGAAAAGTTTGCAGCTATCACCTGGGATTGGAAATGAACAGGATGCTGTGTTAGCATCCACATGGTTTACCCTGTTATGGCCACATGCAAACACGCGGAAATCCAGAGCCTTCCTGCTCCCCACCCACAGCGCATTTCTGGACAAAAGCTGACATCCCAGTCATACTTGGGACAAATGATTTTGTCACCTGTGGACTGTCTGGACTACCTGTAACTGAAAGAGACCAGATTTGGAAATGGAACACATTTTCCCAAATACACACACCGAGTTTACTCCATAGACTGTTGAGTGATTACAGAGCGGCAAACTGAAAGCCATTTTATTTGAGCATAAGCTTTCGTGAGCTACAGCTCACTTCATCGGATGCATAAATTGGTTAGTCTCTAAGGTGCCACAAGTACTCCTTTTCTTTTTGCGAATACAGACTAACACGGCTGCTACTCTGAAAACTGAAAGCCATTATTACTTTAAGGAAAACAGGAATGACTCTAGCAAACATCTGTGCCTTTTCAGTAAAAATATTCTTTAAAGCTGTTCTTTATTGTTTGCAATTCTCCATCACCATCTTGAACTTGACGTGGTGGAGAAGAGAGGGGATGCCACAATCCACCATTAGCTGATGCATGCAGGTAGCCGGGGTTTCTCGTAACTTTTGCATTGGTTCTTAAAGCGGAAACCCCTCCTATTACTGTAGTAACAAACTTTACACTGGAGTCAGAAACTTACCGGGCTCAGAGGAGGTTTCTGGCTTCTCTGGGTTTTTTGCAGGCTTGGCTGCAGAGTGTCCTTGGGCAGGGCATCAAACAACTCCTCTGAGTATGGACCCAGGATTTGCTGTTGATCCTATTCCACAACCTGCTCTAGGACCAATTTTGGAAGCAGAGTCACTTCATACTCCTCACGTGCAGCCTGCTGCTGGCTCCCATCATTCCTCATTCTGGATTCAGGGGACAGCAGGGCAGCATCCCAGCTGACCAGGTCGTCATGCATCATGGATGGCTCTGTGCTGGGTGCAGTGCCTGGCACCTGGTCAAACTCCTCATAAAACAGGCATGAAGTCAGCCCAAGATGCAGTTCTGGTCCCTGGTCTTCCAGTACTTGTTTTTCAGCCTCCTATTCCACTCCCTGCACCGGTCACCAGTCAAGAAAATTTGCAGCACTGCCAGCTATCTACTGGTACACATGGTCATTCTGGGTACTTTTGCTAAAGTCCACAGTTCTACTGGTTTTGCACCAGAGAGTCACCAAAATTTGGCTGTGCTTCTGTGACCATGAAGAAGCACACTTTGCCAAAAGCTTGTTCTCTTTGGTCTTCATTGCAACCATAGGAGGCTCTCTGATGTGCGTTTGCAGATCAATAGTCAGAAGACACAGGAAGGGCTAACGCTGGCTCACTGAGCTGCTGCTGTACACCAACGGGGAGATAGGAGGTTTCCGTTTTTAGTTGAGTAGACTGGAGATTTTTGGGAGAGAGAGGACAAAGGATGTTGGCCCATGGGATTGTGGGATACTTTTGGTGGACTCCCAGGACATGAGTTAAGTAGGGCTGTGTCTATACTACTGTGTCTATACTGTATATACAGCATAGTGTATATTTGCAGTGTCTCTACTGCAAAGTAATATAGTACGGCAACATCAGCACTCTGCTGGCAAGAAGAAAAGGCTGTGGTGTCTTGCGTACAGATCAAACCACTGATGAGAACTCTTGACATGTGTATAGTCTCCTTCACGCCACTGGCTCATTTCAACCAATAGAGATGAAGCGTGCAAATTAACTGGAGAGGAAGGGTAATGATTGGTTGAGTTATCAGATGTCACAATGATGCAGCTTCAACCTTAATGATTACTCTTAAGAGCTACCTGAGCAAATGACATGGCCCTGACTATAATCATAACAATTAGGTAGAGCAGTCATTGATAGTTTATTTTAACTATAATCTAATTTATTCAGATGTAGCCTACGTGTGAGATTACACTGAGATTCAATTATATATGGGAAGTGTAAAGAGTCTGTGCAATTCTTTTATTAAGATCGAGGCACAGTAAATGATGAGACGTGCTGAATTCAGAAAGCGATCATTTGCAAATGTTTATTCTGGAAAAGTAAGAAAGTATTTCATCCAACAAATGACCTAGAAAATCCGTTTGTCCCCTGAAGAACAGTTGTACCAGATTTGGAAACTAAATTCACTAATTAAACTCTGAAACACAGGAAGTTTAGTCCTCCTGCCCGAAGTGCAAATCTCAACTCAGCCTTAACTGTGGAGGCACCACTGGCCAAATACACCACTTCATTGAGCTGAAATATTACTTTGGGGGAGGATGCTTCCTTTAAGATCCTTTGTTTTTGACTGTTTTCCTGCTGTTGTGCCCTTTTCCCCACATCACCAAGCAAGGGCCCCACATCTCAGCAAACGATCTTATGGCAAGGAACTCCAGAGGAACTCTCTCAGAAGCCTGCCACTGCCTCTCGCTCATGTAGCCAGAAGTTATTACTTGATTCATTACAGGAAATTTCTTTCCCTTTGGGCTGTTCATGCTGGATCCACAGCCCTTCCTGCCCGTGCTAGTCCTGCAAGCAAAGAACTGATTTTAAGATTAAAACTCAGACGTTCACGAATGGCAGCCATGTCGTGCCCCAGCTTCTGAGGTCTGCCAAGTTCATATACTCTGTCATGAAGTATATAGTTAGGAATTCTTCATTCAGGCCGTGTCTACACTGCGTAACTTTGGCACCGTAGCTCTGCTGGCATCACACCGTAGTGCAGATGCAGTCTACAGCAACAGAAGGGGGTTTTTTCTGCCAGCATAGGAACACCTCCACAAGCAACAGTAGCTAGGTCAATGGACACATTCGGCCGCCAGCCTAGCTGTGTCTACACTGGGGGTTAGTTGGGAATAGCTACAGCGCTTGAGGTGAAGATTATGTTGACCTAAATGTTAAGTGCACACCAGGTCTAAGTCGCCTTCACGGATGACTCGTTGACATAGCCTTGCCATGGATATAACATGGCTGTGCCTCAAAGCTTAGAAGGGCTGAAATATGTGATGGTTTGAACGCAGGATTGGAGGAAGTGCTGGCAGTTCAAGATCTTGCTCTACAAGACTCACACGATCCACTTCAGCTACCTTACCACTGTGTTTCAGTGCAGAAGGAGCTCTCCCACATGAAGCAGGAGTTGAGGATTGCAATGTGCCCAAGGACGGCAGACAGAACCTCCAACAGACTAACGCGAATGCCTGGCTCACCGGCAGAGCTCTGCTGATGTTGTGTGCAGATGAATTACAAGCACCCACGTGAATTTCCTTAGCAAACAGACACCCTTTTTATCAAATGTAGAAGAGATTTCACAGTGTGAGCAATCCAAAGAGCAGCCAACATGCTTCTCATTAGCTGCTCAAAGAGTGCTCTACTACATAGCACTAAATCTAGCTGATTTGACTGAAGTCGGGTGCAGGCTGGAATATTAGTTGCCACAAATGTATCATCTTTTACTGATCCCAGACTCGGCCATTCAGAACACAGCCACTCACCTGGACTGCAGTTTAGCCCATATACTGTGATACAATTAACCCTTTAATTGCTGCAACTCACCCATCTAAATCCTTCCCCAATCAGGATTGCACCAAGAAGTTTTAAAAGCTCTCCCTTTAGGGTACAAAACAGCCTAAACATCAATGATTATATTCTTCCCAGAAGGACATTCTGGCTATTTCTGAATGGCTGCCTTAGCAGCATGAGGTGAAACCATAGTAGAAATGTGGGCACAACTGCCTGATGTTATTGATTCCAGTCAACAAACGGAGCAGTGTAATCTGTCTGCTTTTGTTCCGTTCACTTGGTGGTGTGTTCTCATTAGCCCCCCATGGATAGTCAACCTGTCAGGAGGTCTGCACTCCAACTGCCTGACCTCTGACTTCAACTCATTCTTCCACAAATTAATTTCCCAAATTGACAAATTAAAGTGCACAGAATGCCCAAGGTCGCTAAATCACACTGGGTTCTGGTAAATGTCAACCAGCATTGGAAGAAAAAGAGGAGGGTCTGGGGTCGGGGGGGGGGGGTAGAAAGAAAAACAAAATGCATTAATTGGAAAGAAATGAAAGAAAAATTGACATCTATATCTCTGATTTGAAGACCTGACTGTTGGTTTGTCTCATTAAAAATAGATTTTGACAAATCAAAGCAAATGGACCAGGACAAAGCTAATTCCCGCTTGGGAAGGATGTCTTGAGAAGTGGGCATGACTGTGCAGTTTACCTTGTCCTTGGAGAATGATGGGCCCTATGCGTAAGGGCTGAAGCACTAGGGAAGAAATGCTTCTCCTAGGGCCCCTGCGTCTATGTGGTTGGTTAGGGTTTATAGCTTGGAAGAGTTAAGTGAGACAATTTGGACTAGATTCTTGTACAGTTCCTCACACTGCCTAGTATCTTACTTCTGTGAATACACCATTTGAGATCAATGGGACTACTCATAGAGTGAGGTACTACACAGCCAAAGTATCAGGATCTAGTCACAGAGTCATACGGTTGGAAGGGACCTCAGGAGGTCATCTAGTCCCACCCCCTGCTCAAAGCAGGAACAATCCCCAATTTTTGCCCCAGATCCCTAAATGGCCTCCTCAAGGATCGAACTCACAACCCTGGGTTTAGCAGGCCAATGCTCAAACCACTGAGCTATCTCTCCCCCAGAAGTCCCAGAGTACACTACAGGGCGGCATATAGCTGTAACACCCCAGGAGCACCCCCCAGAAGGAATGGTGGCTCTGTGAACCACAGTTCTCTCTCTGCTTCCCCTTTGCTACAAGGCAGTTATAATATACTTCTGGTCTAGACCAGCAGTAAATTGGTACTTCTGTGCTCTGGCCAGTGAATGGGGGGAGGTAGAGTCAAGGCTCTGCCATTTCCCCACCTCTCTCCAATCACCTGCTCTGGGGAAGGAGCTAGTAAATGAGCAGCTCCATTTATTCCTTCAGAGCCAAATGTAGTAGGAAGAGAGCCTGAGACATAAGCCCTTGTATCAGAGGCCTGGTATGAGACAGGACCTGTTCACAAAATCTGGCAAGAACAGGGCTGATATTGCAGAAATACACATTCCTAAGAAGTGCTAAGCACAGAGTACTCACACAAACAGATCCTGACATTAAGTGGTACCAGAACATCCCAAAATCAAGGATGGTACAAAAACATTCCCCAAGGAACACACTGACCCCTCCTAAAAGATAAGGTCAGGATGTCAGTATGTAATAAAGATGTTTTGATTGAACTAACATGTACAAGGTGATAACTAGCCACGTCAGGGGGCAGTAGCTAACTATGTCAGAGGCAGTACATAACTTGTTTGTATCAGAGTATAAAGATATATCTCAGAGGGAGTATCTTTGTCCAGCTGAGGGGGGAATGGAAAGTCCCACCATTAGAACATAAGACTGGCCATAGTGGGTCAGACCAAAGGTCCATCCAGCCCAGTATCCTGTGTACCGACAGTGGGCAATGCCAGGTGCCCCAGAGGGAGTGAACCTAACAGGTAATGATCAAGAGATCTCTCTCCTGCCATCCACCTCCACCCTCTGACAAAGAGAGGCTAGGGATACTATTCCTTACCCATCCTGGCTAATAGCCATTAATGGACTTAACCTCCATGAATTTATCCAGTTCTCTTTTAAACCCTGTTATAGTCCTAGCCTTCACAACCTCCTCAGGCAAGGAGTTCCACAGGTTGACTGTGTGCTGTGTGAAGAAGAACTTCCTTTTATTTGTTTTAAACCTGCTGCCCATTAATTTCATTTGGTGACCCCTAGTTCTTATATTATGGGAACAAGTAAATAACTTTTCCTTATTCACTTTCTCCACACCACTCATGATTTTATATACCTCTATCATATCCCGCCTTAGTCTCCACTTTTCCAAACTGAAAAGTCCTAGCCTCTTTAATCTCTCCTCAAATGGGACCTGTTCCAAACCCCTAATCATTTTAGTTGCTCATCTCTGAATCTTTTCTAATGCCAGTATATCTTTTTTGAGATGAGGAGACCACATCTGTACACAGTATTCAAGATGTGGGCATACCATGGGATTTATATAAGGGTAATAAGATATTCTCCATCTTATTCTCTATCCCTTTTTTTTTTTCACGGAGCTGCGTCCATTGTCATGGGCATACATGTCTTAGTGTCCTCGTAGAGTCTGCCAGATGCTATTACTGTGCTTTGTCGACAATAAACCTGGCCTGACGCCTCCGTACCTTAACGGATCTTGTGGTCAATGGGCAGTTCACTCGAGATTTGCTGTGCCAGCTGTCTGCACAGAGCTGGGGCAGCACACAGGGAGAACACACACATGCAGCCAAACATCTGACCACACCAAGGTCCAGATGGCACATGTAGGAGTGTGAGGAAGTGGGGATTCGTGCTCCCCAGACAGATGTGTAATGCAAGTAACAGTGTAGCACAGGGGATCAAATTCTGCCACCCTTATGCATGTACTCAGCATGAGTAAGGGTCACGGAATCTGGCCCAGAATTGATGAAAACAACACAAGCAGTGGAGATGGAAACCTCTGGACAGGCATGGTTGTACAATGATCAGCTCAATATGGGACTTCTTTTAAATTGTGAAATTCATTTCCATGCAACTGATTAGTTTTATATAGTGTTAGCTGGCACTATGGGGCCAGACTGGGTTCAGTATAATAACAAATATCATTTACCCACTGGCACTTACTGGTGTCACAAAATACCCCCACAGGAAATCATGTATCCTGAGCTGCCTGATGTCACAGAAAGTGCAAGGACCTGATTCTTATCTCCGTTACATGCATATAAATCAGAAGTAAATAGTGTAACACACAAGTGTACTGACAGTGCAAGTGAGATCAGATTCAGGTCCCAAAATTCAGAGATGCATAGGTTTTAAGGCCAGAAGAAACCGTTACGATCATCTCCTGAATAATGCAGGCCATGGAATTTCACCCAGTGATTCCTACATCAAGCCCATAACTTCTGGCTCAACAAGTGTGGATAGTGGGTTCAGTATATGGACTAATTTAATTAAAAATGTCTTGTCAAGGTTGGACAACATGGGTGATGCTCATCCCTCATTTACTCCCACTGGCTTTAACTGAATTGCACCAAGGATTAATTTTGCCCTACATAGCTTATTAATACGCTGCATCAGTCACACTGCGTAAAAGCAAAGCACATCTGGGACATCAGAAAGATAAAGATGAACAAGAGCAATGGGAATTTTAAAATGCACTGAGACAGAACTTGGTTTTATATTGTAATAATGACACTCAGGGTATCACAAGGGTATTTTATATAGCACTGAATCATGATGGAAGTGCAGTGACTGCTGACACACATGAGAGTGCAGTGTTATCTGCTAAGCAGTACCTTTCGCCTGGGCAGCCCCCACAGAGGGAAAGTCTTAGTTTATGCCTCTTTGAAGGAGTAGCATGGTACAGTATCATCAGTCTTCCCACACTCCTGCCCCCCGTGCAGTTCTGAAGTGACAGCATTTGACACAATATGGGTCCAAGCCCAAGAACGGTACTGTGCTGTTGCACGCTATATGATTTTATAAAGATATGCTAATGAGTGTGAATATAATGTAACTAGAATATGTTTCATGCAAAAGGTCTCTTGTAAGGTATCATTACAAAGCTTCTAATCTACTGAGTGTGGTCATCCTATTTGTATAAATGTATCACTCTTGTATCTGAAACTAGAAATATGAAATAAAACTCTGAGGTCCTATCGTAGTTATGCAAAGTGTGGGCCATTAATGGTGGTTTGGACCCCATTGGGAGTTGGGCATCTGAGTGTTAAAGGCAGGAACATTTCTTCAGTTACTTTCAGCTAAGTCTACAGCTTTGGGGCACATGGTTCAGACCCTGGGTCTGTGTTGGAACAGGCTGGTGTGTCTGGCTCAGCAAGACAGGGTGATGGAGTCTCAAGCTGGCAGGGAAAGCAGGGGCAGAAGGAGTCTTGGCACATCAGTTGGCAGTCCCAAGGGGGTTTCTGTGATCCAACCAGTCACAGGTACCTGGCCTTGAACTGACAGGGCTATTAACTACTGGTGTCTACTGTTTCTTAATTAAGGGCTAGAATGTGGCTTTGCCACAAACTCTATGTATGTAGCAATGCCACCCCAGAGGAAGCACAGGGAAAGTGTCTAAGAGGCATAATTCCCTCTCTGCTTCCCTTTTGCTCCAGGAAAGTAGTAATCTGCTGCTTATCTATATCAACAGCACCTCTGTACCTGCTTATCTGTACTGGCTGGTGCCTAGTGGATGAACCCAAGGGATGATGCCCACATACCTTGTGCAGGGTGGGGAGCAGTCTATGTACAATGCCCACTTTACTCCTGTGCACCCAGATCGAAGGACAGGGTGGCCTCCACATTACCATAAGAGGGATTCTTCCTGACAGCAGATTGGGTCGTAGGCAGTCAGGCCCAGTGGTTGGAGTGGGAGTCAGGCCCAGTGGTTGGAGTGGGAATCATGCCTAGTAGTTGGAATCCAAATGCCAGAGCCAAGAGTTGAGGCAGAGTCTGAATCAAGAGTTCAGAGCTGAAGGTTGGAACCAAAATATGGGGTGGATCTTCAGGGACTTGGGTAATTGCAATGTTACCAGGTTGATTCATTTCTCAGTCTTGAAAGGGCCCAGATATTGGTGGTCCAGTATGGCCAAGAGGTGAGTAGATTTCAGATTATGGGTGGACAGCCAGATTTTGTCTCCTATGGCAAGGTCGAGGGCAGCCTGGTGGTCCGAGTCAGAATGACGTTTATACACTTCCTTGGCTGCTTGTAAGTGCTCTTCGAGTTCCTGGTGAACCTGGTGGAGATGGGTAGCTATGTCAGTGACAACTGGTACTGGATAGTTTGTGAGGATATCCAGAAGAAAGCAAGGGTAAAAACTGTAGTTGGCAAAAACTGGCATTGCTGGGTAGAGGCAATTGTGAATGAGTAGAGGCAATGAGTGGCATTATTGTAAGCAAATGGAACACATGGGAGCAGAGACAACCAGTTGTCCTGGTAATAGTTCAAGAAGCAGTGCAAATATTGTTCAAGAATCCGGTTGACCTGCTCCGCCTCTCCGTTAGTGTGTGGATGGTAGGCAGTTGAGAGGAGGGGCTCAATCTTCAGAAGTTTTACAAATGCCTGCCAGAACCGGGAAATGAACTGACACCACGGTCCAACAAGATGTCTGATGGCAATCTCTGGAGCAGAAAAATGTTTTCCAGAAAGAGACAAGCCATTTCCTGAGCAGTAGGGATGGTACGGCAGGGAGCGAAGTGTGATATTTTGGTTAAGAGGTCAACCACAACTGGGATTGTTGTATATCCCTGGGAAGGCAGCAGCTCCACAGTAAAGTTAACGGAAATGGTAGCCAATGGTTGAGGTGGAATGGGCATGGGCTGGAGAAGGCCAAACAGTTTTGAGCAGGGACATTTGGTCCAGGCACACGAGTCACAGGATCTTATGTAGCTCTTGACTGAAGTGCGCAAGCCTGACCACCAGAAACTTCTTGTGATTAGGCTCCAGGTCTTGAGGTGGCCAAAGTTCAGCCTTGGTTACCCCTTTGGGACATAGATACAGTCCTTATGGTAGAGGATTCCTCTTCGAACCTACACGTGGGGGCATCAGGGTTCTCCAGAGTCTGGTGGATCTGAGCAGCTAAGGGGTCATTGGGTCCATTAGGCTGTTGTCTACTGTCCCTGTAGGGGAGCGACCTGTACCTGCAGTGTAATGACCGATATCGATTGCAGGGGAATACTGGCTGGGGAGGAATCCATACTAGCCACTGATCTGGACCCCTTGTCAGCCTAGTTCCCCTCTGTTTACTTTGGGCTGCTCAAACTGTCAGTGGACTGGGTCATAGACAGTCAGGCTAGTGGCTGGAGTGGGAGTCAGGCCTAGTGGCTGGAGTGGGAGTCAGGCCTAGAGGCCGGAGTCCAAGGTTGAGTCAGAGTCAGGAGTCAGAGCCAAGGGTTGGAACCAGATTACCAGGAGTGAGGAAAGGCAGAAGTAGGGCTGGTTCTGAGG
This sequence comes from Natator depressus, assembly GCF_965152275.1. Lineage (NCBI taxonomy): Eukaryota > Metazoa > Chordata > Testudines > Cheloniidae > Natator > Natator depressus. The sequence goes on from NC_134236.1 coordinate 129,328,026, forward strand.
CAGGAGCAAGGCTGGAACAGGATGGGAACAAGGCTGAGTGCAAGGCAGAATCTGGGCTGGAGCAGTGGAAGAGCAGAGCAGGAGCAGGGCTTGGAGAGATGAGCACAGGGAGGCAGAGTCCGTGGGCATGTGTATTGAGCAGCCAGCAAGTTATTGCTGCTGTAAGGTTAAAAAATCCTCAGCTGGGAAGGAGAGAGGTGAGGACTGTAACATTAGCTTTAATAGGGTGTGGCCAGATTCTGTCACTTTTACTCACACTAAGTCGCACCTTACTCTCCCAATAGCCCCATTGAAAAGAATGGCATTATTCATGGAGTGAGGTGCTACTCCCGGTTAAAGTTGCAGAATTGTGTTTAGTGGTTGCAATCTGCAATTGGATTACAGGTCTGAGCTTGTTATTTTATCAATATAACATTATATCACCATGTAACACATACATGACAGAGGCCTACAAATAGGAAAAGTTAATCTACCTTTGTTGCTTATAAGAACATCCTTCCAGTGAGTTATGTCTTCACGGATTGCAATGTAGTGCTATTCTCTAGTCATTGGCAAGCAGGGAATTGAAGTTTAACTCCTTCCTGCATTAAGACAAAAATATACTTTTGTTTAATGTGGGTTTGTATTCCCACTAATCTTCTCAGTCCTACTTTATCACAGAAGAGCTAGGGAAGGTACTTACTAGCTAAGGGGACTAGAAATGAGATAGAGAGTCTTGTATCTTTAGGTTCCCGGTTTATATTTAACCCAGGTTTGTAGTTACCCAAAAGTTACCATCTGATGGCTGTGGTGTGACATTTGTTTGGTGGTCCAGCTCAGCCTGAAGCGAACAGGTGTCTACATCATGAAAAAGCATAGCACACTTGGCACCGTTGTCAGTCTAAGCAGGGAGGCCGAAGAGACCGTCTGAGCTGCCTTCTCTCTCTCCTCAAGATGCTCGTCACAGGTCAGGGTTCAGGTAGCACACTGGAGAAATTAGCATTGTCCCTCTGCACGCTATACCTCTGTTGTGGCTAAATGCAGGCCTTAGGCCTCCAAAATAGCGCCATTCACCAGTGTTAAAATCACTTTGGGCCACACTCTGTAGCTTTATTCACACAACTCATGCAGAATAGTACCTTACTCCACAAATAGCCCCATTGAAGTCAATGGGAGCACTCAAGGAGTGTGGTGCTAAGAAACCGCAGTAAAGGTGTCAGAATGTGGGCCTTTAAATCATAACTGACTAGGTTATGATATTAAGCCCAGCCCTGAGCAAAGGGTGGTGCATCAGCTGTGCCAACCCAAGGGTGGCTCAAGGAGTCACTGTGACCCACAGATATACCCCTGGGTCACTATTCCTCCTTGGCTGCCTTCTTGCTCACAGAGGAGTAGTTATTTATTGCTGCCCTGTACCAACAGTAAATTACTACACCACCCACCCCACCGTACTGACTCAGCTACTCTGGCCAGCGAGTAAGGGGATGGAGCCAAGACACCACGCATTCCCTGCCCGTCCCCCACTCCAGGGAAGTAGTAAAACAGGGAAATAGTCCCTCTTACTCTTATATGCCTGGACCTAAGCTCTGGGTAGCCCACGTAGTCACATAAGGGGAATTCTTACTCCCTTTCACAGGCATGTAGTCTGAGTCACGATCTAGCCCAAAGTAAATATCTAGGTAACCCTTTGTGGTAGGATAATTTAGATATGAAATGGTGCATATCTCCTTTAAAGATATTTTCTTTATTTGCTTTATTGTCCCTCCCTGTTCCCAATAGGTAGAATACAGCACTACAGCAAAGTATCGTTCTGAGTGTTTTCTTATTTTTTTCCACCTAACATTTTGTGTTATACCCTGCATTAATTATCCAGTACCTCCAACATCCAGCATTTCAGCTCACAAAATTTGCTCCTCCAAAATAATCATGTCAACAAAAATGTCTTAATGTTACTTTTTAGACCACTAATTGATTCTGCTACCCTGATATCCACTTGCAAGGCATTCCAGAGCCTAGGAACATTAACAAGCAAATGCTCTGGCACCAGCTGTCTTAAGCCTAACTCTAGTCTCCACCAAAAGGCTGGCATTAGATGTCTTCTCATTTTACATGTTTTCATTTTTACAACATTCCATAGTTTTGAAGCTACTGTAGGTCGGGTAAAGAGTGGATCTGGTGACCTAAAAATTGAATCTTACTTCAGTCTCTTCTTTTTGGGAGAAGGCGGGAGGTGACAATGATGGAGAAAAATTCTTTAATATGAAATTATATGCATAAGCTTCTGTAGAGTACAATGGGTACATGACATGGATTCATCTCACAAGATGTGTATGAATCACTGGGGTAACAAGATTTATTTCCTTCCCCCAGGACTCTGTCTAAACTAGGAAAATGAGGTATGTTTAGCTAACATCGTAGCTAAAATATATTAATTAACATTTATAAACACTACTTAGCACTGAGTATAGACAAAGACAGAGGTGTTTAAAAACATGATAGCTAAAGTTGATTACACCAGATAACATGTTTTTAAGCACCACTTTCTTCATCATAAGTGTTAATCAGTGTCTAAATCATATTAGCTAGCACATTTGCTAAACTCATCTAATTTTCCCAGTCTAGAAGGGCCCAAGAGGGCCTAGAACAGTAGTGTAATTTTTAAAGCATTGCACTGACCATTCTGAAACATGCATTCAAAATACTAACCCTTAATTTTAACACGTAATTCTTCCACAGTTTCTTTGCTGTGTTAGGTTGTAGCAGTAATCTCATGAGTGCCAGTGTTCCCTCGGAGCGTACCTGATATATTGGTAAGGATTTCAGATGAGTCTTTTGCACCAAGTATTTGGTATGTTACCAAAGTTGTTAAACAAACACAATTGAAACTCCCGGTGCCACTATTTAGCACTCACATTTAATTCCTCATTACATTCAGTGACTTCAAATAGAAATTCGTCCCCGCTCTACAACCCTGTGTTTTTTTCTGTAAAGCATGTAGTTTGCACATTAAGGTAAATACTACAAACCACAAAGAGAAATAAGAAAAATCCCCTAGTTCACATTATTGGCTAGATCCTAGATACTGTAATTTATACCAATATAAATCTGGCGTAACCCCATTAGCTTCTGGGTGCTACTCCAGATTTTATACTGGTGTAAATGAGATCAGAATCACTTTAGAGCAGACTGCCACTCACAATCTCTAATGTATGTTACATGTGGGATATACTGTTTTCAGGGTCATAAACTAAACAATAAAAATCAAGTCAAAAAAAAAAAAAACCACCAGAAAGTTAGAAAAGAAGGAAACGTCATTTATATTAACCAAAGATTTGTACTTCAAGTAACCCAGCAAATTTGTCAGTCTTACATGCATAGCCAAGAAAATCAACCCTAGACCCCAGAAATTATGCTACATATCATATAACCCACTGGCATGTTAATACCCTTTCCTTTTTAAATCTTTGGTCTCCCTTTGGAGTCTATCCTTTAAGTGAGGATCAGACTGACATGTTGCAGGCTCAGCTTTCTTTCTGAGCTGGCAAGTCATCCAGGAAGGAATGGGTAGGATGTCAATCTTAGGGGGATATGCAAAAAATCCCAAACTGGAATCTGCACATCGTCTCTTTACAGTGAGATATAATAAATTAATATCTCACACTCACAGGGAAGATCCTCATTGATTTCAGTGGCGATATGCTAAAGACCTATGTTGATTTATATGAGGCGAGGTTCTAGTCCATAATACTGAAGACTTAGGCCCTGACTAACTCTGGACCAGATTCTTTCTTTCTTTCTTTCTTTCTTTCTTTCTTTCTTTCTTTCTTTCTTTCTTTCTTTCTTTCTTTCAGCAGCGATCATCATAGTACCTAAGTGCCAAAGTCAACACTATTACTCTGGGTTTACACCAGTATAACAGATTACAATCTGCCCTATATGCACAGCAATTAGTACTGAACAACCTCTTCATACTCTTTGCAAAAGTGCAAACCCAGAGAAACTTGCTAAAGGGACAGTCACTTCCAGGCATGACTATTTCTCTGTCCCCCTGAGTCCATTGTGTACCTGTTTGTAAATCGTAAGTACGTGAATTATTTCACATGAATCCAGTAACGGCAAATAACTTCTTAAAAGACTCTCTGCAAAAACCTCACTGTAAAATTCAGTGGAGAAAAATAATCAGAAATCAACAGAACATGGGAAAGGAGGTGGCAGCTTCAATGGACATGTTAGGGCTGGTCTAAACAGGGAAATTTACCAGTATAATTATACCACTGTAGTTATAGAGGTATAATTCCCCATGGGGACACTTATGGGCTTTGGAAATGGTATAAGCTAAACTGGAAAAAGGCATTCTTAGTCCAGAATCAGAGCATCCACACAGGGAGTTATACCCTTATAACTATAGTGGTATAATTGTGTTGGTATAATTATGCTGGTAAATTCCCCTGTGTAGACCAACCCTGAGCACAGAAGCCTGGGACTGGAGGGGTATGAAGAATTAATTACCCTCTCCCATCTAGAAGTGGTCGGTCTAGCTCAGAGCTGAGACAAACTGGTAGTGCAGTATGGAGAACCTTGCACCATCACTTGACCATGCTATTGTTGTTCTGTAGATGAATACAGAGCTTTGATCTTCAGTCCTGTATCACTGACATGCACTAAATTCATTCAAGAAAAATTACCAATAAGTTAACAGGGTCTGATTAAACTGAATCAGGCTATTAGGAGTTGACCCGGCAGTCCTTCATTACCCAAAACCTCTATCATAACATATCAATTACATTGAGTTTGCCATTAGTCCTAAGCTTAAGCCACTATCATGGCCTGAATAGCCACAGCAGTACTAGAGGGATGTGATGTGCACAGCAAGAATGGCAGCGGCTGGAGGCATTCTGCCTGCAGAGGGAGGTAGAATGTCTCCTGCCGTGGAGGGGAACATCTTGAGTTTGAGGTGTAGCATACACTGCAAACTGGGTTGATTGCTTTCCATAAAGTGGTGCAGAAAGGGATGGGGGCATGGCTTTGTCATGCTCCAGAGCCCTCTGGATTTCTTGTCCCACTGATGACACAAGTCTTAACACCTCTTCCCACCCTCACACTTCCCCATAAAGCCTGCCACAATATGGATCTTAGTGTCTTACACAGCAATGATGTAATTGCAATGGCAAATGCTAGTTTTGCAAGGGGTGAACCTTATAAGGTTAATAAAAAGTGGAGAATCTGGGAAACTACCTACCTCCTATGTTTATGTCATGATCTGTTTATACATGCATCCAAGCTCTTTTCACTGTAAACTGACAGGAAAAGTAGCCTATCACTGACACTTTGCTGGAAAGGAACACAAGCACTACGAACTGTGGATAGCTTTAAATTAACAGGGCAGACAAGGAGGTGTGGAAAATTGTGTAGGACGGGCTCTTCTCTCTTCCCCAAACCTTGGCTGACAAAAGTCATTTCTCTTAAATAACTGTCTGCATCACTTACTCTATTTGGGTATTTTACTTGGACACTGAGGGCCTCGTTGTCCCATTTGGGGAGCAATGCACATGTGTTCACCACAGTACAAGGGTGCACCCAGCCTTCTCAAAGCAAAGGTCAAACTTACACCAAAGATATACTCCTGTGCTTCCATTATGAACAAGGCAGTGGTGGAAGAAAAGGTGTGAAGATCCATGGGCGGAGTTGTTGACTTTTTTACTCCACAGAAGAAATGGAGGTGGCCTCTTATCAATGAGACATGACCAAAGCCTAATCCCTTCCTCAGTATCCTCCCCTCCAGAAAGCAGAAAGTGAGCAGTTATAACTCTGATACGTGACTTTAACTTGTACCTTTTCCCCTCTAAGCATGGGGCCATGAGGTATTTTCCAACAAGCCCAGTCTCTTGCTAAATGATGGAGAGCTCTGCTGCTTCCAATCAACAAGTCCCAAAGGCCCTGTCAATGTCAGGTCTCAAAGTGTATTTGCTGAAGAGGGTTGAAACACTTTTATGTCACATCTATCCCTGCCACCGTACCAGGGTTGGACCTGTGTTAGCCTGAACCATTTTAAAGCCACATATAAAACCACTTCAGCAACCATAGCCCACCGCTACCACAGTGATTAAAAACAATAGATAGATAGATAGATAGATAGATAGATAGATAGATAGATAGATAGATAGATAGATAGATAGATAGATAGATTCAAGCAACGGTTGAAATGTCTTCTTCCATTCACTAGAAGTTTCTTCACCAAACACACACAGCCCCCCTGTACTTGAAATCTCATTAAAGGATTATGTTTTTCCAAATAATACATAAATGAATACTAAAAATGTTTACCTAAACCTCTTCTACTTGTGACTTGGGCCCACATTGTCCTTTCCCTTTACAGACACAGAGGGATGCTGACCAGGCAGATTTAACTAGGGGGCACAAAAGATTATGAGGAATCCCCACATCCATAGCATTGTTTCCCCACTCCATGGATCCCATGGAAGATCTTCTGAGGGAGGAAGCTTATGGCCTTCACTTGTAAAGTGAGGTACCACTTTGGTCGCAGCTTAGATGGCGTGGAGCTAGGACTCACAAGCAGAGCAACAATTGGGACAGGAGGTGATAAGCCTCTGAAGCACTAGCTCTTGGAACAGCAGCTGCTGTTGTATTTTCTAAGACAGCTGAAACAGCTGGTAAGCTGTGAACTGGGCTTGTTGCTATTAAAACAGCCATATCAAGAAGACCCCTATCTTCCCTCTCTTGTGCAGAAGTGGCCACCAGTGATTTCAAGTTTTAGCAGAACCAGGGAGGAATGGTAAGAGAGAAAAAGCTTTGAGAAATTGCACCTCTGTGGGTTTCAGGGTGGATGAACCAAGAGTGGAGCCATTTTCTGAGGTATACGCTGCTCCCTGAGAAGCATGCTTCAGTTATTGTTGACTGAAAAGCTCTCAAGAGCCATTTTGCCATTGATAAGTCACCCCATGCCTGCAGAAAATTTGCCTGTTTGAAAGGTACACTGGATATATAGTTCCTGCTAGGGAGGCGCTCCTGATGTGAGGGTGTACAGAGAAGTTGCATTGTGGGGTAATCCTGCCATGGGACAGGAGAGTCCCTCACATCAAATTGCACCCTGCTTCTTCCATCCCTCTCCAAATTCCTTCCTCTTGAGAAGATTGTCAGGAAACATGAGATCCGCCGGTAGTTTCCTGGGCTCCATGCACCCTTTCTTGGGGTGTTTTCATTTGGGGGGAGGGGGGCGGACAATCTGGTCCATGGTACTTTTTTGTGCTGTGAGCCCAATCAGTGTTGATTTGTGTTTGTGAAGAGCTTCAGATTTCAATCAGGAAATCTTTGACCACTAACCAAACATTTTCAGAGTTTATTAGGGATGGCTCTGGTACGCATGCCTCATCCTAAAAAGAAAAGAAAAGCTTGGGGTGGGGTGGAGATGAGTCCCCCCGATGCTTAGAAATCTGCACTGTTTTGATTTTTAAAACAAATGTTTGACAAATGTAACTCTGATAATTAGGAACATGTCAAATGCTCATGTTTCCTGTTCAAATTTCCGTTTTTATTTCTGAAGTTCAAGTACATCTTGATTGCAGTAGATAAAAGTGAGCAGATCGAGGGACGTGATCATTCCCCTCTGTTCGACATTGGTGAGGCCTCATCTGGAGTACTGTGTCCAGTTTTGGGCCCCACACTACAAGAAGGATGTGGATAAATTGGAGAGAGTCCAGTGAAGGGCAACAAAAATGATTAGGGGTCTGGAACACATGAGTTATGAGGAGAGGCTGAGGGAACTGGGATTGTTTAGTCTGCAGAAGAGAAGAATGAGGGGGGATTTGATAGCTGCTTTCAACTACCTGAGAGGTGGTTCCAGAGAGGATGGTTCTAGACTATTCTCAGTGGTAGAAGAGGACAGGACAAGGAGTAATGGTCTCAAGTTGCAGTGGGGGAGGTTTAGGTTGGATATTAGGAAAAACTTTTTCACTAGGAGGGTGGTGAAACACTGGAATGCGTCACCTAGGGAGGTGGTAGAATCTCCTTCCTTGGAAGTTTTTAAGGTCAGGCTTGACAAAGCCTTGGCTGGGATGATTTGATTGGGGATTGGTCCTGCTTTGAGCAGGGGGTTGGACTAGATGACCTCCTGAGGTCCCTTCCAACCCTGATCTTCTATGATTCTATGATTCTAAGTACAAAAGAGGTGTAAGGAGGAGAGATGGGGAGAACACAGAACAGAACTGAAAACTAGCATCACTGCAAAACGTAGTGGGGCTCTGTTAAATAATGGGGCTGACTCGACAGCTCCCCCTTCCCCAGGAGAAACTGATTACGTTTAAGAACCTGGTTCCCATTTACACTATCAGGCCATTTTGCACTGCTCTGGCAGCCCCAGGTTGCAGTCACTTTTTAATGGATTAATTTTTGATTGCTCGGAGGATGATGAGCATTTTCATGGCCCTGCCTCAACTCTCCACTTCCCTCCCCCTCCCCAGTTCTCTTTAACAAGGATATTATTTTTATTCAAGCATTAAATAATACAAAAACTAGAGCTTGCTGTAAGTCGCAAATGTCTTTGCAAAAGTTGCAAATGTCTGCTTTGCCCCCTGGCCTGCAGGTCTCTGCAGCCACACACCACTATGACAACTGCTCCACACAGGGGCTGCGAGAGGCAGCTAATCAGTCCTGCCTCTCCCCTCTCTTCTATTCACAGAGGAGGAAATTTGTGTGTGGAAGTGAACTACTCGCATCCAAAGCGGTGTGTGTACAACACCCTAACACACCAGCTTTGCCACCACTCCCAGCGACATAATTACACTGTGTAGGAGGATGTCATTCTAACCCCTTCGCACCCTGTCGGAAATGGCACAGCCACAAGACAGTTAGTTGCAGTTTGTCAATCCGGGTTTTGTTCAGCTGTTCCTCTGTGTAGCTGAGAGTAGCCAGCCATATGGAACGAAAGGAACATACTGACTAGTTAATCTAATGTTATTTTATTCCCTGGAAAGCAACTGGAGTTTGTGAATTGGTTCAATTAACCCAACCTGACTATCCAGAGAGAGCCTGTTTGTTTGTTTGTTTGTTTGTTTGTTTGTTTGTTTGTTTGTTTGTTTATGGGGGTTGTGAACATGTTTAACCTGAGAGAGACCATCTCTGAGAAATGTAAGTATAGAAATGATGAGAAACATAAAAATCCCCCAAAAGAGAAGTTAATTATCTAGTGTTACAAGATACCACTTTAGAGGTTTCAGAAATGTGGCTACCTTTCTTTCTGTGATGACCGGTATGTGTGTTGCCTTCCTGATTATTGCTTCCTGCTCCCTGTTCCTTCCTGGTTCCTGCTCCCTGAACTCAGTGGTCCAGTTCCTGTGTGTATGCGTACACAGGATTGGGTGTTTGCAGTTACTCAGAGTGTGCTTTTACATACCTGCCATTTGGACTGTTTTGTTCAGTCTGTTGCTGATTTAACTGGTTCATGGTTATTACACGTTTTGATTGACCACCTACCTGCATTTCTGCCTTTGAATTTCCTTGTGTTTTGGGATTGCTGTTCTGCGGGGCATTGGAGTGTAACATTATAGCAATGAGTGCTTCGATTCTGTACCCCATGCTGACTTCATATCCTTCAGCTGTTGACTGACAATATTTGATTCAGAATTTTCAGAAATATGTACAGATCATGCAACTCTCCGATGCTGCTAGGTTACCCTTGCTGCTGAACTGCTTGGGCTGTGATGGCATTGATATTTGTGATGGCCTTCAGTAGCCCAAGTCCTTCTTTGTTGGAGCTGTGCAGAACCTCATCAAGTATTTTGGGGACTGGAGTTTCTCTTCTGCTTAAGAGGAAAACATTTTTTCAAGCTTGCCATCAGTCCAACAAAGCCATGAGTTTGCATGTCGTTTTCAGCAGCTGGCCCAGGACTGTGAATTTGGGGATGGTATGATGATCATGCTCAGGGATGTTTTTGTGATTGGCATAGCCAATGACCACCTGGGCGAACGGTTACTGGCTGAAGTTGCTAGAACTCTAACTTCGGGTGCCGCGGTTGCTAAGAGTGAGGCATTTGCGAGGGCTCGGCTGAAAGGGGTTCTGTATCCCAGACTGCTACTACCTTTGTAGCTACACTTAAACGGTCAGTTGCTGCTCCTGCTTCCATCACCCAGAGTCACGTGACACAACCTACTCCCGCTCTACAGCCTCAGCAGCAAAAGTTGCCAGCTCCTCACTCTTTCCGCTGTGGTAGTTTGAGTCACTGTCTACCCAACTAGAACTGTGAGGTACCAAGCTTGTGGGAAGGAAGAACCCTTGAAGTTAGTGGGCCACAGTACACTGGTTCACAATGATGAGAGGCCTGAATGTTAAGCCTCTAAATGTGGAGCCACATGAGACTACCTTTAGACCCTGATGTTTCCTTTAGTACAATATTCTCATGTGGCAAGGTGCTGGAACTGGTATCCTGTATCGTAGACATTAATGGTACACTGCTGAAGTGCATGGTAGATACATGTGCTGAGGGTAACGTTCTCCCTTCTGGGTTCGTTCATAATCTGGACATTTGCCCAGCTGCAGTGATTATACAAGATTGGAATTTGTAAGCTTTGCAGACAGTGGGTGAAGCTGTATGCTCTTTGCTCTACAAAGGCATAGCCTTGACTACAAAGTTTGACATTGTTAAAGGTGCCGCTGCGAATGCTGTTCCATTATTGTCCTACAATCTGTGCTTACAGCTTGATATTATGCATGAATTCACACCAGATACCTCAGGTGTGATTATGTCAACAGATCATTCAGAGACACCATTATTTATTTAATGGTGATGGTGTCTGCACATGAAATATGTATACTCTCTGCAATTGGATTCAAACACCAAACTCTTTGCACTATCTGCCTGTTGTGTACCTCCTGCAACAGTGGATAAGATCCAAGAAGAACTGGTATCATTTGGGTGGTGGAAGAGTATCATTGGGTGGATAATGTAGGTGGAAGGGCCTACATATTGGAGCTCTCCCCCCGCCCACTGATCTTACACAAGATGAATGGTGACATTTGGCTGTGCACAGATTTTAGAGCACTGAATAAATATGTGAAACGTGAGCAGTTTCAGTTGCCAACCTTCAAAGAGGTGACATGCCAGGTAAGTGGAGCCCAGCTTTTCTGTGTGTTGGATTACCGATCCGGTTATTGGCAAATACCTGTGGCAGAAAGTTCTCTGTTTTTACTGACTTTCAGCTAGCCATTTGGGAGGTACTTCTATCAGTGACTCCCCTTTGGGTTAGTTTCTGCTCCTGAGGTATTTCAGAGGGTGATCTCTCAGCTCCTTGATAATATCCAGGGTGCATTTTGCTATTTGGGTGACATTCTGATCTTTGCAAGGACCCTTCCTGAGCATAATGCTATTCTGGACCAGATGCCAACCCGACTCTAACAAGCTGGCATAAAGTTGAATGCAGCCAAGTGCAGTTTTGCAAAAGATGTTGTAGCATTTCTAGGGCATTCTCTGTTGGTTGATAGTATGAAACTGACACCTGAATTACCATCGCCTCTCCATCCTCCACACAGAGGTTGGCGCACATAGCTCAGAGGGATTCTATGGTGAACATAGGAACTGGCGTAATGGATCAGACTAATGGTTCCTTTAACCCTGATTTCACTGGGGCTGTGAGTGCTCGGCACCTCTGAAAATCAGGCCACTTGTATATGTCTAAATATGGATTTAGATACCTAACCCAAGTTTGGAAATTTTATCCCTTCGGGGTATGTCTACATTGTGAAGAAAAACGCATGGTGCCAAGTCTCAGAGCCCAGGTCAATTGACTTGGGTTCATGGGGCTCAGGCTGTGGGGCTAAAAATAGCAGTGTAGACATTCAGGTTCAGGCGGGAGCCTGGACTCTGAAACTGGGCAAGGGGGAAGGGTCTTGGAGCCCAGGCTTCAGCCCATGAAGGAACATCTACACTGCTATTTTAAGCCCCACAGCCCAAGACTCGCGAGTCTAACTCTGAGACTCAGTTCTGTGGGTTTGTCTGTGCAGTGTAGACATACTCTAAGATGCAAACATTTAAACTGTCTAAAAAAACCCCAAAACCTTGGAATAATCTTAACCTAAAAGGCACTACAAACCATGACAAAACATTTTCTCCAGGATATCCTAATGCTATATGGTAAATAACTAAAGAGAGCAGTCAGGTGTTCCCCAGAGAATGACTTGAAAAACTGACTCCATATTGAGCTAGAAGAAGGACTAAAGAGATCTGGTCCTGAAACAAAACTGCGGAATCTCAACAATGGGCCATTAAAACCTGGAATCTAATTTTGTGACTTGAGCCTATCACCATTAAAAATGGATTTTTCCTTGTCAACTCTTTTAAACCTACAATATTACTACTAATGATAATTGATTAATGTACTAATGACAATAAATTTAATAATAATCTAGCAAGGTTTTTCTGGGAAAAAAAAGGAAGGGAAAGGCAGAAAAATGTCAGAAAATATCAATTTCCAAGAGTGAGAATAATGCAGATTTTTTATTCATTTTATTCTAGAAAGCTCAGTTCAGATGCTGCAGCATTTGGTTTTCAGTGGAGACGCCTGCTGCTTGTTGCCTAAAATTGAGCTGACAGGAGATCAAGTGTCTCGCCCAAGATCACCCAGCAAGCCAGTGGCTCAGATGGGATTACAGCAATTCAAGATACTTTGTGGCTCATAGTCCATTCTTGTAAGCACCAGACCACATGGCTCCCCATCAAAATATGATCTGGTGGGATAAAAATATCCACTATTATTTAATTCTAGACCAACTGGAATACGGTCTACTAATAACTAAGGCTGTTTTTGCCATATCCACTGCAGTAGGTCATACAGGCCTTCTGTCATGCCATTGATAAATTTCTACATGCTGATTCTAGAAAAGATTGGAGCTGTTGCTATACAAAATAGTTAAAGATCAAAACTTGCAGGGTAAGCAAACACTTAGATAACCCTACATCACCATGCAATCAGCACATTCAATAATGCGAAACAGACCAATCATTCCAGTTCTAATCATACAACTAATCTTCCACTCTACAAACATTATGAGCAAATGTACACAACTCTAACAAGCTTGATGTATTCTGGGATTACATTCCTTAAAAACAAATTTTATACAAATTTAATAAACAATACATGAAATCAACAGTGTGCATTCAGCAGTGTGTTTTTATTGCAGAACAAAGCAAGTGGGTAAAGTTAAGTTTGGGTAGATGACACAAACTGAGTGAGAATGAAGGAGGATTTTAAGGCACTTGCAAACCGATCAGTTCCTTTAACTAGAATTTTTAAAATGTGTGTGCACGGGGTGGTCTTTTGTTTTGTTTTGCCTTTTTTTTCTTAATACATAGAACTTTAGTAAAGGAATTGTCTTTGTTGTTGTTGAAGTAGACTCCACTAACACATATTTTTAGACTGAACTCTTCCATAAAGTCTTTTGTCTGGAACTAAAATATTAAATGCCATGAAGGACTAGTGAGGTATTCATTAACTTTACAATGCAGTTACTGCATCTTCAGCAAGCATTCTTCATTGTTGATGTGCCATTGTTTAATGTCCAGGGTTCAGTAGCATTCGGATTTAAAGGAAAGCAAAAGTCTAGGGACAGAACTCTGGTGTGCCGGAAGTACTGTGTCCTCAGTACTTGACCACAGAAACAACTGATGTCATGACGTTTATATATATTTCACAAAGATCTTTAAAATGTGCATTGATCATGACTGTGATGCACCCCACGTTTCACGGCAGTGACTTTCTGGAAATCAGGGATAGTCATGTCAACAAGAACGTTAAAAAAATTAAAAAGGTATCATCCTGTCCAGAGGGATTTTACAGGAAATGTGCATTCTGGAAGCAGGAATGAGTGAACCTCCTTCACTGGAGCTGAGAGTGCTCATGATCTCTGAAAATCAAGCCACTTACTTAGCTGCCCGAATATGGATTTATGAATGGAATTTTCAAAGATGCCTAGGGGAATTAGGAGCAAACGGCCACTTGACTTTCAGCTTTCTTAGGCACTTTTGAAAATGCCACCCTAGGAGCCCAACTTTAGGTGTCCCCTTTTCTCTCTGTGCTTCAATTTCCTTGTCCAAAGAGGAATGACAATACTTGCATGCTTCACAGGGGTTGTTGGGAGGGTAGCTTCAAGTTTGTAAAGCAATTTGAGATCCTCAGATGGAAGGTCTTATAGAAGCGCAAAGCATTATTAATTATTATTATTATTCCTGGGGTGAGGGTATTGTCCATCACATGAATAAAATCCTGCACTTTTCAGGTGTCGCTGCTTGAACATATTATGCGATTTGGGATTGTCCGTCCTTTCGGATTTAAGTTAAGGTATTATTGATGAGGTTTTCAAAGGCATTCTCATCATGGAAGAGTTACATACAACACATACACACATTAACAGAAGCTGTGATTGCATATAGTGCCCTGCACACCAGGAAGAAAATCTACCTTATTATGTCATCACCTTAGACATGAGATTAAAGTAGTGTGGTGTTCAAACATGGAAGCCATCGATTTCTTTCGCCCCATCAGAGTTCCACACACTCCAGTGACAGGGAAGATATGTGATGTGCAAAATGTCATAACTGGGCCTTCATTAGCTTCATTTTGCTGATAGCACTCCCTGGGCTTTCGTGTTCGATGCAGTTTGGAAGTTGTTGTTGCTAACATAACAAAGTGGTATAAGCACATAAATAAAATATATGCACAAACTAAATGTGCACAGAAACAGTGGGGAATATGTACACATACAGAAGGGACATTGAATGATTCAGACACTAGGGCATTCAAGAAAGCGAAATGTAGTGTGTTGGGTGAAGGACACTGCTGGGAACTTTGCTACACAAAAATGTCACGTACAGTTACATACCCTTCCAGTACCTTCAAACCCTACGATGTCATTCGTAGGTGTTCTAGCAAAGTTCTGGGTTCCTAGATGCCTGAAAACAGGTTGAGGTGTAGTATTGCTAACAGAATGCAGACAGCAATATCTGTTAAAGTGTAGGTGTCTTGGCATTTAGCCACCAATCCCATGAGGCGGTGTGCCTCAGTTTCCCCTTCCACACAGCAGTGTATGCCTGTTATGCTTTTGCTGCTTTGCCAAGCTCTAAGCCTGTTTACAGGTATTAGCTGAGAAGCATCAGGTTTGTGGTACTGTCTTGTTACCACCACGAGCGTGTACAAAAGTTTTTTTCACAAATCAGATATGTCACACATCTTCAAAGCATTTGTTATTAACATCAACTCCTTTGTCTTGACCCGTAGATGAAGCAGCAAAAGACACAAGAGTAACAGCCAACAGGGAGACTACAGCGGGTCATACTGAAAGGTGAACTGTCAGGCTGGAGGGAGGTTACCAGTGGAGTTCCTCAGGGATCGGTTTTGGGACCAATCTTATTTAATCTTTCTATTACTGACCTCGGCACAAAAAGTGAGAGTGTGCTAATAAAGTTTGCGGATGATACAAAGCTGTGAGGTATTGCCAATTTAGAGAAGGACCGGCATATCATACAGGAGGATCTGGATGACTTTGTAAACTGGAGTAATAGTAACAGGATGAAATTTAATAGTGAGAAGTGTAAGGTCATGCATTTAGGGATTAATAACAAGAATTTTAGTTATAAGCTGGGGACGCATCAATTATAAGTAACAGAGGAGGAGAAGGACCTTGGAGTATTAGTTGATCACAGGATGACGATATCTGGCTGGTGAGTCTTGCCCATATGCTCAGCGTTCAGCTGATTGCCATATTTGGAGTCAGGAAGGAATTTTCCTCCAGGGCAGATTGGAAGAGGCCCTAGGGGTTTTTCGCCTTCCTCTGCAGCGTGGGGCACGGGTCACTTGCTGGAGGATTCTCTGCACCTTGAAGCAGTGATGAGCTGCCAAAATCTTAACAACGGGTTCCCTCCTCACTCCATGAGGGGGTCGTTGCCCACTCCCACCCCCCAGGACTCCTGCCCCATCCAACCCCCCGAGTTCCTTTACGCCCCCCTCCAAGACCCCTGCCCCATCCACCCCCCTCCCCTGTCCCCTGACTGCCCCCAGAACCGGGCAGGAGGGTCTCATGGGCCACCATAGTGGGTGCCCACTCCACCCCTAAGAGCCAGAGGCACCTGCTGGGGGGCAAGGTGGGGAGTCCCGGCGGTGCTTACCTGGGGCAGCTCCCAGGAAGCATCCGGCAAGTCCCTCTGGCTCCTAGGGGTGGGGGAGCGTAGCTAGGGGGGAGCAGGAGGAGCAGCTTCTCCCCCACTGATCACATCAAAAGTGGCGCCTTAGGCGCCGACTCCCTGGGTGCTCCGGGGCTGGAGCACACATGGGGAAAATTTGGTGGGTGCAGAGCACCCACCGGCAGCTCCCTCAGCCCGGCCCCAGCTCACCTCACCTCCGCCTCCTCCCCTGAACCCATCACCCCGCTCTGCTTCTTCGCCCCCCCCCCCCCCCCGGCTTCCTGCGAATCAGCTGTTCGGCAGGAAGCCTGGGAGGGCAGAGAAGCAGGCCGCGGCTTCCCGCTCAGGCCAAGGGTGGCGGAGGTGAGCTGGGGCGGGAAGCGGTTCCCCTGCACGCCCCCTCCCCCCCGGGTTATCTGCTGTGGCGTGGGCGGCCCTCCTCGCTCCCCAGCTCACCTCCGCCTCCCTGGGCCTGAGCGGGAAGCTGCCGCTTGCTTCTCAGCCTGCCCCGAACAGCTGATTCGCGGGAAGCCGGAGGGGGGGAGGGGGCAGAGAAGCAGGGTGGGGTGGCGCGTTCAGGGGAGGAGGCGGAGGCGGACCGGAGGCGAGCTGGGGCTGGGGGTGGGGTGGAGAGCTGCCGGTGGGTGCTCTGCACCCACCAAATTTTCCCCTTGGGTGCTCCAGGGCTGGAGCACCCATGGAGTCGGCGCCTAAGGCACCACTTTTGGCCGGTTCAATTTAGAAGCCCTTTTAGAACCGGTTCTCCCTCGCGGAACAACCGGTTCTAAAAGGGCTTCTAAATTTAACAACCGGTTCTAGCGAACCGGCTCCAGCTCACCACTGCCTTGAAGTCTTTAAACCATTATTTGAGGACTTCAATAGCTCAGACATAGGTGAGAGGTTTATCGCAGGAGTGGGTGGGTGAGATTCTGTGGCCTGCATTGTGCAGGAGGTCGGACTAGATGATCATGATGGTCCCTTCTGACCTTAAAATCTATGAATCTATGAATTACGGACAGACTTTGTTCACACAGCCTGGCTTGCCCAGTGTCCACTGCATTTCCCAATCCCTTTGTGTACCATGGTAGGTGCTCAGATACAGATTCTTCTGCCTTTTTGGAGAAGTCTCTCAATTCAGGCATGTGTTTGAGGATTTGGCAAGGAAAGGGTGCACTACAACCATGCCTGCCCTCGGCCCCTCCCTCTGGACTCTCTTTGTGTTGGGCCCCACTTGCTTGTGAAACTTCCCAAATGCAAAGTTTTTCTTCCTCCTGCCTTGAAAAGACAGTTTTATCTCTTACAAGCATAACGGGAACAACATCTTTTAATGGAGTGCTTTGGACTGGTAAAATCCCCTCAGCCACCCAACTCTCTGTTTCCAAAAGGTCAGCTGGGTGGACTCTCCCCTCCAGGAGATCTGATCTCCAGTCTTCCCTTAAAATCTGATCCACAGGTGAGGGGTCTGGCATTTCAGATGAAGATCCTTCACTCTCCTCCTGGGGAAAAGCCTTCCTACAAAAGGTGGGCAGACCCTCCTGTCCCCCCTCACCTTCCGCCTGGACTTCCCTCTCTGGGCTTCCCTTTGAGGCAGACACTCTTATGTCCCCCAAAAGGGAATGTGACCCTGACCTAGTTGTGGGCTCACAGCTACCAGCTATGACAGACTCTTCACTGGCCGGCAAAATCCCCCTGCTTTCCCTCAGGTTGGGCTTGCTTCCAGCTACAGAGTCCTTGGGGTCTGTTCCCACCACAGCAGTTACCAGGACCCCAACTTCCACCTTCAGGATACACGTCTCTGTGCACCTCTTCCACTCCATTACAGCTAGTTCATGCTTTTGAGTCTCAATCTGTGCTTGTCCCTGGGCCTCAATTTCTTTGTCTTTTAAGTCCAAGGTTTGCTGGTGGGCAGCCTTTTGTGGTTCAATTTGAGCCTGTTTTTGGGCCTCAAGTTCTTTGTTTTTTAAGTCCAGGGCTTGCTGGCTCCCTCTTTCCTTCTTAGCAATTTGCAACCTGTGCAGTTCTAGCTTCTTTTGAGCTTCACTCTTACCTATTTTGCTAATTTTCTGCCTCCATTTCCCTTACCCAAAATAAGCAAAAAGAAAATAACAAACCAGTAACCACTTTGTCTGTTCTCCAGCCACCACACTCAAAACTCATTTAAAATCACTACC
Organism: Natator depressus; assembly: GCF_965152275.1. Lineage (NCBI taxonomy): Eukaryota > Metazoa > Chordata > Testudines > Cheloniidae > Natator > Natator depressus. The sequence goes on from NC_134236.1 coordinate 129,346,360, forward strand.
AGTGTTTCAAAGCAAACAGCTGTGCACAGATCCTGCTGACTATGGCACTGTGACTGGTTTGGACACAGAGACCCCCTTGGGACTGTCACCTGATGTGCTGGAATTACCTCTGAGCCCGTTTTCCACTGCCAGCTTGGGACTCTAGAACCCTGCCTTGTTGAGCCAGACACACTAGCCTGCTACAACACAGACCCTGGTCTGGTCCACGCCCCCAAAGCTGCAGGCTTTAACCAAAAACTGCTCAGCAAGTTACTTATTTCCAGCACCCAGACACCCAATTCCCAATGGGATCCAAACCCCAAATAAATCCGTTTTACTCTGTATAAAGCTTATACAGGGTAAACTCAAACTGTCTGCCCTCTATAACACTGATAGAGAGATATGCACAGCTGTTTGCCCCCCCCCCCCAGGTATTAATCACTTACTCTGGGTTTGTTAATAAACAAAAGTGATTTTATTAAGTATAAAAAGTAGGATTTAAGTGGTTTCAAGTGATAACAGACAGAACAAAGTAAGTTATCAAGCAAAATAAAATAAAACATGCAAGTCTAAGCCTAATACATTTAAGAAACTGAATACAGGTAAATCTCACCCTCAGAGATGTTCCAATAAACTTCTTTCACAGACTAGACTCCTTCTTAGTCTGGGCCCAATCCTTTCCCCTGTTACAGTCCTTGTGAGTTCCAGCTCAGGTGGTAACTAGGGGATATCTCATGACTGGGAGCCCCCTTTGTTCTGTTCCACCCCCCTTTTATATCTTTAGCACAAGGCGTGAATCCTTTGTCTCTCTCTGGGTTCACACCCTTCCTTCTAAATGGAAAAGCACCAGGCTTAAAATGGATTCCAGTATTATGTGACATGTTCACATATTCTGTGAGACTTCTTTACTCACTGGCTGGCACCCACATATACAGGAAGGCTTACAAGTAAACAGAGCCATTTACAACCAATTGTCCTAATTAATGGGAGCCATCAAGATTCCAAGCCACTATTAATGGCCCACACTTTGCATAGTTACAATAGGACTTCAGAGTAATACTTCATATTTCTAGCTTCAGATACAATAATTATACATTCATACAAATAGCATGAACACACTCAGTAGATTATAAGCTTTGTAATGGTACCTTACAAGAGACCTTTTCCATAAAGCATATTCCAGTTACATTATATTTACACTCATAAGCATATTTCCATAAACATATGGAGTGCAACATCACAACAGTATTGTTGTATTAAAGCAAATTCCATTAAAGAAAAGTCTGGCTCAAAGACTTTAATGGCAATGAGAACCACCTTAATTCCTAGAGTAGGGCTTGGGAAAGTTGGCACCAGGTATCTGGGCCAGATCCTTAGCTGCTGGAAATCATGTCGCTCTCTGGAAGTCAGCTGATTTACACCAGCTGAGGATGCCACCAGGATTTCAAACCACCCTTCTCACTTCAACCACAAAGGGTCAGAACCGGCAGGACTACAGAGAGCCTCCCTCCAGTCCCCATGCTCTCCCTGATGATAAAGTCATCCTTTTTTTATGTATTTCAGGAACCCATTAAGTAATTATAGACACACTCTGATGTTAAACTAAACAAATGGCCATTAACTGCCTTTTCTGAATACCAAGAAAAATAAGGGTTGGGGAACAATTGACGGAAGTGCACCAAACAGAAACTCTTGCATTAATTATCATCATTCATTCTGGGGTAGACGGAGAGAGGGGAACAACTACACTTTAATAATGGACACCCTCCCTCCCCCCCCACACACACACTTTAAGGTCTTATCCTACTGCCATTGTTCTCATTGGGAGCTTTGCCATTGACTTCAGTTGGAGCAGGATCGAGCCTTTAATTCCCATTTCCTCTTGGCTGAATGAACTGCAGCATATGCCAATGAGAGCTAAATGAAGGACTCCTGTTTCCAGAGCACTGGCAGCAGCTTTTAACTCATAAACTCGAGGTAATTGACATTACAAACAGGCTTTGCCCACGGGGACCCTGAATTAGTCAATGATTGTGCTTTAATGAGTAGGAAGAGAGGAAAAAATCCTTCAAAACTGCTGTAGAAAAGTCTCAGAAAAGTTCTTTCCCTTTTCCAGGCAGGCAGTGATTAAAGTCTATGCACGAAAAACAGCAAGGAAGGATGTCTTGCTGAAAATGCTTTTCTTCCTGACTTTGCGGTGAAAAAGATAAGCAGAAAGAAAAACAAAATGGTCATTGACACCTGCAAAGGATGGCACCAGCCGAATTACAGATTTTCCCAATAAAAAGCGAAGCCACTCTTCAGTGAAATAGGTTAAGATTCCATATTTGTTAAGTGTTTATGTACACAAAAAACACTTGTATAGCCAACTGGGGACCTGAGGGCGAGCGTTTAATGCAACCGAGGGGCAGGGACTGCAGTAAATGTTTGAACGCTAATGTTATATAAGGGAAGACTGATGAGGTTGGGGTTTCATTTGACATATAATCTCACCCCTCCTATGCCTTCTCCCAGCATACATGAGAGAAGAAATGCAGATTTTCGAAGGGATTCTGATTGGGCAGGTCCTTCTTTTGAAAACTAAATAGAGGGCTGCAGACCCTGAAATCAGTTGGATTTGTGCACATGCATTGGATGGGGAAATACGACTTTTAGCCATATATTGAGAGGAGAATAGAGCCATTTAAAAATAAGCTTGTGTTCATTTTTCTAAAGAGCTACTTTATTTATTTATGTCTTTGTATTGCTGTAGCCTAGAAGCCCCAGTCTTGGACCAGCACCCCATTGTGCTAGGTGCTGTACAAGCACAATAAAAAGACAGTCTCTGTCCCAAAGAGTTTACGTTATAAGACAGGAGACAACAGGTGGATACAGACACTCAGTCCGTATTGGTCTGACTGATAAGCTGAGGTCTCAGCGCACCTGCAGTCTAACTGTTGTCAAGTTTGTCTATTTAGATCATAAACTCTTTGGCTGGAGACTGTCTCTTGGTACATGTTGGTACAGCACCTAACACAATGGGGCCCTGATCTTGTCTGAGACAAATGGGTGCTATACTAACAATAAATAATACCATCAAAGAAGGAGAAGACCAGTGAGAGCCTGGAATAAAGCTGGAAAAGGAATGTGGGTGAGTGAGTGAAAGAGAGAGAAGCAGTGCAATGAATCTCATGTCATAGTTATAAAGTGCAACACTGTAATGGTATGGTATAATGCTATATAGCTATTCCTAGCCATTTTTATCTTGAATAATCCCTGCCATATCTCAGTGCATCTCATTCATGGTGACGGCGACACTGGCTGGGAGAAACACACTTGTATGTGCCTCAGGCACTCTCATAACTGATGCCTGTCTAATGATGGCTCCTGATCAATAGCATGCGGAAAGTCAGTGAGGCCAGGGTTACATCTAATCTAGCTTTCCTGTCTGGTGCGGTTTAACAGTTCTCATCACTGAGGGCAAGCCCTTGGCCAAATCAGGCCAGAGCCAGAAGTCACATCATCAATTTGAGTCTCTAACGCTACGTAACCTGGCCACGTTGGGGGCAGGAGAACATTAAAGCATTGTGCCCTAGTGTTCCAAGGTACTGCACAAACTGCCCTGGGATTCACACTGTTTGCTGTTCATGGTGAAACAGTGAAAAACATTTAAGTACGTGGGGCCCTATCCTGCACCCATTGAAATTAATAGCAAAATTCACATTGACTTCAATAGGAAGAGAATCAGCCCCATCTTTTTAGGGTAGTCGTTGAGCTTGTATAGAAGTATAGCTATTCTGCAGCACTGGAAACAGAAGGCCTCTATTATACACACAAGACAGTCACTGAGTGTAGTCGGTCACAGTGCCAACTCTAGACTTTATGGCAGAACTGCCCTTTTCATTTGAGGTAATAGGGACCAATTTACCATCATATCCTTGGTAGCATTGTTCAGATTCTGAGAAGTGTGTTGAACTTGCGTGTGGCAAGGAAGGGGAGAATTTAACAAATCATGGAATATTGTCTACTAAATATTGCACTTGCTTGAACGGAAACCTTAACGTCATTTTGCTTGGGACCGCAAGCTGACCTCAGACCTTATTCCTAAATGTGAAAAATCAATGCCTTAACCACTAAGCCACCCAGCTGACTAGAATATCTTCTCCATCTTAATGCAAAAAGAAAGCTAAAACCAGACTGCTCTGGGAGATATGCCAGATCAGAACATACCGCATGTATTCCACAACGGGCAGGGTAATGTGCCACACCGGTGATTGGCAGTTTCAGGCAGGCACTGATATTTACAAACTATGCTTCAGTGACAGGAGTCTTTGTGCTGACAGCATTTTTGGGGGGTAAACTGAAGGTGTGTTTCCAGCATTGTTACTTGTCACGCAGCCGGTGCCTTTATGCTCCCTATTGAGAGGGGAAGGCAGAGACTAAGAATTTCCGGTCTAAATTATTTTGCAGCAGAAGCATTTGTAAGTCAGCCACTGAAATGTTGGACACCCATCTTGTTGATTTACTCTCCCTTATTTTTCACCAAGAGCTGTGTCATTAGAGAAGTAAACTGAAAATGACAGCCATACAGACAGATTTTTTTCCAATCGTATTTCTATTGCTCTCTTCAGAGTCTATGATCACTGCAGTCCCATGAGAAGCGGTGAAATTGCATGTGTTCTGAGATAGGAGTTTTCAGTTAGTTGATGCCAGAATCCACACACTGGAAGTCTTCACTAGCACATTCTAGCCAAGGATCTAGCAAGGGGTTGTGCTAAGGCTTCATTGTCTTGTTCCTGAACAAGCCATGGGGCCATGTCCTGCCCTTAATCTGAAAACTCCCCATTGATCTCAACAGGAATTGTGCCACTGACTGGCTGTAGTATACTGCAAGTAGGATGTTGTCAGTGGTACTAATTCTTTTGGTTATTGGCTGAAAGTCTGCACAATTTTTGAGAGAAATGGATTATTGAGAGGACAGGAAGGATGGTCTCATGCTTAACACTCAGGCTGGAGACTTAGGAGACCTGTGTTCTATTTCTGGTTCTGCCATGGATTTACAACGTGAGGGTTGGCAAATCATATGGTAACTCCTCTGGGTCTCAGGTTCCTAATCTGTAAAATGGGGTTAATAATGTTTATCTACCTCAGTTTTAGGTCTTGTGAGGATTAATTCCTTAATGTATGCAAAGTGGTTTGAGACCCTCATATGACTAATAGACATGCAAAGTAGCATTACTAAGGGGGAAATATTAGGCCCTCCCCCCAGTGCAACATAAGTAGGGTGACCAGATGTCCTGATTTTATAGGGACAGTCCCGATATTCGGGGCTTTTTTCTTATATAGGCACCTATTACCCCCCACCCCCGTCCCAACTTTCACACTTTCTATCTGGTCACGCTAAACATAAGGATCACATGACAGTAGGCAAAAGTCAGCAGCCATCTTACCTTTGGTGACTAGCTGGGGAACAGTCTGAAAAGTTGTGATTCATTAAAAATGTGTTTCAGAAAGACTATGTGGTCCTCTGCTTAAAGATGACTGAGCACATCAAAGAAGCCGTCTCTATGGGCGTGAGTCTCCCAAACTCCTGTTTCAGAAGAGACAGACTGGTGCAGTTCTAAGCTATATCTGCAAGCACCCCAAAGTTAAATAATCATAGAGCTGAAGTGTTATCATGCCTGAATATCCTTGTGCCTGTAAGCATAGCATAACGCTTGGCTAAGGACAGGGGGCCCAGCTGAAAATGAGCTCCTCACTTGTTGCATCAGGGCCCATCAGGTGGGTGCTGTGACCTAATGGTCAGAGCCCAGAGTAAAGTCAGGGTCATGGTAATGAATTGACCCAAGGGGCACAGCCAGAGTCAGAGTCAGAAGCCTCACCAAGGGTACACCAGTGCTGGAGTCAGAGTTGTGTTAGTGATCAGGCCACAGTCAGAGCTAGAAGCTACACCAAGAGCTAAACCGGAGTCAGAGCCAGAAGTCACAACGGAGTCAGAGTTATGGCAAAGGTAAAGCCAGAGTCAATAACTGGAGTTTAGGGCATGGGAGCAGGAACAAGGCATCACAGCAGGAATGAGGAGCAGGCACCTGGTGAGGAGGCAGGAGCTTGGTCTCAAAGGTCTGGCCAGCAACAGGTCTAGTAACTAGTTACTCAGACAGGGAGTGTGGCGAGAACAGAAAGTTTTGTGCTAAAAGGCGTCCAATCAACAATCTGCTGCTAGTCAGCTGATCCTGCTGAGTCAGTGGGTGTAGCCCTTGTTTAAGGGATCTCAATAGGTGCAGTTTCCTTGCCTGATCTTGCAGCTTGGCAGCACAGACGGTAATACTCTTGGTTGGCAACCCTGTGGGCCTGGGTTTGGGAGCAGTGGCCTCTGAGAGGTCATACAGTTCTTTCTCTGGGGATTTGTGCATCACCAAACGATTACACCAGCAAATTTTTAAAAATGAAATGAGCCACCCAATAAGAAGGAGGGAGGCCACCAGCAGGAGGCCGAAAGGCACAGAATGGAGCAGTTAGCTTTCTGATTCCACAGTCCTGGGAATGTTGTAAATACCTACCTAGATAACATGAGAGAAAGAGACCAGGTCAAATCGCAGAGAATACTATAGTGCTGTTATGTTTGCATATAATAAATCAGTTTTATATTTATATAGTGCCATTCATCCCAGAGTGCTTGAAAGTTATACACAGTACCAGACACAGCACATCTGGAATTGCAGCTGCCCCCCACCTACACATACACACACACACAAGGTGGAGAGCAGCAGCCAAATTGTGCACACCACACCACACAAGTTCAGGGAAAGGGAAATCTGACCAGAAACAAACATCTATTTTTGAGAAGACGTGCCATGGGATCTTTGACTGCACTGCAGACAGCACCTGTAGGGTCTCTTCTGAAAAACCTGCAACATTTTCAGAATAATTGATGGCAGAGTCAACTTTGCCAGGATGTGGCACCAGGTACACCGAACTTCTCTCTAGAGCCCTAACCCATCCCCTCAGCTGATTACTAGGTTTCTGGGTTTTTTTAAACCATTAAGCACAAATGATTAGAGGAAAAATGAGGGCACTAACTGAAAGGACAGAAAAGTAAACTTTCAGAGACAGTTAAAAGGCAAAACCACTAAGTGGTTAGTGTCATTACTCTAATATTTATGGGTTATGTGAAAATGTAAAGGTCACAAATCTAGGCTAGAATTTCTAAACATGGGAAGCTAAAGTTAGGCACCAAAAGCCATATTTAGTCACCTAAAGAATAGTCAGATTTTCCAGAGCTACCGTGTGACCTCAGCCCCAGCTGAAGTCAATGGGAGGTGTATGGCCTCAGCACCTCTGAAAATCAGGCAATTTATTTCATGTGGTTTTAGGCCTGAGTATGGTTTTAGGTGCCTAGCTTTAGACATCCAAGTTTGGAAATGTTATTTTTCCCCTGGTATTCAGAGAACTAAAAGGAGAGGCAAATAGAAAGTAAGAGGGAGTTTGAGCGGTTTGACCCTTGGTTCCTGGCCTGCAGATGGTTTATCAGTAATACAGAGTGTAAAAAAATGATACAGACACTAGAGAAAAAGAGAGCAGTTTAAACAAAGCACCTTCTGCTCAATTAGCCAAGCCAATGTGACCATATTATCCAGCCGTTACATCAGCCAGGACATGCATGTGCTGCCTGCTAAAATAACTACTGTTCTGAAAGATGAAATGAATAATTCCTTTGTCCATAACAAAAGGCCAAGTGTCTATTTTTTTAAACAAAGTGACCTGTTGAGAGTTTAGGATTCACCTCTGAACACTCTGGGGAAAGGGAGTTGGATTTAACCAAACCAGCTAACGAATAGAATTATCCCCCAAAAAGGGTTTAGGCTTATTTTGTCAAACACAGTGGTTTGAATGATTTTTCGTCTTGGCATAAGGACATGGGCAGCTTGGAGAGTGCTGGTGTAACCCACATACCTCCTGGGTGTGTGGTGCTCTGTCCCCTCTAGTGGCACTGAGACCAGTTAGAGCTTAATAAATCTGCTACAGCCTTACCTAAGAGTCATGTGCTTTTTAGCTCATGCAGTAGAAGCTCGCTGCATTGAGGCCTCGGGTTCAATCCTGCCGCCGCCAACCAGGGTCTGTTGGCATTACACTGGTGCTAAAAAACAATATAACACCGGCTTTTCATTGGTTCCACAGAAAGTAAACAATACAAATTGTGTTTCAGGAACCTGACAATATCAAGTTGCTGTTTTACACTAGGATCAAACTTTGGTTAGTTAATTAATTACTCATATTTATTTGTAATGTCCAAGGTGGTGTAGGAGACAGACAGACATGTACAAGCAATCCTATATCTGAGAGCATTGTTCACTTTCTAATTTTCACTCTGTATCTCTCTAAACACAATCTGTATGAAACATACTATATAAAAAAGGGGCCCAGCCTTGCAGCTCTTACACATGGGAGCAGATTATGTGTAATAGTTAGGGCTACACGAACTGTATATTTATATCTAAGGATACTTTATTAGTTTGTTATTATCTGCTTGTATTACGGTAGCACCTAGAGACTTCAACCAAGTTCAAAGTCCCATTGTGCTATACACTGTACAAATGCAGTAAGAGACCCGTCCTAACCCCAAAGCACAAGCTAAGCAGACAAAGGAAGTGTCATTATCCTTTTACAGATAGAGATCTGATGCCCAGGGCTAGTATGTGACTTACCCAAGGTTGCATAGGAAGTCTGTGGCACAGCCAGGAAGTGATCCAGGATATCTTGACTCCCAGTCCAGTGCCTTAATTACAAGACCATCCTTCCTTTTATGAGGACTCTTCTAATGTTGCCCAAACCATATTGTGCTGAGTGCCTTCCACTCCTGTGACTTCTGTGGGAGTTGGTGGGTGCTCAGAACCCCGCAGGATTGGGCCCCTGGATTTAATCCTCCTCTTCCTCCACCCAGGGCAAACACACACATTTCTGTCTGAAGGCATTCAAGCCAGAAAGCTTTGAAGTGTTCTCTTGTGATCAGTTTCATTTTTAGTTCTGCTCTAGGACAGTACAAGCAGAATCTTTCCCAGGAACCCTCAGTGGGAGATGCAGGATTGACGCAACGTGACACTGAACACTTCCAGGAGCGGCATACCTTCATCTTGTCTCAGAAAGAAATAATCCCTCACACATTGACAAGCCATTAAGATTTCTTTTACTTAACTCTTTTTCTTACTCCAAAAATATTAGAGTGCTAAAAGGAGCCTTCTAATTAATTGTTCTACACATTACTATGGTCTGCAATTTTCAAAAGAGCCTAAGGGAGTTAGATACCTAAATACCTTTGAAATGGAATGGAAAGTAGGAACTTATCTCCCTTTGGAGCCTTTGTGAATCCCAGCCTTGGGGCTTGTGATGTAAAAAGCTGAATGAAAATTTGGGTAGATCAATCAGCTCACTGAGTTCTACCCTCAGTAAAGCTAGAGCAGATACAAGGGATTTGCTTTTAAGTGTTGGACATTTGTTTGGTAGGGTTTAGGGAAGATTCCTAGGGTCCATGGATATTAGATTTCCCTAGATTTTCCCATATACTTTTACAGCATAAGTCCCATGCCCCCAGTTGTAGCTCTGGCCCAGGGGTGGACTGCCATGCTTATTTGGTGTTCCTCTCCTGTCACTGGGAAAGTTACAATTGTTGCACTATTTAGGAGGCTGTCCTTGGTTTGGGGTCACAGCAGTTCTGAGGGGAGAATGGTGACCAGTTCTGGAGAAGGTTTCTACCAGCATGACCAGTGCTGAGCCAGTCTTCCCACTGGGGATGCAGGGCTGTTATCTTTACTAGTGCTTCTTCTTGTCAGAAGCCCTGGCTGCCATTGAGCAGAGGCTTGTTATCATGGCCTCAGGAACTGTTGTTCAGAATTTGACTGGTGCTGGTGCTTTACTTTGTGACATTCTGTCTTTGTAGGAGTTTCAGTTTCTCCCCCAAATTCGCTGTTGGGACACTGCTCTTCAGAGGTGTTCCAGTGTTTTCCTGAGGTAGGGAATTGGTCTCAGGGAAATGGGGAAGAAATGCTTTCTAATGCATGGCACTTGTGTCTGCCTTGACCATCCAACTCTGAGTGGATGTAGAAGAGCAGAGCCCGGTAGCACAAATATCCCACGCAGAATATATCTGTGACACTGGAGAAGATGGAAATGGGAACCAGTTCAGTGACCAAAGCTTTCAAAGTAAAATGATTTTCTTCTCCCCTGATTCTCATGTCTAGCAGTGAACATTAAGGGGTATTTACCTTAAAGCATAGGTACTGGTCATTCACAGAGAGCAGATACCAGAGTTACCAGATTACATGGATTAATGGTCTCAGGCAGCATGGCAAATGCTGTCTTCCCCCATGGCAGTAACAAAAGCTAAGGCAGGGTGGTTGTTCTAAGATCAGGGAAAGGTCACATATGGTCTGACCCTGCCAGGTGCTGAGCTTCCCTCAACTCCCATTGAAGTTCAATACTTCAGACCACACTGAGCCAGCACCACTTTTCACCAGGCAAAGTGAAACTTTTCTAAAATGAAATGTTTCACAGTATCTTCTCAGACATAATGTTTGAGTATTGCTCCTTATGGTTCCTACAGTGCTACACCTGCTTCTTATTTACATGATTTAATCTTTTAAAAACTTCTGATTTACTATGATCACATGATGTTCAATTCATAATTTGTTGCTTCATCATGCCTTTCTTTTTGTGTTTTCTCGTGCCTTTGCCCTTGCAGCCCCTCTCGGGTGGAGTGGTGCCTCTCCAGACGAATATTCACGTGGCCAGCTCTGTGCATGTTGTTTTAAATTCAAACTGAAAACTTAGCCCTTTGATCGTTAAATTTGTTTTGGCTTTGTTACCCTGCCACCTGATTTTAGACTCAGCTCTCCTTGCACAGTGCTCGGCTAAGTAAGGAATGGAGCTCTGTACATAACTACATTAAAAATGAGAATCGTGCATGTCATTTAAAGTTTTGAAACAGAGATAATTCAGAGAAATAAATAATTAGAAGGGAAAAAAATCAGTCCAGACATAATGCCAAAGGGAAAAGACACAAAAATAATTGTCCTTCGAGCTGAGCTGGAATTTGGCAAACGTCATCTTTCAAGCCGGCTGCGCTTTGTCTTCTCTTAAGATCTCTGTTAAGGTCTGATTGTCAACTTCCTAATTCCCTTGTCATTTCTCATAATTTATTATGACAAGCTGGGGGGGTTAAACTGGACACCAAGCTATGATGAATTAAGTTTGCATCTTTCAAGCTTTAGTGGAAGAAAATGGAGACTAATTGGTGCTCCTTCGCAATATACTCTGTAGCTCCCAGCAGTCTAAGTATGATGTAACACACTAATCTACCCACCCACCCCCCGCAATGCATGTCTGTGCAATATCAATGCTATCACGTATTTGGTTTTCACAGCTGCTTGACTATGCTGAACAACAGCACTCCAATGATTATACCGTGTATGGTAACATCAGACTCTCGAAAATTAAAGTAGAAACTATTCATAGCAGAAGTCCTTTTTTCATTGAGTTCCAAAGTATCGTCTATTGTAGCTTGCCCTCTTGAATGGTTGGAATGGCAAAGGAAAAGCAAGTATCATGACAGTTTGGTGCAGCAGTTTAATGAGTGTGCCCAAGTTGGTCAGATTTTCAAAAGTGTTCAGTACTCATCAGCTCCCACTGAGAACAATGGGAATTGGTGGGTGCTAAGCACTTCTTGGAAATCCTATTATATTTATGCAGAACTAATCACTGGAGTAGCTAGGCACTGAGATATGGACTACTTTCTTAGCTATAAGGCTTTGTAACTCTCAGGTCAGGTACTTGAAACCCGCCTACAAAATATCCAAGCGAAGGGTTGGCTTAATTGATTGGAACTCTGCGTTTCCTCTTTGCAGAAAAGACAGGCGCATCTATGCAGTCGAAGGGTGAATAGGACCATTCAAGGGTTCCACTGTCAGTCTGAGTCGGTAGGGAGTTATTTTCAACACTAATTAAATGAAATATTTATTTTGGTGGAAAGACTGTAAAGAATAAAAAAAATGCGGAGAGGCTTTCTGTCACACCGCATGGCATGTGGACCAACTGCACCTGTCTCTGGGTGGCTGCTCATCACTCAGAGATAAAAAGTTTTACAAACTGATTTCCTCCAGTCAGAAACCAGCTGGCTATCAAACTATGATACAGGCTAAATTATACAGTGCAATCAATCCGACCCCCACTGAAGCCACTGTTCACTTAGGGATAGATTTTTAAAGGTATTTAGGCACCTAAAGATCCAGATACATTCCTCATGGGATTTTCAAAAGCACTGACATGCTTAACTCCTATTGAAACCAATGGGAATTATGTACTTAGGTGCCTACTGGGATTTTCAAAAGCCTCTATCTGCATCTTCAGGTGCCTAAATACCTTTAAAAATCTGGTCCCTAGGGCCTGATGTAAAGCCCAAGGAAGTCAATGGAAAGACTTCCAACTCCCATTGACTTCCATGTGCTTTGGATTGGGACCTTAATGAGAGCACAACTGATCCCAGTTAAGAATAACCATAGATCAAAATATTCCCTTTGTTACTCTTGTGCACCCCTTTGAAATCAGTGTGGTTGCAGGTCTGTAACTCAGGACCATCACAATTCTATCTTCTAAATGAGTCAGAATACAGCCAGTCAGTAATGATGGGAAAGCCAGTTTTCAGATTGGGATAACCAGAGTGTCCTCAAACCAACTCTTAGATTAGTAAAATGCATATTTAGTTACTTAATTGCCTGCGTGTCCAAATATAGCATTTGGGCATCTGACACAGTACCCACATTTGAAAATTGGGCCCACAGTGAGCAACTGTGGCTCTCTTGAACCAGAATCCCTCAGTTTACTTTGCACCTATTATAATCTATTATAACTACTTTTAAATCCACTATAATCTTCCAGAAAGTGATGCAACAGAACTTTGCCACAGGGTTAATGTCTTGTGAAGCAAAAAATACACAGGACCTCTCTAATTGAAAAGCCAATCCCAAACTGCAGGGTTATATTTATGGACATATACTTATTGGCTGGAGGATTTTTCTAGTAAAGAGAACTCATGTCTCTTTATGTGTTGAATAATTCCCAGGTCCAGTAGCTGAATGATGCTGGGGCAGGGTGCACCAGCATTACTTGGTCCCCAGTACACAAAAAATTAGCATCTTAATTCTGTCCTCATGTACAACTTCACTTGCACAGGTACTCAGGAAAAATATTATATGAAGGGCTGCCGGACAGATATATGGAGGTGAGGGCAATACCTATGGAAAGGCAGGGCTTAGCGCTCAAGTGCTCAGGGCTGGGTGAATATATTTTTTATATCAGTTTTGCTTATGGTCACTCATTTTAATTTATGCTGGTTAGGACTTGCTCTTGCGGATTGCTGTGCTGTTATTTCTGATGAGTTACCCCAGCATCTTATAGACTTGCCCTCATTCTACAAAAGCTTATATTGTATATTTATTTAGATTCATAAACCACAGAAAACAGAAGCTTGGACCTCAAGCTCCGGGTGTCCTTTTTAAAAACTGAAATTCACAAAAATCACATTAACTTGCTTGGATCTCCTGCCCAGACAATCATCCTCAGATCTGGCCCCAAAGTTCTTTATACCATGCCAATAAATAACTACAGCCAAGCCTCATCTCAATCCTCTCCCAAAGGCCTGAGAAAATGGATGAGATTTTCAACAGGTGTCCAGAAGGTTAACAAATCTGGACTCTGTGGGTACATCTACACAGCAAAAAGAACCCCGTGGCTGCAAATCTTAGCGCCTGGGACAAGTTACTCAGGCTTGCAGGGTGCAAGCTGCAGGGCTGAAAATAGCAGTGTAGATGCTCAGGCTGGAGCCCAGGCTCTGAAACTTGGCAAGGTGGGAAGGTCTTGGAGCCTGGAGTCCAGCCCTGGCCTAAATGTCTACACTGATATTTTTAGCCCTGCAGCTCAAGCCATGCAAGCCCAAGTCAGTTGACCAGGGCTCTGAGACTTGCTGTCACAGGGTTTTTGTTTTTGTTTTTTTGCTATGTAGACATACCCTGGCAGACCAAGGTGAGGAAAGCAAATTTCAGAGTCAAGAGACCTTCATGGGAAACACTCTGGACTAGGTTAGGCTTCTGAATGGTCTCAAGGCATGCTACCAATTTAGGCCATTGCAGGGATTTACCCTGGGGATGACAGAGACCTAAATAAACAAAGCAAATACCACATCCGACACAAAAGGGCACAGTCTCCTAACTGAGCACAAAGGGCAAAGAGTGCTCTTCAACACAGTTGCTCCCTGGGAATTCAATAGTGCCTTGGTGTCTAATAACACCTTTCAAACCTCATTCACAAACAATGGCTGCATGCACACCATAACTGGTGGAAGTGATATAATTCTACCCTATTCCTCTGATTGTGACCTGCAACCTGTTGTCATCATCTCTGTTTTGTCTAGCGTGAGCCCCAGCCAGACAGCCCTCATCCAAGCCCAAGTCTCATGAAGACATTAGGTCATCTATTCCACTGCACTAGCAGGATTGGCTGCAGTGGAAATATACAGCTATCACCTATATCTCCTGACTAACCCTCCTATCAAACAAGAGAGGGGATAGAGTGGAACTTTGTGGTACCCAGCATGAGAGACCTGGGAGGGGATAAACAGTTGTCCATAATCGTGCTCTGGTCCATGGTTTCAGATTTCCTCATGAACATTTTGCATGGCGCTAGTTCTTATAGCTTGTTTTTATTAAAAATCCCACTGCTAAAAATCACAGTAGGGCTGTTAGCCTCAGTGCCTAGGCCATATTTCAATGTGGGTTATTATTACATTCTGCCTATGTGTCCACTAACTGTCGGGGCACCTTTTTGTGGCTGCATCTGGGGATTAGCTCCACTCAGGTCCAGTGCTCCTTTCCACACCCCTTGGTGTCTCTCTCTCTCTCTTTCTGCAACTCAGGGTGCTCTATGTTCGTGACTTGGCCCTCCAGCCAGGTCACTATAGTCCTCCCCTTCCGGGGTCCCAAAGTTACACTGGACAACTATCCTAGGCACGCCTCTGCTCCATTGCCAGGTCTGTGCCACTTCTCCCAGTGGCTGGTGGAGGAACCTGGGCCTATCCACTACTCTCAGTTCCAGCCCAGGAATCCTACAACCAGCAGCCAAGGACTGCACAGTCCCAAACCTTGCTGCAGTTTCCCTGAATTGCTCCTATTTTGTCTCAATCAGGCTCTTTCTCCACCCTCCTCTGGATATGCCCTTTCCTCAAGGCCAGGAGCCCAGGGTTTCCATTCTACCCCTGGTTTCTTCCTGTCCCTCTCTACAGCTACAGAGTGAAGGCAGGCCTCCATTCTGCATCCCCCTTCTGCTACCAGCTTCCTGGCTTTATCATAGCCCTGCCTGTTCCTTTTCAGCCGGGCTCTATTCCCAGTCAGGGTTTGCCAAGAGGCCTTTTGCTGATTTCATAGCCCACTGGATCTGCCAGTTGGTCTCACTCTTACCATTAATTATATTTTGTAAAATTTATCTTTAAAGTTTCCATTTTCTACTTCTCAACAAAACCTAGCTTTTCTGCTTTGGAGGTGGCAGTCAGGGAGTGGGTTGTAGTTCCTTGACTCTCAGGATCCATTCCATTCTAAGCTCCATCGCTGGTTACAGTAGCCTGGGGACTTCTCTAATTTACACCAGCAAACTATGGTACCTAAAAAGCCATACACCAACTGAGCACAGCATGCTCCACCCATGCCTCTTCCTACCCTGATATGCCCCAGATACCAGGGCCTAGTGGGGGTGGCATAGAGCCCAGCTATGCCTGAGGAATTCTCATCCGGTCAGATCAGGATGTTTTCCAGCTCACCATGTAAATTTCTAATGAATACTGGAAAATAGAAATAAATAAATACCCCTTAACTGGTCACAAAGAGAGGCAGCTAAGAGGGGAGTTTTGAAGCTAAATAAATGTTAACAGTGAGGGTAATTAACCAATGCAACAACTGCCAAGGGTTGTGGTAGAGTCTCCATCACTGGCAACATTTAAATCAAGATGGGATTTTTTTCTAAAAGATCTGCTCCAGCTCAAACAGGAATTATTCTGGGGATGTTCTCTGGCCTATGTAATATAGAAGGTCAGACTAGATAATCACATTGGTCCCTTCTGGCCTTGAACTCTATGAATCAATGAACTGTATAGAACATGTAATACTTAGTCTTTCATGTTTTTTAACCTTATGCCTCTATATAAAATGTTATTGCCCACCTATTTCATTTTCCTTTTTTATTTCTTCTTCTTCTTCTTTTTTTTTTTTTTTTAATTTTTGCTATTGCATTAGCTTCTCCCTTTGAAAAAAACCTCTGGAACCTGACCAAACTCCTTCAAAGTGTTTATAGCATTAGAAACCAGGAGGACGAGTTCAGTTTTAGAAACTGATGTGCTCAAAGCAGGTAATTTATGTATGTGTTTGTGAGAGAGAGAGAGAGAGAGAGAGAGAGAGAGAGAATGTGTGTGTCCTTAGTTTAATTAGAAAATTTAATTGGATGGAGGTTGGGTCATTTTTTTCCCCTTTAGAGCTGGCTGCAATAAACAGACTTTTCTCTTTCCCTTTCATCCTTCACTGGTTTGTAGTTCTGCATCTGCTCTGCTGGCATTGTCTCCACTAACGGCCATACTGATCAGGAAGCCAGAGCCAGGAGGCAAATGAAGGGACTGCATTGATACCACTGATCACTCAGCCCCGCATAACTGGCAACTGTTTCTTTCTTTTACCTCTGGAGATGAGCTGAACAGATTGTGTAAAATTTGGTTGCTTCCAATAAACAAGGATACTGTACCACTGTGAGCCTTTTGCTACCTGATATCAATGGGGTAGATTAGGATTACATATTTACCACACCAAACAAAGGCAAAAATTTCCATGGAAGCGAACAAATTCATTTATTTCAAGGAACATTTGTGTGAGAGAACTAGAGATTAAATACACTATTCCTCTCTCTCTCTCTCTCTCTCTCTCTCTCTCTCTCTCTGAGGGTGGGGATAGCAGGCATACGTACCAGTACTGTACATCTCCCAACCTATTGTCCAGTGTTCCAGGTGGCAAGAGAGTGACCAAATCTATGTAAATTGCACAATTCCCCTAGGACAATCCTTACATTGGAAGCTCCTCAGAACAGAGACCATTCCGCTTCAGTGTTTGGAAAGTGGGCACGACTGTTAATAATAATAAGTCAGACATTCCGAAGACAGGGAGACGGGATGCTTCTCCTGTGCCTGTTGCCCCGAGCCCAGTGCTGTGTCTCCGATGCTCCCAGCACACAAGCCACTGTTATGAAGGAGGCATAGACACCCACATCCAGGAAGAGGGGCCAGAAGGAAACTGACCTCAGTTGGGTAATCCCCTCCAAAAAGCATGAGTGCTGAGTGAGCATACGTTAAAGCATCTCCCAGCAGTTTTAACTTAAAGTGCACAACAGTGCATTGTGACCAGACCCCTTATCAAGGATGTGGTACATTCTGGGGTGGGGGGGGGGTGCCTGTGGGTGTGTGAGCTTGCACATACGTGTGTGTATCAATGTGCATGCACTTACAGGAGATGGGTGTAGGGGAGAGTATCTGCAGAATACCTCTGCACATCATTCCACCTTGCTGATGATTTGTTATTCTCCTGAGATGTGCCAGTCACCTACTGGTGACATTTGTCATATCCACAATACAATGTTATACATCTTTTCCTTTCTGGATTAGCACAGGGTGCTGTGGTGCCTTCCTCAATAGGCCTTGATACTGAGTTCTGTACTATTTCCTCCTGTAACCACTGAGTCTGCCCCGTTTGCATAGCCTTTTAGAATGTTTCTGATATCATCCATACACTCCTATATAGGTGAGCTACACACTGGGGATGATGAAAAAGTGAACACTACATCCCTGCACATTCTAATATAAATGATTTCCCTATGTGAATTTTTAAGGTGAAGGGGACAACTAGGCCCCCAACATATAATTTTTCTTGCACCCCAGGTGGATCAGATACAGCCACAAGCATTTCATGCTCAGCATATCCTTCAATCTCTCTCTCTCTCCCTTACAACATTACAGAGTCAGCCTGCGATCAAGTTCAGCTAACTTGAATGTATATCATTTCCAAGTTGAAGTCTAATCCACAGCCTTGTCCCCAGTGAGATGCTCAGTTTACCAACCCTGTAACTAAAGCTCATTGTTACAGCCATAATAATCAAATGTATCATTATTCTAATGGATACTTTTGGTCAACATTTCACATTTTTTTAAAAGCCCTTCCTAAACCAGGGCTTAAATGCAGCTGGAGCTGCCAGGAGCAGAGCGCCAGTAAATATTTTCAAACCCACAGGGCAGAATGCCCACGCCCCAGTGCCACCCGTGGGGCTGAAGTCCCAAGCCCTGGCACCCCCAGGGGGCTGAAGCCGTGAGCCTTGGTGCCTCCTGCAGGGCAGAAACCCTGAGCCCCTGGACTCTGCGAAGTACTGTGGAGAATTTAAGACCTGCCTTAAACCTTCTGTATTTGTTAGGTGACAATCAGGCTTCCTATGCCATTCAGCCTTTTTTAGAGCTTTTTGGGTTCCATACAGATGTGGGGGCAATTGAATTATATTTCCCCTGGCAAGATTAAAAACCTGTGCGCGTCTATGAAAGAGTAATATCCTGAATGGTGGACTAAAGATCAATGTTATCCAGATCAGCATTTACATGGAAAATGCTTCACATGAAAAATCTACTGTCCTTTCTACAGATAATGGGAACGTCCTGTTACATTAGATAGAACAATTTATGTCGATAGATATACAGTTATATAGGTAGATATACACATGGGATATAAACCCTCAGGGTTCAGGCATAAGACAGCTACTGACTAACATGATTTAAGAAGCTTCCTCTGTGGATAGTTATTCCATAATTGTCCATTATGAGGTTTCTAACACCTTCCTCTGAAGCATCGGATACTGGCCATTGTCAGAAACAGGATACTGGATTAGATGGACCACCAGTCTGATCCAATGTGGCAACTCCTATGTTCTTTTAGTAACAGTTTTAACCTAATTGTTTAGTAGTAATAATGCCCCATACCATCCTGTGGCCTCATCATTCTCTTAGTTTTACCCCTGACTGAAATGTTGGGCCTGATTCTCCATTGCCCTGTGCTTTGTGGAGTCATTTACACTACGCAAAGTGAGTACAAAACATTACCATTCTGATCCGGTAGCATTTCAGACACAGTTGGCACTCACTTTGCAGTGATAGAAATGACTCCACAAGGTTCAGGGCAATGGAGAGAATCAGTTCCCATTAACGTCAATAATAATACTTTCCCACTCGCCTTATGTACCTGCACAGGGAAGCAAGCTTGTGGGGATACTGCACGCAGTCATAATTCCTGTGCCAGCCCCATCAATCTTTCCTGAAGTGGACCAAATGGGGAGATAACTTGTCACCCAACCTCCCCTCCTAGCACCTTGGGGCCCGGTCCTCCATTTAGTTCTTGAAATTCCACCAGAATTTTCCACATCGTGAAAGAAGGGCTAAGTCACTGGATGGGGACTCAGGAGACATGTGGTTTAATACCTGGCTAAGCCACAGGCTTCTAAGTGACTTTGACTGAGTCATTTAATCTCTCTGTGCCTCAGCTTCCAATTCTGTAAAATGGGGCTAACAACATTTCTGTCCGTGTCGCCCATCATTATAGCATCTGAGCACCTCACAGTCTTTAAGGGATTTACTTTCACAATACCCAGGAGAGGTAGGGAAGTGTTATTATCTCCATTGTATAGATAGGGAAGTGAGACACGGGCCGATTGAATGACTTGCCCGCACAGGAAGTCTGCGGTCGAGCAGGAAATTGAGCCCTGATCCCTGGAAGCCCAGGCTGGTGCCCAAACTACTGCATGATGCTTCCTCTCTTCCCAAGCTCACAGGCATGTAGTGAGACTGAATTCATAAATGTGCACCTGGTGCTAAAATACTGTGGTTCTGGGGGCCACAGAAGCAGGGGCTTCATTTGCTATTGGGCAAGGGGGGCAGTTGCCTTGGTTCTCTTCACCAGCCTTTTCATAGGTCTGTATGTTCCACTTCTGCCACACCCCAGACTTTGCAGGACATAACATGATCACATATAATGTTCTATCTGCTGACACAACTTACCCTCCCCCCACCGAGAATTTTTCTGAAATAATGCCCCTGCATAGACATACACCGCATTTGTATCACTGTCAGATTTTGCACACGAGGATGTTCCTCACAAGAGCAGTTATTTAACAGCCAGTGTGGCATCATCACTGCATGTGCACTCATTAAATTTTCAAAAAGGATACTATGTTACTTGCAGGTCACTGGCATAATTGCAGTAAAAGCTTTCCCCTGGACTCCGCTCACAAATAGTTCTGCTCCATTTGTCATTGCTCCATAGACAGAATGAGCCCCCTGTTTCAACCTACAGGATGATAACCAGCCATATCCGTGTATTACAGTTGGAGGATTCTCTCCTTCCCTCCTCAAAGGACCTACATGGCAACTTGCAACTTTCACTCTGGTTAGCAGGAGTGGCTGAGGGTGCCTCTCCTGTTCCTTCAATCTGCCAAAATAATGACAATGCATGGCTGTTCTAGGGTCTGAGGCTGCACCGCTTATTTGAATCAAGCCTTTAAAAAAATTTGTATATAGCTCTCAAAGCACTTTACAAATAATGTATATTTCACAGAGGGAGAAAAGATCACACAGCAACTCAATAGCAGAACACTGGTCTCCTGATTCTCTGTCCACTGCTTCATTCAGTGCACCACATTTCTTGCTTCCAATTATGCTTACAGCAGTAAGACAACGTGGTAGCAAATACAGCTGAGTTCTGTCTACACTACTGCTCCTCCGTTGCTACCACAGATGGGAGGGGCCCTCAATAGGTGCTACCACAGGTGGTAAATTGCAGGTTCTCATTCTGCACCTGAAAAGGCAGGTATGTAGTGATCTCCAAGATCTCAAAGTAAGACCAGGAGTTCAGGTACAATGTCTGAGAGCTGAAGCTTTTGGGGGGTTGATCCAAAGCCTGATGAAGTCAATGGAAATCTTTCCATTGACTTCAAGGGGCTTTGGATTGGGTCCTTGGAAAATAAACAGGGAACTTCTATCTCTTAAGCTGTCAATCCAACACCTTTCATCAGCACTAAATTCATTTAAACCTAATTTACTAAGGAAACATTGATCTAACCTTGTACCGATTATTTAGTTTACACAACACTGTATATATAGTGTCATGTTAGTTAGCATTTACAGGCACACAATATAGGTGCTAGAATGTACATGGTGATTGTTACACGCATAACAGGTCACACTTTATATTAAGGTTCACATTTATAAATAGTTAATAAATGACTAGAAGATGTACTGATAAATGGTTACTCAATTGTTATAGATTAGCATAGAGTGCAATGGTTCAACAAGTTGCTTATAACCTTAGGTTATAAACATCAATTACACCTTCTACTGATGTGCTTATAACTCGTACTATTCATGTGTGGAGCATACACATAACATTTCATAAAGCATTCATAAGTGGAACCTTAATATACATAGTGTAACTCCTTAAAATCCATATCTGCTTTCCTCTTTCATTTAATCTAGTCAAGGCAGTCTTGATTCTGTCACTGTATCCATGATTTTGATGCGGTTTTCTATAGATATTAAAATGCCATCTAGAGTTTGGAGTCGTTAATTGATTTAGCTCTACAACCTGAGGCTCCTATTGGTCCATGCTTTTTCTCTTTTAAACTATTGTTTGGTTGCAAGATTTGTTAACATCGCGCACTGCCAAAAGAGTGGAGTCACATGACTCATTGATTTATTTTCCTAGACTTCTTGAGCAGGTCTTTAATAGCTGCC
Source organism: Natator depressus (assembly GCF_965152275.1). NCBI lineage: Eukaryota > Metazoa > Chordata > Testudines > Cheloniidae > Natator > Natator depressus. The sequence goes on from NC_134236.1 coordinate 129,368,213, forward strand.
CGTGATTCAGAATGCAGCTAGCAGAGGACTTGCTTTCTCCAGATGTTTCTAAAGTCAGCCAAAATGGCAACACAGGGCCAGATCCTAGGTAGCTGAAGTCAGTGTGAGTCTTTTCTTTGACTTCAGCAGGCTTTGGATCAAGTCCACGGTCCCCTGACTCCACTGGTTGAGGAACTCACTACCAATTGCAATGAAGAGTAATCCAGTGTTTGAGTCTCTGTAATGCAGAATTAAAAGTTGCTCATTCTGTAAAGCAATTTTTAAATTTCATTTAGAAACTTGCTAGTTTTGATTTGTAACAACAGTAAAGCAGTCTCGGCTGCTTGCAAGAAGAGTGCTATAGAAAATAAAGATTATATTGCATTGCTTCTATGACATATTTACCTTCATTACAAGTGTGAAATGCTCATTATCACAATTATTTTAGGTTTGAATGAAAGATGTGCCAAAATGCTTGGCAGACAGTAAGCTAACGTGTATATGAGCATAGGCCACCTGTTCACTCTAAGGGGAGCAGGTATTTGGAACCTGAATGTTAATTAAGTGCAACATTTCAGGTACTTAACCTTCAAGTTTTTGTGAGCCAGTAAGTTTCCTCCATATCTTTTGTTCTTTAAGGAAAGTAGGGCAACTTTGCCATGTTATGTAGCATGCCTGAGTTTAAAAAGAATCTCTCAGAAACTCCTGCTCCCTTATACAATGAAGACCAAAGGAAAGATGTGGAAATGAAAATATTAGTCTCCAGAAAGGAGAATCCCAGCATGCAGCCCGCTCTGCCCGTATATTAGGAAGGGCCCAGAGAAATAAGAAAGATATAGCATATGTTGCTGCTAACAAGGGGGCATGAGATGGTGGGTGAAGATGGGGGCTGGAGATGGAGAAAAACAATCTAAGAGGAAGAAAGGACTTACGAAAGGTTTTTAGATATGCATCAGACATTTTGCAAGTGGACTGGTATCGGCATTATAGATTGGACACCGAAACTGTCTTATTACCTAGAAACATAAATGAACAGAAGGTATTCAAACTCAGCAATCCATAAACAGAAATGGATAAAACTTGAGGTTTTATTTCTCTCTAAAGCTTAGGAAAAAATTGAACAGCTCAGTGGTATTGTATTTAAATTATTCAAATTATTGAAATTTTCTCTCATGTTTTTTATTATATTGTTATTATTATTATTATTACTATTTACTTAAAGGCTTGGATGAAAACTAAGATCCAATTAACTGAGGAATATTTATCAGAACTATTTTATTAATTTTTCTGATCAGATTACTTGGCCACTTTACCTATGTTTCAGTTAATATTGATTGATGTTTAAGTTAATTCAGCTTCAATACTTTGCATTAAAACTGTGTGGCACCAGAGTTTAATGTAATTTCCATTTTCAACACAGAGCTTAACCTTTTTGTATCCACTGAGTCCTTTAATCTTTGTCATCTCAAAAGTAATAACTATCTATTCTATCAAACTAGAGTCCTTGATATTGTTTACCTAAAGCAAAGGGACATTTTATATTTAAGAGTATGAAATCTTTCCGCATCGCACACACAATTTTAAACACTCAAATAAAGAAATTAAATATTGAGTGGTATAGAATAGATTTAACCTTATTAATCTAACAGCAATTGAAACACAGGACTTCCCCTGAGGCCCTGGATTAATGACAAGCTAGGTGGAGCTGGTGACATAAAGCACAGCCAAATGCCATTAACCCCAGCCAGTCATTATTTAATCCTGTAGGAAAAGTCCTGTGCAAAATTCTTTACTGCTTTTACAAAATGAAAAGAAATAACAGACATATGGAGTTGGTGTGTGGATTACACCATGTCAGCTGGTATGTGTAGGGCATTTTTAAAGAATTAATGCCCTGCATATTAGCCAATCAGATTGCCTGCATCACCTCACAACATTCCACTCATCTTACAACCTCTCCTACAATCGAAGCTGACCGGTGGACACATAATTAAAATGAATTAATGATCTGAAGCAGAAACTGTGTTTAATGAAGCCCCTCTCAGGCTTCTGAGCTGATGCCAAGGCTGTTTGCCTACAAACATTTACCAACCTTTTGTGCATAAAGGGCTTGGCCACCTGTTCTGTCCTCTCTTTAATTTCCCCTTCGCCCCCCACCCCCTCGCCCCAAGCCTAAAGGTAACAATATCAGGTTAGACCTGCAGTTTCTGCACTGCTCAGACTTCTTGGAAGGGTTGCTTAGTTCTAACAGAGATTAGACCGATCTGCCAGTTAGTATTTTTTTCAACCTCTCTCTTTTTTAACTTCAGCAGTTGTTCACTTCCTGGATGTAAACTCATAACTAAACCCTGCTGCCCTTTTTATCATGAGAAGTAATTTCCCAGTTCAAGTTTCCTGCCAAAACCCTTTCCATTTGTTCAGTCAAAAACTGTAGATCCTGTAAGCCACCTATATTGCTTTTCAGCTACAAATAGATGCTCCAAAAACCCCAGGAATGAGCAATAATAATAATAATAATAACAACAATAATTAATAAAGTAAGGGACTTCTTGTGCTCACATTGAAGTCAATGGGAGTTTTTTGATTTACTTCAGTGGAGACAGGGTAAGACCTTAAAAAGACAAGTGTTAGCATAAAAAAGAGAGAAAATAAAGGAAAATAGGGAAAGATTGCAGAGCTATAGAGGAAATCAACAGGCAAAGGTTAAATAGCAAACAAACACATGCACACACAAATATAGCACCAGTTTGTGGAGCCCTTACTCACACTGGTAGTCCCAATGCCTCTACTCCTATGAGTAAGTGTTCGCCAATATGAGTAAAGGCTCCAAAATCTGGCCCTTTGGAAAGAATGAAGAAAATGCCTCACATTTCATCTCCCCCCACTCCTTTGTTTATACCTTATCTAATACTGAGCCTAGTCCCGTGAGGTGCTGAGCATCCCATGCTAGGTGCTTCTCCCTTCCCAGCCCTACATGCCCATTCCCCAGGAATGAATCTTGGACCCTCTGGGATTCTGGGAAGGAAAGGATGGTGCTAAGTAGGTGAGTGACTCCTCTCCTCCACAAGGTCTGGTGCAGTTATGCATGGAGGGCCCCTCAGTGGGCAAATTTGGAAGAACTACTGTGGCTTTAACATGTGATACTCTAATTTGTAGCAGGTGGAGTTTAAGTTAATGGAATATATAGTTGTAACATTTGATATGCCACGAAAGTTCCTATATAAGGACCCAGTTCTGCAATCCGTGGGATATATTTGCACTACAGAGACTATACCAGCATAGGTACATTGTTGTAGCGATGCCAGCATAACCCCATAGTGAAGACACAGCCTACACTCACAGAAGGGATTTTTCCGTCACTGTAGGAATGCCACCTCCCTGAGCAATGGTTGCTATGTCAACAGAAGCATTCTTCCATTGACTCAGCTGAGTCTACATGAGGGGTTAGGATGGGATAGCTACATCTGTCGGGGTGAGGGTTTTTCACTTTTCACTGCCAAGCCTTACACTGAGTAGCAGTTGGTACTTGATATGCAAGTAAGGAGTGCTGGAGCAGGTCCTGTAACTGAGATACATGAATTCTGCACTGCTGGTGATGGAGGAGGCTCTAAAACAGGCCCAATTGCTCTTTTCTATCTCTGCCCTCTATGATTCTACAGTCAGCTGTAAAGCATTTAGTTGTACTTTTCTGGGAACGGCACGACACAAAGCAAAAAGGCATGGTATTACAAGGTGAAAACATGCCCATCTAACCGTACCCAAACATTCACAACTGATTGTTCTTTTGTAGATAGACGGCTTCTTCTAACTCTGACATGTACAACTTTTTTTGGCCTCCCACCCAATGAAGCACAGGGTGAGATAGGGTGACCAGACAGCAAATGTGAAAATTGGGACAGGGGGTGGAGGGTAATAGGAGCCTATATAAGAAAAAGCCCCAAATTTCGGGACTGTCCCTATAAAATCAGAACATCTGATCACCCTAGGGTGAGAGGATGTACATCCAAAAGCTAGAATACATTTGAAAACCTCAGTCACAGGCTGTAATAGAACTGAACTGAATATCAACATGTACAGGAAAGAATCGTGTACAACTGAACTAGGGGGAAGGTGGGTGGGTAACATAAACATTCACGCGTGAACATATTAGATGACTCTCTCATTTCACAGTGTCTTGAATGCAAAGTATTTATACGATCATTTCCATTTATTTTCCCAAGAGGGTGCTGGGACTGGCATGGTTGTCAGAGGAGTGTGAGAAGATGCCAGCACAGGCAAGCAGTTTCCAAGGCAGAACTACAGCAATGTTTAATATTGTATTAATGTGAGTGCTGGCCATCTGGCCATTAGGGACAAGCTGCTGCCAGGGTGTCTCTCTTTTTCCATCTCATTTCAGGAGCTCTGGAGCCTAGGACAGAGACCCCCAGGGAGATTCTGGCTAAAGATCACTCCAGCATCCACTCAGATGTCTTAGAGAAAAGGACACAGAACTGATAAGGAAGGAGAATGTGCTCACACCCACACAGAGAAAAACAAGAGAGAGCATAACACTCAAACAGGGGGTTAGAGACAGAAAGAAAATGAGAGCAGCTGAATAAGGGAATGGTTTAAATAAATAAGGGGGAGGAAATGGGCAAAGAAAAAGAAAAACAAGAGACACAGCACATGATTCAAAGAAGTAAAGAGGCTGAATTGAGAAGGAACAGGGAAAAAAAGGAGAGACAATAAAGGCTTCAGTGAGAATAAACTATAAAAATTAAGGATGAGTGTCAAAGACAAGAGGCTGAATTCGTTAAGAGGGGATTGTGGTAGACTGTGAACCTTACTCTGTGAATATTACTCATGTTGAATAGCACCTTATACTATGCGTCCACTGAAGTCAATAGGTTTACATATGAAGTAAGGTACTACTCAATGTGAGTAAGGGTGCCACAATCTGACCCTTGCTAATTAAACGCCATTCCTTTTTCATTATTCATAAAGGATGTTTAACATAATGCCTGGGATTTTTTTTAATCTATAGAAAACTCATAGAAGGTACAAAAATAGAGTCACACTTTTGTGTAGTTATGAGCAGCTTTCCAGAAATACCAGCAAATGTAAAAGTTCACTGATCTATCTGAAAACTGGAAAGAAGACAGAGGGTTTCCAATTTTTCTGTAAAGGAAATATAAACTATCTACCTATTATTCTGTTCCTAAATCTAGTCTAATGAGGAAGAAAATCTCAGGGGAGAGAGAGAGAGAGTTTTAACAAAATCACAGCTCTTGTGATCTCATTCCCTGTGTAAATTGCTCAAGAACTGGCACAACATAATACATTGCATAAACATTATTATTTTCCCATATTCTGACTACAATGCTTTCCTGCACAGCCCAACTTCCCGCTGGTGCAAATTATTTCAGCCACCTCAGGATGCCAATATGCCTTGAGGCACAGCCTTGCCATGGGTTTAGGAAAAATCAGAATCAGGTAAGAAAACTGACTCCATGGCAGAGTGAGTATGTTGGTAGTTTGGGTGTACATCTATGTACATTGGGCGTCCAGAATTTGGAGCATTATCTAAATGATGACTGGTGATAGGTGAACCTCAAAAGGTTAGGAGTCTCATTTCAATTTAGGTAAAGTTTCAATATTTACATATAGCTTATCTGGACTTGGATGAACCTTTTTGATCTGCAAACTGATCTGGAAGTCTAATGAGAATAGGATTTCTCTGTATATTTCTCAGACTTCCTGGTTTTACCTAATGTGTGTCTGATTATAGTTGAGTATTGTTTTAGAAAGAGATGGGTCTGAAACAAAACACTGGACCTTAACCTCACACTTAACAGTCCAGCCCATTTCTGCACCAGGCCAAACTGGAAGTCCAAGCCTGAATACCACTGAAATTTGGGGAATTTCAGATTTGGATGGCGAATCTTGTCTGAACTCCATAGGTTGCACTCATCTCTATCTTCAAACCATGTGGATTCCAAAATTCTTTCCATAAACTGATCTGTGCAACCACACATTTTATAATACCAAACGGCAGACTAATGGGAAATCTCAGCATCCATCTTTACGCAATGATACTTACTAAAACAGGCAATACGTGTACAGAAGGCCAAATGACCAGAATATATGGAGAAACCTTTAAGCAATAGTGCCAGAGAAACCAATTATTCTAAGCTTTATCAGGGGCTGGAGGTGGAGAGAATTCTGTTTATATCCCAAGTACCCAATTAAATGTAGGACAACAGAAATGTCTAATGTCCGTAATTAATTACATCCAACTGCTAATTAAGAAATGTCATAGAGTTACTCTGGATATACTCCATTGTAACCAAGATCAGAAGCTAGGGTTGAATCCTGCATTTGTCACACAAGTAGACCTTATTCACTCTAGCAGTCTCATTGAAGTCAATGGGGTTGCTTGCACAAATAAGAGCGACTTCCCTGGGCAGGGGTCTGTAGGATTGTGTCCCTAATGATGTTCTTTGTGGGTTTTTAGAAACGATTTTAGCTATTCCTAGAAAAGCAGCACTGTCATAGCTCTCCATAACAGTGATGTTGTCTGCATATAACACGTACTGTGTTATGCAAAAGAATGCTGAAGCATTACAAAGTCTGGGGCAGGCAGCAGGACAGGTCATCTCTCAGGGATATCCAAGAGTTACTGAACCTAGGGAGATGGTATTGCAAGAAGATCTGACAAATCCCAAACTATGTGGGGGAGGAGAGCTGTGATGGTGAGTAACCCTCTGGTGTACATGAAGTGCACATATGTGCTGTATCACACTTTTTTTTTCATCCTTACATTTAAATGAGATTGTGTTACACTTTGCTTCCAAGAATCAGTGTGCACATTCTTTAAAAATACCCAGTCAAGTAGTAAAACTGAGGTTTCACTGAGAAAAAAATACCAAAACATGATAATACCTATATTAATGTGGTTCTGAGCTTAATAATTTCAGCGGAAAGAGGTTTATTTGTATTTAAACAGTCCCCTTGCTGTGTTGGGAACCGCAGCACAATAACATTGTGCTGGTGCTTGAGAACAAGAAAGTGAAACATGCATAGGCATTCAGATACTACAGAGATGAGTGTGCCATGAAATCGTAGACAGATAAGAGAAGATAGAGAGAGAAACTGACAAAGGCAAAATTAATCAGTCTGGTTTCACTGTGCTGGAATAATATTTTTTTTAATGATGAAAAGGAAATTAGAATTTTTCAAGCTTTAATAATCTAAATTGGGATTGGTAACATTGGTAAAGATTTGTATTAAATCTATATGATTTCTGTTATGAAAGAGATTCTATAAGACTAGTTAGGCAAAGCAAGTGATAAAATACTGTAGGAAGGGGAACAATCCTGCATTCTCTCCTCAGGGAAGAACAAGATTACCTAAAATGTCTTTTCAATTTCTGATTTCTAAGATTCATCCTCTCTTTCTTACATCTTTCAAGCAGAGCTGGCCCCAAAATTGAATAGAAATGTGTATTGAAATGTTTTTTGAAATAATTGTAGAAAGCTTATGTTTACCAAAAAAACAGCTTTAAGTAATAAACATAGTTTTTAGTAAATAAAAAAAATTCAAAAACAATTTGGGTAAAAATATTAGAGAACATTTGGCAAAATAATAGAAAATTTGAATAGTGATACATTTTTGCAAAAAAAAAAATTTTTTTATTTTAAAAAAGGCCATTTTTAATTAAATTAACTTTTAGTGTGAACATATTTGACCTGCCCTTAGGGTTTTGGTTTGGGGCAGGAAATGTCTGTCTTAGCTGCATCTTCATGCAAGGATTTGACAGCTCATATATGATGACATCTTAGTTCCCTGCTATCTCAAACAACCATATATCAGGAAACAATTTGCTAAGGGGGAGGGATATTAGTTATGAATTAGGTGTCAGCATGTCTTTTTGAATGTTCTCACCACATTGGATTACAGAGACCAGGGAAGCTGTTTCATATACTGATGTATGAGACATTAGAGTTCTTAGAAAAATACCCTGTGCAGGAGGCCAGCACAAGGCCTATGTTACCACTTGAGCTCTCAGAATAGAGTGTAAGTGGGAATCGAATGGTGCAAGGACCTTGTGTGCTGGGCCCTCTGCACAGGGAGGAATTTCACCCAATGAGACTAGAGGTGGCAGAATTAAGTCCAATAGAAATGATCAAATTAAATAACATAGGGTCAAATTCAGGCCAGCCCCTACTCAGATGGATAAGGGAAGAGAAGGCAAAGTGTTTCTTTCTCAATGCTGTGCAGAGACCGATCAGGATCATGTAAGGGATTACAGTTTGTTTTCCCTCATGGTGCCCCCGTGTATGCTAGCTTTTCAAAAAAGGGATGGAGCGGGCAGAGTCATGACCCTACCCCCACCCCCTCACCTCCATATTGCACCCCAGAGCAGGCCTGGAGCAGAGAGCACACTGCACTGCACCCTCTCCTTGAGTGGCAGACTACTGCTCTGGAGTGCACACCCCAGGAGGAATTCTCATTATCCAGTCAGAATTCTTCCCGAGGGCTCCAGCCACAATACAGTCCCCACTGCATTCTCTCCAGCACATCTGAGGGCACCACGGGTAGAGTGTGGCTCATGAAATGTAAGAACTCAATCACGCAGTTGTCTCCAACATATAGTTACTTTCATCATACAGCAGCTTGTGTTCTCTTAGATTAGATGGGTAGATACATCTCCTACAATACTTGACGTTTAGCGTAAAGAAAAAAGGCATTGAGGTGAAAGCACAAAAAGTAGAACAGAGAGGAGGAAGCAAGGGGTTAAATAAGGGCATAAGCCTGCTTCTGTAGAAATGGAAGGTTTGCAACTTTCTGTGTAGGTTCCTTGACACAGAAGTTAAAACAAAAGAACTTCCTATTGGGTGGAAAGATTGATCCTAGACCTAGCAGGAAAACAAATGTAGGGGATTCAAAAGTCACTTTCTGTAGCTGGAAATTACTGGCCTGCCCTGAAGACATTACTCAGGAGGACAGTGACGTCAGTAGGACTTTTCCATGAATAAGCACTGTAGCATTTGGCCCCAGATAGAAACCAAGGGCCCAGTCCTGCTCCCAGTGAAATCAGTGGCAAAGCTCCCTTTGATTTCAGTGATGCCAGGTCAGGCTCACAACTTCTAGGACAATTCTGGATAATTTTTGCAGTAAACTTTTACATTGAAATCCATACCAAGGCTACCACTCTCTAGATTCACTATATATACTCTGTGATTCTGATTTCCACTGTTCAGAAAAAGAAAAAAAGAGGAGAGATGGATGATAGAGGCAGACACATCATTTTGTGTTCTTTTGTTAAGGAGGAAAGGTATTGTTATTGGATTTAGTGTCATATAATATGTTTTGTACCAAAAAAAATCAATCCAAGATTTAAACATAAATGAGACCTTATATGTAAAATGCACTTTGACAGTAGGGGCCCAATTTTGTCATGTGATGAGTGTTTTCTGAGAGTCTGAGTTCAATGGGAGCTGAAGGTTCTCATTACCTTGCTAGATCAGCCTTTGCCTAGGTTTCTGCTTAAAGTTACTAGGGAGCTTTCTCCCCTTTTAGGTTTGTTTTTGTTTTTTAACCAAGTGCCAATTAGACGGGTTTTAAGTAAGGCTGGAGTACTTTTTGTTCAAATGAGAAATTTTTAGTCCCTTGAAGTGTAATGGATTTTAACCAGAAATTCTCTCCTGCTGTGCATTGATCAGCTATTGATTAGTGAGGGTTTGAACTAAATTATCACTCCAAATAAAAGGCCTTCAGGATGAAGGAACTGAGCTGAGTGCAGTGTTATATGAAAAGTAAGCCAACCTTTTGTGGTGGGATCGAAAGGCCCTGGTCACTCTTGAGGGAAAAAAATGTTAATTGAAAAATTCCTTAAATAGGTAACAGCTCTGGAAGTCTGCTTTACATAAAAGGTATGAAATCCCAATCAGCCGATAGGAGAGAAAAGGAACCTTCAGTTCAAGTGGGAGTTTTCTCTCTCTAATGGTGCTGATTAATTTCCCATTCATGGATGACATAGAGTGATGGAAAGGAGTCCGTTCAGAAGAAAGGACTAATGACAACTGGACCTGTGTAACCTGAGGGAAGTTTGAATTAATTGGCTCCTTGACACAGAAAGTTAAAACAAAAGAACTTCCTATTGGGTGGAAAGATTTATCCCAGACCTAGCAGGAAAACAAATATATTGGCTTGATTCAGCTTCAAAAGCCTGGCTCATTTTTTATTTTACACTTTCAGATCACTGCTCCAAACTTTACAAAATGGGCAGTGCAACATAACTGAAATATGTTGACCACGTTCCAAAACCTATTAATAAAAAAAAAAATGTTCTCAAACAATTCTTTTTCTTTCCAACCTGGAAATGAAAACTATGGTTGATGTTTTATTTTCAGAGGAGGGCCTAATACAGGTGCCCCAGTCCATATTTAAGCATTTAAATCAGTGGCCTGATCTGTGGAGGTGCTGAGCACCTGCAGGTACCATGGACTTCAATGTGAGTTGCAGTTGCTTAGTACCTCTGAAAATCAGGCCAGAGCTTTTAGGTGCCTGACTTTAGACAACCACGTTTGAAAAGTTTGGCCCATGTCTAATACAAATAGTGATTAAATGCCCAGGAAATAAATTTGAAAGTGAGATGATTGAAGTGTGTAAGGACTTTCATGGGGAGAAAATACTGGGTACTAAAGGACTCTTTAATCTAGCCCAGTGGCTCCCAGATTTAACAACCTGTGAATCCCTTTCACTAAAATGTCAAGTCTCGCGAACCCCCTCCTCAAAATGAATATTTCCAGGGATTTTCTCCTTTACCTGAAAATAAATTATAACAGCAGTGATCTTGGAAATATAAAATTTGTTTTTATGACATGCTTATTACCCACTATTAATTATTATTTATCATGTCCGTATTTTTATTACATCATGAAAACAGCAACTCGCTTCCAAGATCTCACTTCCGTAGCTTGTATCACGTTGAATAAGCCTGTTCTAAGACAAGGCTTTTATGTTTCATCAAGGAGTATCAGATGTGAAACAGCATGAAGGTTTTTAAGAAGCCGACGCAAAGAGTTCCTCCTACACAAGCATTCAGGTCTTGAGCAGTCCAGGCAAACACCACATGTTACAACAAAGCTTAAACTTGTTCTTCATAATAATTTTAAAAACAATACTAGCTGCCTATTTAATTTTAAAAACAGCAAAAAATATCCACCTCCCTTTCCATTTCTTATAAGGAGTCTTGAATTTAAATCTCCTCAGTCTGCTAGATATGCTTGCTTTGATCAGCTTAACTCTTGGAAGTCCAGGGGCTCTGGGCTGCTGGCCCCGTGCTGCCTGGGGTCCCTAGGAACAGCTCTGTCCGCAATTAGGGAATTTTTTCCCTGAGAACCCCCTGTAACATTTTGTGAACACCCAGGAGTTCACGAACCCCAGTTTGGGAACCACTGATCTAGCATAAAAAGGCCTAGTAAGAATCAATGGCTGGAAGTTACAGACAAACAAATTCAAATTTGAAATAAGGCACACATTTTTATCAGTGAGGGTGATTAACCATTGGAACAAATTACTGAGGGAGGTGCTGAATTATCCATCTCTTGATGTCTTCAGATCAAGGCTGGATGCCTTTCTGGAAGACATGCTCTAGTCAAACACAAATTATTGAACTCAACTTGGGATAACTGGGTGCAATTTAATGGCCTGTATTATACAGGAGATTAGATTAGATGATTGAATGGTCCCTTCTGGCCTTAAATGCTAAGAATCTGTGTTGTTTAAAGAAGCATGTCCTTTCATTTATTTTAGGCTTTTTGCCTTTTAGTTTAGAGTATCCCTCCTTTAATGTATTATGAGCAGGGTAAATATTTAGGAGCATTAAACTGGTGTATTCTCCTTTTGAAGCACATGCATCTATTTCTGTTAGATCATTACGTACAAGAATAAACTGGAGAAGAGCAGCCCAATCTTGCTCCCACTAAAGTCAATAGGAATCAATTGGGTTGTATCAGGCCCTGAACCCTGAAAACTATGACTCTGACAGTGCAGAAGATAACAATCTGGAAAAAAAAGAAAAAAAGCACTCGAAAAAGGACTGACAATACTTTTCACCCACTCCCAAAATATCTGCTTCATTTCTGCCTGTCAAGGTTTATTTCTCCAACAAGCAGATTAACAAATTAACTACTGTATTTCTAATCTCTAGTTTATCCTTGGGGTACAATAAACCCAGAATCTTTAGTCAGTGATGACAAGGACCAATTTTAGAATAAGAACCAAAAGAAAAAGCTCCTAGAGTTGGTTTAAAACTCTGTCAGCCACACAGCAAATTAAGAGTCAAGAAACTACTATCTGAGATCATGTCTACTGCTGTGATTATGGAATGTGGTTTTAAAGATAAAAATTGGACTAGTGTGTGGGATTTCCTGCCAGCTCTGTAGCCAACCAGGATTTTGTGGGGGCAGAGAGATCTACTCCTCCTGTCTGCCCATCCCCTAACCAGTCAGGTCTCTGGGACAGTGCTGGCCTTCACATCACTGCTGATGACATGAGGAATGGGGCTCCATACAAAGTCTAAGAGCAGAGTCTGAAGAAAGACTGAGTACAAGGTAGACAGGCTGGTCTGAGTCCATGACTAGAGGGCGAGAAGCAGGAGAAGCTGTCTGTAGAGGGCTATCTTTTGGGTAGTGGATGAGCAACAATGGCATCTTCTGCAAAGAGGTGCAAACAACCTAACAAACCTTTCCGTAGGAACTTCCCCAGGACACAAAATAAGAAGCTGCATTATAAATAATATTGTGTGTTAGCTAATGATAACTTAGGTACCAAGCCACACTTACATCATTTATGAGGACATATGAGAAGTGCCTATCAGGACATGAATTGATCAGGAGAGCAGCCACCAAATGATTGATTTATGAGAAGAACAAGGGATGCAAGAAGTTGGGCCATGCAAAGGCACGTGTTTAATAGGGATATGGCCAGCTCTACTTAGTTATTTTAAATGGCCCCCAAGACACTTGGGCAGAATACTTTTCCCCCTTGAGGAGAGGGGAAGTCCCCTGTGTCCCTTTCAGAGCCCTAACAGGCCCTATATCTTATATATCAAAGCCTACATCGTGACCACCTTCCCTTCAAACTTTAGAGCCTGTCAACTTCACTCCTCACTGCACAACTAGTGGAGAGATTCAAAGCACTTTCCAAACAAGCGGAGCACAATTTCGCCCTGACTGTTTATGCCTCACAACACCCATGTGAGGTAGGTATGGTAACAATATCTCTATTTTACAGATGGGGAACCTAAGGCACAGAGAGGGTAAATAACCTGCCCAAGGTCAGCAAGTCAGTGTCACAACCAAGACTAGAAGCCAGGCCCCCAATTCCCATTCCATTGTCCCACCCACCAGAAAATGCTGCCTCTCTAGGATCAGTAAAAAGAAAAGGAGTACTAGTGGCACCTTAGAGACTAACCAATTTATTTGAGCATAAGCTTTCGTGAGCTACAGCTCACTTCATTGGGTAGTCTCTAAGGTGCCACTAGTACTCCTTTTCCTTTTGCGAATATAGACTAACACGGCTGCTACTCTGAAATCTAGGATCAGTACTATTGCCCTTTGATGATGATCCCTTCTACCAAATATGCTGGCATTTTAGAAATGACAATGAGAATGTCTTTTTCATTTTTGAAAAATGAAAGCGAGAATATTGAAGTGTCCTCCCACAAAAGGATCTTTGTCTAACTGGAGCCAAAGATTTGGACCCACTCAAGACAAAATGAAGGACCCTCACACAAAACACACGTCTGAAAAGGAGTAGGATATGTCACTCTTTAAAATGTATTGTTCATTTATGTCCCTTAATGGTTTTATTGAATTAGACCAAATTCACTATGTAATGTACATAAGAGAGCTCATTCTAGCTTTTTTTTTTTTTTTAATCCAGGGGAGCTGTATTATTCACATCAGGATTTCCTTCTGGGCCCTTAAGATGGCATAAAGATGGGAACTATAAGATAAATGTCCTAAGCAATAAATGGAAGATGAAAGGTGACAAAATATGTTCAAGCCAATAATAAACAGAGAGCATTTGTCTAGTAAGTGAAAACAACCCACTGGGCACAATTGTATGACAGAGTCTGCAGTCATTTTCAACTGAGACTTTCTAAATTTCCTGTTCAGGATTGGCTGGCTTATTAATTATTTAAACACAAATTGAATTAACAAAATATTCAACATATGTCCTTTTAAAGTCTCTTAAATCTAACAGCATCACACCGGAGATCTGTGCAGCCGTGTTCTTTGAAGTGCCAAGGGGAGGGGAGGTATTGGGATGACTGGGTAAGTAAAACATAACCTGAAGGTGGTCGATTTAAAGCTGTGTTAGTGGCCTGAACTTTCAATTCCCAAAGGGAAAGGATGATTAATGCCACTACCAAATGTATACCCATACCTGACCCTGATCTCATCAAATCCTGCTGCCACCATCTGCTGTTTTTAATTCCTCTGCAATATTTGTATTTGCTACCTCCCTCCTACAAAGAAAGGGAGAAAAATGTCCCCTTCTTATGAATGGTGTGATCTGGTTGTACTGGCTGAACACTGGCCAGGAGGCATCTGTTGCTTATAGTCCTGACAGCATCTGCTACTATTTCTCACTTTTCCCAGCATGCTGTGAGATATGGTTTCTCCCAAAGGTGGCCTTTGTATGCACCATTGTCAATTCCATCATTGTCTGCCACAGCCTGTTCCCACGATGCAGTGGTAGTTATTACCACACTGCAAAACCTTTCTTGCTATCCGTAATCTAAGATATTGTGTGATTGAGTTATGCAGTTAACCCTTTGCCTATGCATCAAGCCACTAAAATAAAAAAGAAATTGGACAGACCATTTTGGAAAGAAAATTTGGGGGGTTGACGATTGATGGAAACATGAAACAGATTTTCTTTTTAAAATAATGATAGTTTGGCATTAGTAAAGTCCATGTTTTAAAATAAATAAATAAATAAAGCAAAAATGTTCTAACTAGCTGTTTTAATTCATTAAAAAAAAATCCTATAAAGGATGCATTGTTTTTTTTTTTACTGATTCCTGATACGGCTATTAAGCATTGTAACAAAATGTGTGTGAATGCTATTATTTATGTGTCTGATCTTTAAATACCCTCTGCTAGTGGGATACAGACTGAGGCTTCTGATGGACATAGGCGTCCCAAGCTGTCATCTTGCCTTGTCCTTCTGTCAAACAGTTAGTGTGTCAAGCGCTTCTCCTGGGAACTTTTAGACTAAGAGACTGTAAGTGCAGAAAGGCCCAGTCTCCAGAGAGCTACTTTTAACTCATGACAATATCCTTGGTGTCAGCTCAGAATAGCCCACTATGGGGCAGGAAGAAAGAAGGCACAACAGATGTTTCTAGTAAAACCACATTCACAAATCTGTAAAGTTATTGCCCCTGTGCACCTACTGACCAAAAAGCTACTGAAAAGATGACCAGATTCCTAGAACTTCAATTTTAGTCAATTTTGTTCACATAAATCTCATTACATAGAATCAGTACAATTAAAATTGACATCACATCTTTCACATGAGTATGCCCCTCCCACTCCTTCTGGTTCAGTTGTTATTGTTTGTCCTTTGAAGAGATATATCGTTCCCTTTAAAAATATTTATTCCTAAAATAGGAAGTACATAAGAGTGAGGTTTGACCTCCCCAAACTCTATCTTATGCCCTCTCTCCTTTTTTAAAAAAAAGTAATTACACAGGGCCAGACTGTGAGCCACTTATAGACTCATACCTTCCTTCACAAATACTCCCAGAGATTTCAATTAGAACTACTTGTGCAATAAAATACTACTTAGAGTGAGCAAGGGGTTGATGCTATGGTGCATAATTATTATTGGGTGACTTTCTCCACTCTATAAAATCCTTAAACAGGAAATATCATGGGGCATGTCTAAAATGCTTCAGAACCAACAAAAAGAAATATAAGAGTTGTGAGAAATGTTACAAAATTAAACCCTCCATGAACTTGCACTGGGACCCAGTTCATCCCTTCTCATGCTTGATTTCTGATTGTCAAACTGAGGAGCATCAAAAGGTGCATGCAGGGCACAGTCTGCAAGGAGAAAAGTCACCACAGGATTCAAAATACCTCATCTTGCTAGAATATACATAGGACAGGACCCCGGGTATTTCCACTGCTGGTCTCATCTGAGGTATATATTTTTGGTTCCTTGGGAAAGGACCTGAGGTTTTTGGTTGCAACTTGCTTCATGTCTTGTGATTCCTGTTTTCAGCAGGAACCTGTATTTTTTTTATTTTTTTTTTTACTGTGTTTTCATCCCCAGATGACAACAGCAGTGCAGCCACTTTGGAAACCTGATGAGGACCAGGGGCGAGAATGCATGAGACCTGCAGCCAAACTGAGGGTGACATAAACAGGGTAGTAAAGAGTTGGGGGTGGAAGTAGGCTTCCTTCACTCTCATAATGCCTGCACTGGTGTCACAATAAAAGGTGTATGTGTGGGAAAAGATTATAAAGGAGAGTTACTGTACAAACACACTGTACTCTTTGGTTCTGATTCTTCATTACCTCACATCTTGGACAGTGATTTAAACCTGTGCAAAGTGAGTGTAAAACATTACCACTGACGTAAGCAAGTGGGGAATTCTAATTTGGTACCATTTTACACTCAAGCTGCACAGCTGTAAGGCTGTGGAAAATCAGGCCCTTCAAAGACTGAATTGAATATACAGAGACAAGTTCCTCTCATGATATTAGATAAAAATTCTTCTATTGCGCTGCTGTTGGTTCAGGCCAGTAATGTTAAATTGCTAAATCTCAGAGTGGGTTCCCTCTCTGTTCTCCAAAACCATCCCTGAGGTGTTCCCAGAGACAGTGGCTCGTAGGAGGGAAACCGATAGTAGTATGGCTCAGTTGAAGCCATACTACCATGGAGGCATGGTGGGATGGGAAAATTAGGATGCAGCACAGAGTCCGAGAAGTCAGTCCTCTGTGCAGGAGACCCTCAGCCCCTTGTAGATACCTAAGATTCATGCAGAGATCGAGTGGGATCCACAAATTCCAAGAAACTGAGCACCTTGGCAAGAGTGTAAACAGACAGTGTTCCCAGTGCCTCAGTAGAATTGTAGAAACGTGGTAACGTAACCCACTTTTGTAAAACACCTAAGGATCCAGGTGAAAAGTGGATCCACAGACAAAAAGGTGCTAGGTGTTAAGATTAACCCACCCAGGGGACAAACTGGCCCTTGACAGATCTCTTGAGGTGGGTCAGGCTGTCCAAATGACCCAAGCTGTTGCGTTGAAGCTGAAGATTCCTCTGGAGTTTAGTGTGCAGATCCAGTTGCTAGCAACCTGTCTGCTTTTTCTGAGACGACTGCTCATTGATGCAACTCAGAGTGCACTGAATCAATTTCCACTCTAGTGTGGAATAGTATTCCTGGGTTTTTATATTGACATTTTTTCATAGACGATACTGACCTTTTCCTATCCATTTTGTATGCAGTGAGGCAAAGGCCAGATAAATGAATGCTACTACGAAAGGGTTTGTTCGGTTACTGAACTCTCATTGAGGATACAATTGATGGGCCAGACTCAGACCTGGAGTAAGGAAGCACAACTGCACTGACTTCAATAGAGAGGTGTATGCTCACACCAGGTCTGAATTTTTCCCTTTGAGTGGTGACAGCGTCTACTAGACAGTTTTTCCTTAGTCCATCTCAGACTAATATTCTGAGCATTATGGGCCAGATTCTGCTCCCCTTCCTCACTTTGAATAGCACTCATTTCCCCATGTAGTCCTACTGAAGTCAATGGAAGAGTTCATGGAGTACATAGTAGGCAGGATTTGGCCCTATTATGGTAACAGGCCCAATCCTCAAAAGCATTTAAGCACATCATTAACTTTCAGTATGTGAGTAGCCTCACTGAAATCAATGGAGCTATTCATATGCTCAGTGCTAAGCACATGCACAAATGCTTTGCTCGATCAGGGCCTACAAGAGTATATTTCACAGCAAGCAGCAATGTAATATTTTTGTGTTTTGTTTGGCAGTAGAAACAGAAATAGACAAGATACTGTTGACACAGGTTACACCTTTCTTTCAAGGCAATTTGGACCGAGGTCTGCTGTGTCTTCCTCTCACTCGGACATTGTTTTCAGCAGCTCCATGCTCTAGCCAGACAAAAATCCTACAAACGTGTGCATGTAGCGTTCAGTTACAAATGTGACCGGGAGCTGTTTTAGATCAAGCATTGCACTGAAAAGAAAAGGATGTACAAAGAGCTTTTCGCAAAATTGTTAAGGCTCCCATTGTACAAAAGTGAAATTACCATAAAACTACATTGCGGCATGAGTGGCGTTTATTTCCGTCAGGAAGCTAGTTCAGCCACGCACACAAGAGAAGGCTGAGCATGATGGCTGAAGGCAAAGTGTTATGGTTTACCCAGGGTCAGGCCAGGGGAGAGAGTCTGCATGAAGGACAGTGAAACGTCACCAGACTAATTCAACAGTATTATCTTCTTTTTTTTTTGCTGCAGAAGTCGACCATTACTAAGTACGCTCTCTTTCTCTCTTTCTCTCGTTAACAGGAAACTTTAACCTGATCGTGTGCCATGACGGTTTTCCCCCAACTGGGGAATTTTCACAAGACAATGCTGGGTGTCAGGCATTGTTAGCAAGCCAAACACTGTTTGCGGAACAAAAACAGACTCTTCAGGATTTAGTGAATTTTTGTCCTTTGGCAGTTTTCTTTACCTCTGAGAACTTTTTATTATTATTGTTCTGTTTCCTGCTAAGGAAGCAGCATGTGGTCTTCATCAGACCTGGCCTCAGGTCCTTAGCACTGCAGTGACCCTCCTTTGTCATTCCTTTGCATTTTTAATTGTGCTGATTTTCTCTCCCTCCCCACACACACTTCCCCCACCATCCCCCTTCAGGGGTGGGGGTGCTGGGGGAAGAGAGAGAGTTTTGCTAGGTTGTTGTTTTTCCCAGGGCTTCCCCGGCAACAACTCAAACATGGTCTCAGCCAATCAGAAAGGTTTTCAAAGGTCAGGTTGAATCAGGAAAGGAGGGGGTGGGGCTCATGCATTGTGCTCTATGGCAGGTGACCACTATGTGAGAACAAAGAATGGGTCAGGGCTGGAGCCAGATCCCTTTTCTCAGGCCCATGTTCTCCACTCCTCACAATCTGTCTAAATTTAACTTGCCATTGAGGGCCTCGGCTGCAGAAAACAGCTTTATGTCGACTAATCCAGGCAGAAGTAAGAGTAGACACAGAGACAGGTTTGAAGGCGGGGAAACTGCTATTCTGCTCCCTTTTTTTTTTTTTTTTAGTTCCCCTCTGCCTCCAATGAAAAGTTTTCTGAACAAAAAAAAATTGGTGACAAGATTAATCAGCCCGTGGAGCTGAAACACATGCTTGACTTAAACAACCTCTTTGCTGTTATTAACAACTGCTCTAGCATTTCTCTTGTTATGCTAATGTTACAGATTAGAGTAAAATCTATTCCTTCTCTGCTGAACAGGCCGATTGATAGAGGCTGATCTATTTTTTTCTCCCCTTTTAGTTCTTTTTTCTTTTTTTCCTCCAGGCGCAAGTGTTTTCGGCAGCAAGAACAACAGAAGGTGTAAAAACAAAACTGCACACAAAAGTGACTAGCCCTCACGTACGCCAAAATCCCTAATACATACAAATATATATCAGGCTCAGCTATTGCCTTGAAATAATGTTCTGGGTGTTGTAACACAGGCTGGCGACAAAAGACAGGAAATGCAGAGTAGCAGCCAATGTCCTACCTTTAACTCATTTATTTAACCTGCAGACACACAACAGTAAATGGGTTAAAGGAAACCTGCCGAGATTCGCTTTAATAACTCAGCTGAATGAAAATGTGTTGAAGAACTCAGCATTGTTTTAGGGCTCTATCTAGTGCAATGTACTAGAGACCAACATATGTTTCCGGGCTCTTAAGAGTTAGGGATGAAGGAGCTGATCCGGCTCCCAATTAAGTCAATAGGACTTTCTGCTCACTGGGAGCAGGATTGGTCCCAAAGTGTCAGCCAGGGCTTTGAATTTTGTCTTTTGTTAGTTTCTGTCACAACCCTGATGTTATTTAAATGTTACTTTTTTATTTAATTTCCTCTGTCTTTTCCTTCAACCAAAAAGGAAAGGAAAGAGAGAAATATTTTATGGATAGCTACGAAACTTGGATTTTTTTTTAACCTAAGAGACCATAACATTGAGTAGTATTTTGTAGTGTTGCCAACCCTCCAGGATGGGCCTGGAGTCTCCAGGAATTAAAGATTAATCTTTCACTAAAGATTATGTTATGTGATGAAATCTCCGGAATACATCCAACCAAAATTGGCAACCCTCGTATTTTGGCTTTTTCAAAACCATGATGTGTGTGACACGTTTATTAATTTACATGTACAGCATGCACACATTTGCACTTTCACATACCCTCCACACCAGAATTGCTCTGACAGAAATAAGTGGAAACATAAAGGGTCCGATCCTGCAAACCCTTTCTTACATAAGGAGCCCATAATCAAACACATTCTCAGCCTGCTCCTGTTGACATCTAAGTGAATATGTTTCAGTAGAGCAAGAGCAGGTCCAATAATATAATCTCAGTGACATCAGTGGGACTGAGTAAGAATACTCATAAAAGGGTTGCACTCATCTAGCCCTGTATTACCAAGCATACCATACCATTAAAATGCCTATAATGTACTGCAATTGGTTATATTATACGTACTATATTATTCAGCTATGTGGCTGTCAATATAACATTGATTGATTTATGTCAATGGACTTTAAGCACATGTTTCAATTTGACCATATGCACGCACACACACACACAAAAGAGCTTTGAAAGTCAGGAAGGTCATGATCAGGTTGCACAAACAATCTTAATCCTGAGCCTATGATAATGCCCAGTGATATACCTATAATTCCTTTCCATCCAATTACTGTATCGCCAAACTACCTTTCCTCACCCACATCCAGATGAGGCTATAGAACCTCAGCTACCAAACCCAATATAAAGAATCATAGCTGTCGGGATTACCTCCATGTCAGAAGTACATTGTTTTGGCTTTAGATGATCCTGAAAATACCATCAAACTACCATATGCAGCTCTATAAATCTCATCTCCGTCACATATGGGCCACGAATCCCAGCACAAATTCTCCTGTTGATCGCAAAAATAAATCAACAGTTAGCCTTATGACCCTGCACACAAGACTGAAATAGACCTATAGCAAGTTAAGCATCTCGACATGGCACTCCTTAAAGGAAAATTGCATTTATTAGTTAAAATATCTTAGTTGGCTAAATAAATAGTTATCAGATAGCATAGCTCTCAACATCCTAAACAGCCACTGTGACACAATGCAGAAAAAATGTCTAAAATGTGTGACACATTTTGTGTATAAAATGAAGCCTTATTTGTCAATCGAACTACCTAGGTTCTTATAACTGTTGTAGCAGAGTGCCTACCAAAGTGATTAACTTCCCATGTCTCCTGGTTTTTCTTCTGTATTTCCCCTCCTCTTTTTCCTTGTATATAGGAACATAGGACTTGCCAGACTGGGTCAAACCCAAGGTCCATCTAGCCCAAAAACCTGTCTCTGACATTGGCTTCCACCAGATGTTTCAGAGGATGGTGCACAAGACCATGAAGTAGGCAGTCATGACACAATCTGTCGTCCCCCGCGACATCTCCTCCTAACCCCCAATAATTGGAAATTAATTTAAGACATGACACATGATGGTTTATATAGAAGTGTGGTGACTTAGCCCTCTGCTACATTTGTTCCCAACAGCTGGTACATATACCAATCATTTGTAACTGGCATCCTAGGCTTCTCTTTACCTTAACAATGATCCCTTTCGCTGGGTCACATTACAATACATCATAATGGCTAGGCCACTTCAACCTGCTCCAGTCTTGCAATTCTCAAAATTGGAGAAGCTTAGGTTGCAATGACTTTTGGAGCATACACAGTTAAATGGGTGTCAATAATGGAGGGTAGGACAGCCTAGATCTTAGGGCTGGTCTACCCTTAACAATTAGATCACCTAGCTATGTTGCTCAGGGCTGTGAAAATATTCATGCCCTGAGCTCTGTAGTTAGTTCAACTTAACCCCTGGTGTAGATGTGGCTAGGTCAATAAAGAATTCTTCTGTCAACCTAGCTACCACCTCTTGGAGAGATGGATTAACTACAACCATGGAAAAACCCCTTCTGTCAATGCAGGAGGGATCTAACTACAGGTGTTTCAGATAAATTGGTTGCCCAAAAATGATTGGGAGCCACTCTTCCACAATTCCTATGACTTCATTAATGAGCAGTGGGAGTGCTGTCACATTATAGACTGATCAGTTGCTCAGATGCCACTCCCATACACAGACACAAGAGTGCCCCAAACATCAATGGACTCAGTCAGATGTCATCAGCATAGGCCACTTTCCCTACATGGCACACGTAAGATGGCATTACTTCTTGTTCCAGTTTAGCCATGGGGACGGAGGATGTTGGAAGATGTTGCCAAATCTCTGAGTCTAAACTCTGTGAGAACAGTGCCCCAAGATCAGGATTAGGTGCTGTGGGAACCAATATCGATAAAGCCCTACAGAGATTTGGTGCCAAAAGATTTAGTGAAAATACTGCCCAAACAGATGAACCAATGAGTTTTTAAAGAGAGTCACCACATTATTTGATAACCACTAATGTTGACAATTAATCCAATAACTATAATACCTAAAGGAGTGTAGTACAAAGGGCAGAAGCCAACTATTCTCATAAGCCAAGGATGATAGAACAAAAAATGGATTTACAATGCATCAGAGAATATTAAAAACTATTTAGACAAAATATTAAGAAAATTTTTGCGGACCTGACCTACTGCAATTCACTGCTGTCTTACTCCAGTGTTATGTGGTGTAACTACTGAACTGAATGGTGTTACATCATTGTACAACTGGAATAGTGTAGTGGTGAATCAGGGCCATTAGGCATTAGAATATTTAAGGAACAGAACAGATTATTAAAGGAGATAATGAAATCATTTAATTAGTGATATACAAGCTGGCTGATTGAGACTCTTGTTTCAGTTCCCAAGGATTAATAAGATTCTTTTTTTTTTTTTTTGGTTCATATAATGTTTTGACATCATGTAGTGTCTTTGTTTTGTGTAGGTATAGCCTTAGGCAGCAGTTACACCTAAGAAATGACTCAGTCAGAGAGACTTAACGCAAACATAAACCGATTTTGCTGATGATATGAGCAGTTTCTGAGAAGACTTGCACCACACCTAACAATAAGCCTTTCTCCAAGATTTAACTAATAACACACTGGCCTTACTGTCATGCTCTGCCTCTGCTGTCTACTACTGCCCTCTACTAAGTGTTGGTAGATCTTTGGGTCCTTCCAAGTCAATTTCCTGTTGGTGGAGAAATCAATGACAGAGAGTCTGGATATTTTTGTAGTGTAGCTTGTTTCATTTACACTATATACACCAGTCCTTAAACAGAGGTGCTCAAGCAGCACGGAGGCAAACCCTCTTTCAGGAGTCTCAGCAAAAACATCATTGCCCAATTTCCAGGGAGTAATTCTGTCTCAAGAGTTGACTTTAGTTAGGCAGATTAAAGCAGAGAACAAATTCTCTTGATGCTTGCAGTAGCTCTCCCCAGTAAGATATCCATCACAAAAATAACACTGCAGTATTTCTTCAGAGACTAAATAGTGCTCACATACTAAGGAAAAGGACTTGTAATATTATGTCTAAGAACACCTCCTGGAAACCCTGACCATAACCATATTAAAGAATCTAACCTATGAGAAAAAACAATATGAGCTAGCAGTCCCAGAACAGAGTGGGAGTCAGGAACTCCTAATTTCTGATACCAGTTGTAACAAGGACTTTCTTCATGGTATCAGGCACCCATACCCAACTAATCTCCCCTCCTTCACAGCACAGTTGTAATGATTGTTTAGATAGGGCTAGATCATGACTGGTTCTACCTGGAAGCACAAGAATATGGGCAACCACAGCACCGGAGCAGGCCTGTAAAATATTGTCGGCCAGAAAGACCAATTATTGTTCACCACCCTTGTGCACAGGGCCTGCCTAAGGATCTGGGGGAAGGTTCATGAGATGATTTTATGGGATACACCCCAAGCTTAACTGACTTATTCTACAGAGAGAGTGTGGAAGCGGAGTTCAGACGCTTGTCCCTTTCAACCCTAATGTATGCTGGTTTGGGTTATCGAGGATATCAACATAAGGAAAAGAGCTAAAAGCCTATTTCCTCTTAAAATGAAATCACTCATAGGGCCCAAAGGCTGTCTCTGATAGCAATGGGCCCACCCTAGCCTGTTCCAGCTCTTCTGTGGTAAGAGCTGTAGGATCAGGCCTTGTATCTGCAGTCTTTGAAGGGATAAATGAAAGACTCATATTGTTAAGATGCACTGTATACAGATCAGCTTGCAGATTTGGTTCCTCCCACTGGCTGCTTCTGATCTTCCACCATAGCCCATGCGTTGGCAGTGCAACTCTGGCCGACATTACAAAGAAGCAATTATCTCAAATAAATTAGTTATTACTAGCAATTCATATGGTAATGATAGTGGTGAGGATGATGATGATACCCAAGTGTATTACCGTTCTAACTGTAGTAATAATGATACTAATCTATGTTTCAGGGGAGGGATTACAGGTTTAATCATAATGAAACGTTTATCACGGATAATGAATTTCCAAAAGTGTGTCTGAAGGAGAATACAGTCCCTTGGAAAATGCATTATTCTGAATGCTTGACAATTACATTGATTTAAGTGGTTGAGCACCATATTTGCACTATTCATCTAGGAGCAGGGGGAAATGTACCACTTTTATTTAAAGAACAGGAGTACTTGTGGCACCTTAGAGACTAAGGTGCCACAAGTACTCCTGTTCTTTTTGCGGATACAGACTAACACGGCTGCTACTCTGAAACCACTTTTATTTAGATATTCTTTAATACCTTTAAAAAAATTGGGGTGCATTTAGCAGTCCTGAAAGTGAGAGACATCACAGAGTCCTCAATAGTTATTAACCTGTGAAAGGACATAAGAGGTTATTCCTGGGTTTAATTAGTTTAATTTTAGTTTTGTTTGTGAGAGAAAAAAGGGAAAATGTCCTGTTATTAAAGAGGAACTAATGGAACTAAAGTCATCTTGGCAAACTGATTCAGGATAGCACTTAAACACATGCTTAACTTTAATCTTATGTTTAAGTCCCATTGACTTCCATTGGATTTAACCACAAATGCAAATGCTGTGCAGAATAGGGAGGCTTCAATGAATAAAAGCCCAAATGAAGATGACCTGGTACAGTATGTTATCACTAAAACGTTCATGAAACTTAGTACATTTTTCTAAGCAAGAGTTAAAAGTTTAATTTAATTCTTATAGAGACAGGCTGGAAAAAAAAGGAGAAGGGATGTGATGGGGGAGAGGAAATAGAAGAGCTGCCCAGATAGGTATAGGAATCTTAATATTTCGAAGTCTGAAGAATATAGCATCCCCAAAAGAAGAAATAGGTAAGTGCTACAAATATATCTCTACTACTATGCTTAAAACTTTTCCTTCTGTTCATTGAGTGTTCAAATCCCAGTGAGACATTCCTGGTCTTGTTGATACTCATATGCTTTTTGGATTGATTTAAAAGCAGACTCTGCTTTGCTTCGCAAGTCCCCTCCAAAATCTATCAGGCTGCAGAAAGGCTGAAGTCAATACATGCCGTTGAAAGATAAATCTTTTGTAACACAAAGGAGAGAGTGACTAATAGATTACTGGGGCCATAACAAAAACTCAACTGATCCCCATATGGTGCGTTGCAATTAAAAGAGCAGGGGATGGATTGATAATTTTTTGGGAGGGGGAAAAAGAACAAGAACTTTAGACAAGGAACTGAGTGAAGTGGAGACATAAGTGATGTGTGACCATACACAAAATAGAACTCATTCCCTCTGAGCCATTAATCTCTGGGTCACTGTTTCCAGTAACCCAGGTGGACTGTGAACAAAAATCATTTTCACCCGATAGCTGTTTGCTGGCCTATGTGAAATGAGCTGGTCATATTAGTCCACTTCCCAGTTAATAACTGTCCCATTCATCCAGACCATCACTACAAGTGGCAATTACCAAACTACCCTCTCATCCTCTTTAACTGATACCTCTAGTTACGTGTTGAGGGACCAATGTAAGGACACTATGGGGAATCTTGCACTGTCATTGCCCATGCTATATCTGCTTTGTGGACAATCAGAGAACTTCAGAGGTCCAAAGAAGTCAGTCTAGCACCTCTCATAGCAAAATGCTGGCAAATGTCTTGCAGAAAAAATAAAACCTAAGACCTCAATCCTGCCATTGGCTTGGTGAGAGTGGACTCTTATGCCTGTTTGCACCCCCATTGGTCAATGGAGCTCTATGTAAGCACAGAAGTCTGTCTATATAAAGTAACTTGTGGGATCAGGGCCTACCATTATAATTCTGCATATAAAATATGAGCAAAGAGGACCAAATCCAACTTCTATTAAAGTCAATGGAATGACTCCCATCCAAGCTAAAAAAAAAAAGAACATTTAATAGTATTTTCAGCCAGTTTCATTTTTAATGAAACAGGCTCATGGGGGGAAAAAAGGCCATTGCCTGAGAAAGCAAGTAGAATCTAGATGTTCATATAATAGAGGAAGAAATAAAAGATGCTTTTGGAGAGGTTAATAAAGGCTGATGCCCTGGAGAGGACAGCTTTAATTATGAATTTTATCAAAGTTTCCAGAAGCAGCTGATACCTTCCCTATTAGAGACTCTCCATTATTGGTTAAGAGTCAGGCACCCTGCCCCCATCAACAGACACATAGGAGTGTAGATATTGCCATGCTGGGTCAAGCCAAAGGTTCATCTAGCCTAGTATCCTGTCTTTGACAGTAGTCAGTACCAGATGCCTCAGCCAAAGGTGCAAGAACCTAGGCTCAGCCTTAACCCTATAGCTGAAAACAACAAGGAAAGGGCCACTGTTGGGTGAAAGCTATAGGATCCAGATGGGTAACTGTGGAGTGGCATCTCACAAGCTGGGAAATTTCAGCCATTCTGGGATGCACCTGGAAATGCAACTGAGTAACATCCTATCAAGGAGTCACAAAACTGAGAAACCTATGCAGCAACTGGATCTCCTGACACTGGGTGGGTGCAGATAGCTCCAGCATTTACGTGAAAAAGCCTCTTTCCACAGCCCAACCCAAGTAAACCTAAAGTTTGGGAGATGGGGTGTTATGGGCTACAGCTTGAGTACCTCCCTTCTCATTGGGGCTGAGGGGCAGAGGCAAGGAAAAAACAAGTGGTTCTGTGAAACAGCAGATCCTTTGATCCCACCCATAGTGCTTAAATTGGTCTGAAAAAAGGTGGGGTGGTGGAGTCTATAATAATCGGGAAACAGATGCTTTGGTAAGACAGTGCTTAAAGTGCACCCCTCAATGTCCCAGGTCAGTTTTGGGGGGTCAGGTCTGCAGTCCCCACCCCTATCCTGACCACCACCACACACCGCACACCACACTTTAAGCACTGTCCAGCCGTTCTTTTCATTATTATTATTATTTGTCTTATGGTAGCACCTAGCGGCCCCAGCTGAGCTCAGGGGCCCTGTGTGCTAGGCAGCACCATACAAAGACACAGTAAAAGGCAGTCACAGCCCCAAATTGCTTACAATCTAAATAGACAAGACAGACTAAAGGTAAGAGGGGAAACAGAAGCACAGAGAGGGGAAGTGACTTAACAAGGTCACACAACAGGTCAAGAACCAAGGACAGAACCCTAATTGCCTTAGTCCCAGTTCATTGCCTAGCCACTGGACCATACACCCTCTCTCTTGGCCCATTTCTCTAAGCTACTAAATTTGGGGGGAAATCTGATATTTCTATATAGAAGAAACATCGTTTAGACTTCCTTTGACAAGGGTGATCACCCAGCTCATTGTCAGGGGAAGGATTTCTGTATCTACTTGGAAACCTTGAGTAGCTTTTATACAGACCTTAACTAGTACCAGTGTTAGATTCGTGCTTTGTGAAGACAAGATTACATTTTAGCCCAGTATCTGAAGGGACAATAAATATTCAGAATATATTCAAATCTTTAAATCTGGAGGGGAGTTGCCATGTTCCCACTGGCTAAAAAGGCCAGTAAACAGATACAGAGATATACACTGTTGCAAGTAAGGTTCCAGCCTAGACCTGAGTTTAAGTATTCAGTGAGCGGACAGAACTGTACAGAAGAGCAGTTTGAAAACTGCTAGTGAGAAACATTATGACCAATAGACTGGTTAGGATTTTGTTTGTCTTTCTCACTCTTTGAAATCTTCCTTCTATATTTAATCAGAGGGAAGCATTTTTAAGGCACTCCAAATAGGTACTTGCTTGCAATTCTTCAGTACACAGCACTCCCATGGAAGTGAATGTCAAATGCATGTCCTTTCTCTCCTTTTATGTGTGGCTCTCTTTAAAGTTCCAAACAAAGCTATTTGAGCCAGTATTTCGGGCTAACTAATATTCCTGTTCTTCTGTAGGTGACTGTGCTGCTTACTGTGATTCCTTCTTGGTCAGAAAGATACTTTGATTCAGTATCATATCTAACACCAATATGAAACACAGGGCAATTAATGATCAATAGACAGAAAGTCACAATCAGGAAAACCCACTGAAATTAAAATGCCACAAATTTAAAAGTGATAAAAAGAAAAACTTTTTACACCAATATGAAATTGGTCTGTGGAACTCACTGCCACACGATGTTATGGAACAAAAATCTTAGGAGTCAGGAAAGGATTATAAATTCTATTAATAATAGGAATAGCATTCATGTGAATAATAAGAATATCATCTGTGATTACAGTAACTAAGATACAGATTTATAAGATATATCAACCTTCTTCCTTTAGGATACAAGTCAAAAACTGATTACCCAGATCAGGCAGAAACCGTCACCAGATGAGAGTAAAAGTCCACTATTACAGTACTATTATCATTGTTGTTGCAGTAGTGCGTAGGAGCCCTAGTCAAGGACCAAGCCCATATTGTGCTGGGCGCTGTACAAACATAGAACAAAAAGACAGTCCCTGCCCCAAAATGCTTACAAGCATTCTGGAGATTTTACACCATCTTCTGAATCATTGGTATTGGTCCCTGTCAGTGATGGGATACTGGATTAGATGGACCACAGGCAGAAGTGCCCAGTCTCAGTTAGAAACAGAAGAATTTCCATACTGGATCAGACTGATGATCCATCTAATCCAGTATCCCATCTCCAACAGGGGTCACTACCAGATGATTTAGAGGAAGGCGTGAAGCCCTCATAAAAGATAATTATGCAATAACATGTCTAGAGAAGATTTTTTTTTCCCCAGCCACTGGTAATTACTGTGACACTTTGAACTGTACAGAATTTGAGTGAGTCACAATAAATTTTTGTGACTTTTAAGTTACAGCTTTTTTCTAATTAGGATTTACATGAGACCACCTAGTTCATTAAAACAAAATGAAAGCCAGATTCAAACCCAGGCCTTCCGAGGAAACAATGCATGAATTCACTGTCTCTATACTTAAAGTCTTCAAAGACTTTTACTTAAAATCCTTTTCCGCTCTGGAGCTCAGCATGAGTCTGGCTGCAGGGAGGTTTTGTGTGGTGGCCTGTCAGCTTACATCTCAAACAGTGATATTCAACTAATTGTAAGTGTGCATTGCTCCAGTTGTATGCTGTGCACTGCTACTCAGGCAATGCACACTTCACACTGGCTGCATGATTCTGCCCACCTATTACAAAATACAATATCTATTTTTGGTTACTTGCAATTTTTGAGAAATGACAGACCAGGGCAAGGAGGCTTACCTCTATTCCTGATGCATCTAGAAGGACTTTGGTACAAAAAGTTTTAGTTCACCCTCACCTACTGCATATGTGCCAGAAATAGCAGAAATCATTTGACTGTACCTCCTTTAATAAAGAGAACTAATCTGAGAGCGCAGTATGAGGAATATATTTGCCTTCTGACTTTGATTTTATGTGCTGTAGATAACTATGCCATCAAGCCATGTTATGTGCATCTGAATATCAGAATCAGCTAGAAAAAAAGGAATAGGAACAAAAAAGAGGAATAACTCATATTTAAAGGCCCTATCTGACCCAAAATAGCCTCTGTTAGTGCTAATCCTCAGAAGCTTGTTGGGCTTTGAAAGGTCAATAGCCAGGCAAGCTTAATTTATTCATTATGCAAAACTGTTTGACTTACACTTTTCATGATTGTATTTGAGCTACAAATTGTTGTTCGTAGCAAGTATTCAACCGATTATTCAGAAGTCACAATCTGAGCTTTATGACTGTTCAACATCGCATGATTTATCTTCTGTTCCCTGATTGGATGAGCAAGCCTTATCAATTACTTCTGTTTCCACACAAAATGAATTTTGTTTTATCACTAAATTGAATTAGTTTCTTTGTTAAACTAACATTGGTTAAGCTCAACTGTCTGTCCGTACAAACATTTGTATGAGCAAAATATTGGTTGCATGAATGTTTGCAAATATGCTGAATCAAAAATCATATTCTAATTCAGTGAACTGTTCATGAATACGCTTATAAGCTTTTCAGATAGCATTGATGCAAAGCACTGCAGCTCCAGAGCTGCAGTACAAAGGCACCACAGGTTGTAATGCTTGAAATCATTGCCACCTGAAAGTGGTTTGGTGGCCTATGTGACAAGAGACCATATCCCAATCCATCTTCAAAAACAGCATCTCTGTTGGCTATCTAAACAGAGAGACTAAAGATGTGATGGCTATAGAGACTAAACTGCCCTCTTTTGGAGGTAATCCCTCCAGTACAGGGTTAGCCTCTACTTAGATCACCAACAAGGATGCAAATTGTGAAGGCAGTGAGGGAGAAGACTTCAGTCTTCAGGGCTGTGATTCTGTCATGCTTAAAAATTCAGAGAAAAAAAACCCCTGAACTTATCAGTTCATAATTTCATATTGATCCCTTTGAACTTCAAATCCCTCCTTAAGACCCACCTCTACCATAATACCTACAAAACAATGACATCAGATGATGGCTAGGCAGATGGTGATCTGAGACGTCTATTATAATTCAGAAAAAACATGCTCATTCTGTCATCTGCCCACACCCAACCCCGTCCTCTTCCCCCACTCCCCGGCATTTGTCATCTACCTGTTGTGTCTTCTCACAACTGTAGATTGAAAGCTCTTTGCAGCAGAGACTAACTCACCACTACTTGCAGTCTGGGGTTTTCTCTCTCCTTTCAGGACTCACAATATGGCCAGCCCCAAAAAGACAAAATCATAAGTCAGACCTCAAAAAATCATGAAATTGGCTTAAAAATCACACAATTTTTTTTAAATAAAAAAAGTCATCTCTTTTTATTTGCCTTCTGTCTTCTGAATCGTTAGGATTTATGTTTTCAACCTTTTATCTGTAACCATGAGGGCTAGAAATTAATTCTTTTTTTTTTTTTAATGGAAGCTGAGATTCTCACATAATCACATGACTCCAAGAACTGGGACTTTGTGAAAACCATCAAATATTACAAATCTTGCAATAAAGTTGTAACACGTGGCTACACTAGATTTTCCCACTGTTGTGTGACCAGAAACTCAACATACTCCATGTGCTTAAGCAGAGAACTGAACTAGAGACTGACCTCCTACCTGGAAGTCACACACTCTTACTCCTATAACATATCCTGGTCCACTCTGGGAACTGGCTGACCAAGAACACTATGACAGGTTTCAGAGTAACAGCCATGTTAGTCTGTATTCGCAATAAGAAAAGGAGTACTTGTGGCACCTTAGAGACTAACCAATTTATTTGAGCATGAGCTTTCGTGAAGTGAGCTGTAGCTCACGAAAGCTCATGCTCAAATAAATTGGTTAGTCTCTAAGGTGCCACAAGTCCTCCTTTTCTTTTCAAGAACACTATGTGTTTAACTTATCTCCAAAGAGACTATGTTTTTACTGTGTATTTGTACAGTGCTTT
This sequence comes from Natator depressus, assembly GCF_965152275.1. NCBI lineage: Eukaryota > Metazoa > Chordata > Testudines > Cheloniidae > Natator > Natator depressus. Next base: position 129,400,292 of record NC_134236.1, read on the forward strand.
GCACAATGTGACCCTGATCCTTGATGGGGATTTGTAGGTGCTACCGTTATGTAAATAATATCAATGAAAATAATAATTGGTTAGTCACTAGCACATCTGTCAGATTGGTATTCACCTACAGAGTCTGCAGTCTCCAGCTAACTAGATGGATATTGAATAGGGTGACCAGATGTCCTGTTTTTAAAGGGACAGTCCCGGTTTTGGGGACTTTTTCTTATATAGGTGCCTATTACCCCACCCCCCACCCCCTCTCTTGTTTTTCCACAGTTGCTATCTGGTCACCCTAATACTGAATAACCTTCTAGTGGTGACCAACCTGTTTTTAAGAACTCCCGTGCAGGCAGAAATGTTTCTGTTCCTTCAGATCCACTGCTGGCCCTCCTTGCGGATTCAGCCAGTATCGCCCAGTGTATCAACAACTAAGGTGCCACAAGTCCTCCTTTTCTTTCTGCGAATACAGACTAACACGGCTGCTACTCTGAACCTGGTATCAACAGTGTTTCAATAAGGTGGAAATCATACTGGAAGAGAACAACAATTTAAATAAACAGTTCTGCCTGCTCCCAAAGAATTCATTGCCCATAAGGCTTTTAAGCTCCCTGGAAACAGACCCTGCAACTTACTCTGCCCTGATCATGCAACACATTTTTTCAAAGCCCCTTCATTTGAAGTCACTGACCATGCTGGATGTTGTAGATTGTGTGATCCCTTAAGTAGGGTGCGTAACATGGATTAAGTTTCCACTCTCAAGAGCTCAGAGTGTAACTGTGATCCTGCTACTACAACCATATAGTAGGTTTTGGAGGCAGTGGTGTTTGGGATTCAAAAACAGAAACAGTTCCAGGACTAAATGCAGTCCTCATTCCTGGCCCCCATTTTGACCCCAGTCCAAAGTCCACTGAAGTCAATGGAAAGGTTCCCCTTGATTCCAATGGGCTTTGGATCAGCTCTTCTCTGTGGGAGGTAAGTGTCACCTGAACTGCTGCCCTTCATTCCATAATTCTAACTTGCCAATCCATGGTGGTAGTATCCAAACTATGCTTGCAGGAGAATTTGATAGAAGGAGGCCCAGTTGCCCCTGTTAAATAAAAAAATGAAATATATATCTCTGAGAGAGGGTGAGTATTGGAAGAACACAGAATGGAAGTATTGTTAAGAATACTTTGCACTTACATGGGACCTTTCATCAAAGGATCTGAAAGCAATATACAGATATTGATTAATTAAGCATCACAACAGCCCACAAAGTAGGAAAGCGTTATTAAACCTATTTTACAGATGGGGAAACTGTAGTTAAGCAAGATACCCAAAATCTCACAGTCATCCATTGACAACACTGGGAATGGAATCCAGGAGTCTCAGCTCCCAGTCCCCTGCTCTAACTACTAGACCACATTTCCCTATTGGTAAATGTTTATAGTTTGCACCCAGAGTAAACTTTTACTGTAGCTATTTTAGGCATTGATATGATACAAGTAAGAGTAGTCCTCACAACTATCTACAGAAATGATCATAGAATAGAAATTCTCTTTCACTGAATGAAACATTATCATCGATCTTCAGCCTAGTTGATTAAGGAGGGAAGGGACAGAAAGATGCTATATCTTCTGTCCTTTCATAGTAGCTGTGTAACAGTCTTATGAGTTTTGCTGCTACATTAAATTATATACTTTATTGTATGGTGTTTTTATAAATTAAGGGATTGATCCAAAGCCCATTGAAGACACGGAGACCATGGCTAGGCCCTTCTAAAGTTGTTTCAAAATGTATTGAACTTTTCTGATCAGGTAAATATCCCCTTTGTGCAGAGGGCCAGTACAATCTCAATGCACCACTTCAGTGCCAATGAAGCCCTGTTTTGAGGACTCAAATGGTACATCGGCCTTGTGCTAGTCTTCTGCAAGGGGATGATACCCACCTTTACAAAGGTATGTGCGATGCTGTAGCAAATTGAAGATGAATAGGGTAAAGACACCTTCAGCTCTCCTACATTTGCCTTGAACAGCTCAGCCTTTTTTACATTCCCATTTCCAAGTAAAGATTATTAAAATTAGCTAATGCTAGATTACAGCAACTCAGATGGATCCTGACCCTGTGTTCTGGAGAGGGTTTGTGTTTCTGAAAATGGCATCTTCAGGAAAGTTAAGGCCCGCTTGCTTCAGCAGAGACTCTAGGCTTATTCTACCTTATGTGGTGGTCCCATCGCACCCTGTGCATCAAGAAGCCTCATGTGCATGCAGCCAGTCTCTAACAGCACTGCCACACGAACCATGAAAGTTTGGTGGGAGGGCAATTGGAGTGGAGAAGGAACTGAAGGGCGTCAATACTGAGTGATAAGGGAAATGGATGGGTTCTCCCATCTTTCTTTACATAGGGTCTCATTAAACCTAAGGCGGGCCTGCAGTTCTTCCAAATTTCTAGCAGCTGCCATACCTTAGTCCTGTTCCAATGCATAGGAAGACCCAAGTTTCAGACCACTGCCACCACACAGACCTCTACTTCAATGCAAAGGAACCCCAAATTTTTGATTGCCAACAACCTCTGGCATGAAAGGCTCTTCAATCTTCTGGCTACCTGCAGTTGTACTGATGCTCTGAAGTGAAGGACTCCCCAAATTTCTGACTTTAACCATTACTACCATCTATCTCCATGACCAAAGACCTGTATTTCTCCTTGATCACAGCCACAACTGGCTTCAAAACATTCTTGATAATAGGACAAAGTAGTATCTCCAAGAAGGCTATTTACCTTGTCTATACCCCCCTGCAGTAATTGAAATCTACTATAAGTGCACAGCAGAAAAAAGTGATATTCTATATAAGTTCACAACACCAAGGGACTGATTTTCCTGTCATTGACACCTGTTTATCTCAGGAGTTGAGTTACATGATGTAAACCTAGCATGACTAGAGAATCATGCTCCAAATATCTACCTGTGCACTCAAACTGTACATGCTTAAGTAACATGCTCTGTAGGCCAGATTCTCAGATGGGGCGAAGTGGCGTAACTCTATGAGTTATAACAATTTAAGAACAAAAAAACTGCCATGCTGGGTCAGACCAATGGTCCATCTAGCCCAGTATCCTGTCTCTGACAGTAGCCAATACCAGAGCTTCGGAGGAAGTGTACAGAACAGGGCAATCTTGGAGAGATCCACCCTTGTCTTCCCCTCTTGTGCTCTGGCCGTCAGAAGTTTAGGATCACCCCAAGCATGGAGTTATGTCCCTGACCACCTTGGCTAACAGCTACTGATGAACCTATCCTCCATCACAGGTTAAATGTGCATTGTGTGACAAAGTACTTCCTCTTGTTTGTATTAAACTGCTGCCTACTAATTTCATCAGGTGACCCCAGTTCTTGTATTCTGAGAAAGGGTAGATAACACTTCTCCATTCACTTTCTCCACACCATTCATGATTTCATAGCGCTCTATCATATCCCCCCTTAATCATCTCTTTTCTAAGATGAACAGCCCTAACGGTTTAGTCCTCTCATATGGAAGTCATTCTATACTCTTGATCACCTTTGTTCCCCTTCTTTGAACTTTTTCCAGTTCCACTGTATCCTTTTTGAGATGGGGCGACCAGAACTGAACACAGTATTCAAGGTGTGGGTGCAGCATGGATTTGCATAGTGGCATTATAGTATTTTCTGCCTTATTTTCTATCCCTTTCCTAATAGTTCCTAACATTCTGTTAGCCTTTCTGACTACTGCTGCACACTGAGGTAAAGTTTTCAGAGAACTATCCACGAAGACTCTAAGATCTCTTTCTTGAGTGGTTACAGCTAATTTAGAACCCATCATTATATATGGTTTTTAATATATTTTATATGTTTTAGGATATATTGGTTTTTCCAATGTGCATTATTTTGCACCCTCATCTTCCTCCCTGCAGTGCTTGAGGCACTGCACAAGCACATTAAAACACAGTACAGTTAAAAACAACAGTGATTAATAAAGAAATGCAATATTATTAGCAAATGCACAAAAAGTACAATAAAGATGGGAAAAGTTGAAAATATAAATAGGGAGATTAAACAGAGATGTATAAGTCAAAAAAGAAAAAAATGGCAAAAGGGCTTAGGTAGGCATCACACATTTTAGCAATTTAATAGCCTCAGGGTCAGCAGTATGGAGCCTGGAAAGTCCTCCTGACCGATGATCACAAGATGAGCAGCCATTTCAGTAGGTGTGCAGCATCCTCATCCACATTGCAGCTACACAGAGGGCTGCAGGAGCTATTAGTCTGAGGTGCAGCACAAGGTCATTAAGCCTCAGCCCCTCCTTAATCGCCAGGAAATGACCTCGCTGAGGTCATTATTGCTATTAAGATGGAAAGCGTTGTATAAGAGCTAAGTATTATTATGAGATGAGAACTAAAAGAGGGAAAGTGTGAAGATTTTTTTGGTTGTAAATAGGTGACTCTGTTTGATCTGTTTCTTAAAGATTCCACATTCCAGGTGAATGAACACTGAGTTGTTTTAAACCACTTCTCCCCCCGCTACAATCAGAACTCCCTGATTTTGCAACTTGATTTGCACAGGAATTTTTTTTTCTTTCTGAATACTGTTTATTTAAGTAATTGTCAGCTCTTTTCCTGTCCTTTTTTGACCCCAGGAAACAACTTTTTTTTTTTTTTTTTTTGGAATATGTTTCCATTCTGGGACTTCTATTATCTACTGAATAGAGCTGCATGTACTTCCGTGGAAAGACCCAGAAGAGAGAGAGTTGAATTTACTCTTGAACTAAAGTCAACTTACCTTCCATTATAGACCCCAAAAAGTCAGCTCTTAAAGCAACGCATTTAAAAGACAGTTAAAAAATCTTCCCTTAAACCATCGGAATAAAACCAGAATGGAACTAATTAAATTAAAGGAAGGGATTTTACAATTTGGAGGAAAGAATTCATGCCATTGTTTTCTGACATTTACTCAACATGATTTACCTAAAAAAGGAAGGAGGGGGAAAGGAAGAGAGAAGGGCAAACTAGAGCAGAAGGGAAAAAATCTTTAGGGGCAGTAAAACACTGCTGCGCAGGATGAAGGAACAAAAGGAGGGCTTTATGCCTGTCTTTTGATATTTTCCGACTCAGCAAAAAAATCCATTGTGTGGCATGAAAAAAAAATAAGTTAGAGGCTTCGTGTGTGAAAGCAACTGCTTATCCATTGTTTAATAGGGGCTAATGAAATGTCACCATTTCCCCATTATGTAAGGTGTCATTTTTGTTACAGTCGCCTTGGTCAAAGTTCTCACTTTCACTTTTCAAAAGAGGGGAATATTGGTAGATGGTGTTTCTCGTTACCCCCACTGTCTACCCATACTGAAACAAATACTTCTGTTAGGAAATATCAGTGCTGACCAGATGTCACTGACTTTTTTTCTTGTCCCCCTGCATGTGTCCCTTAACAGCTGGCAAGAATATCAGCTCAAATTATTCACCACAAGCACAGTCTTTCTGTTTGTCTCCAGATAAAGGGATTTGAAATCCTCCTTGTCAGAAAGGGATGCTGAAAACTGTGGAATGGATTGCCGCTGACAAAAGAAATACTTCTTTAATATAATTAACTAATCTGCAATAATCGCCATAGTGGTCAGAAGTAATTAATGGCAAAAACAGCCAGGGGATCGGTTTGACATCTAATGTCCCCAGGAAATTTCTTAGCCAAGAACATTCTCTTAGATCCACTGTTGAGGGGCTCACTAATAGAGCTAACAAATCCTCAATCATACAAATACTTTTGATTTTGGTCACGTCACCTGAAAAGAAAAATCTTGGACGCGCTTACAGATAAGGGATGTTGTGGAAGCAGTGGTGAGGATAGAATGCATTGGCATAAGTCATGATCTTCTGTTGCTATGGTGCTTACCCATGTGTTTATACCCCCTTGTGCTGTAATCTCTTTAGATCTCACAGGTGAAGCAAGGTCAGGCCTACTCTATACTTGAATAGAAGCCCTCCAAGGAAAGCCCAGGTGTTACAGGCTGCCTGACGTGACACTGGTGATTGAATATGTGGCACTGTTCCCACTGAGCCAATGTTGGAACTGAGCTGCTGGAGATACCATCTTATGCATTATGCATAACAGAATCCCTGGCTGTTTGTGGTTATTAAAAATCTTATAGTTCTTGTCACAAATTTCAGCTTCAGTCATTAAATTCTGCCTACCTATATTCTCACTGTACTTACAATTATATATGTTGTTCTCCGCTTCCTCTCCTCCGAACTGTTGTGTAATACTAGTGGTGCAGAATGACAGCTGTGTTCTTCCCCAGAGACAGCTGCATTTCAATGGTGGGTACATTGTCCTTCTACAGACAAAGAGTTTGGGGAAGTCTCTTTGGTTATTACTACTATTATTATCATATTAATGAAAAATTAAGATTCATCTAGAGATGGGCTTGGATCTGAAAACTCCCAGTCTTTGGGGAAGTCAGTCTGAAGTCTTCTGCTCAGTCCTATCTAGGAGTGGTATCAGATCAATGGTTCATCTAATACAATATCCTGTCTTTGACAATGGTCAGTATTAGATGCTTCAGAGGAAGGTGCAAGGAACTCCATTATGAATTACTATGTAGTAACCTACCCATGGTATATAACTTAACACATATAACATGCTCCATGTAGTCAGTGGCTGGTTTATGTCCTGACATAGGAAGGTTTACATTCCTTTATATTTTTTTTATCCTCACTAATGTAACTGTAGCCATGCTCATTATCAATATAAGCATCTAATCCTTTTATAAACCCTGCTAAGGTCTTGGAATTATATCCATGATATTCTGAGGCAGTAAATGGCCCAGGTTAGTTAATAACGCATTGTGTAAAGAACTATTTCCACTTTAAAAGTATTGCCTTTCAATTTTATTTAATTTCCCCTTATTTTTTGTACAGTATTATGAGACGATAAATAGGAGCACCCTATTCTCTGTACCATTGATTGTTTAATTTACCATTACCATGTTCCCTCTTATTTGTGACCTCTCAGTACCAAGCAGTCCCAGTCTTTTCAATTTCTATTCATACAGAAGTCTTTCCATACCTGTGTTCGTTTCCATTGCCCGCCTCTCGACCTCTTCAGCTAGATATTTTTTGAAATGCAGAAAGCAGAACTGACAGTGGTATGCCACCAATTTAGAGAGGTAGAACAGTGTAGTGGATAAGACTCTGAACTAAGAGCTGGGAGACCTCAGCTCTGTGTGACTTTGAGCAAGTTACCTAACCTCTCTGGGTATGGCTAGATTATAATTAGAAGTGTGATTGCAGCTTGGCTAGGCAGACCAGTGCTAGCTTTAATCCAACCAGCATGGCTAAAAATCTCAGTGAAGATAGTGGCACGAGTAGCAACATGAATACTAAAGCTTGTACCACTACATCTTCACTGCTATTTTTAGCCACATGACCTCAACTAAAGCTTGATCACATTTTCGATTGCACTGTTGACGTGCCCTCTGGATGAATTCCTGGCCCCACTGAAGTCAGTCAGAGTTTTGCCATTGATTTCAGCAGGGCTAGGATTTCACCCTCTGTGTCTCAGTTTTTCCACTGGTAAAAAAATGGTGATGGTGATACTTGCCCTCTTTTGTAAAGTAGTTTAAGCTTTATATATAGATGAAAAGTGCTAGATAAAGACTAATTTGAATTATTATCCTATTTTCAGTATTATTTTCTATTCCATTCTTTATACACACCCCCATTTTGTTTGCTTCTTTGCCATCTTCTGGACACTGAGTAGATATTTTTACTGAGCTGTCCTAGATTAAGTATTAAAAATGAATAAATCATTGAAAAACAGCACTGGTTCACTGCACTGCCAGCTTTTTACCGTGATATTTAATCTTGTCATTTTTGCACCCACACCTGCACATTGGGTCGCTAGTTGGATCACAACCAATATGTCATAATAGAACCTCTAAAGGAGGTGAGATGGAATACTGTTTCTTTAAAATCCAAAGAAACATGGTCATGTGCATAAGATCTGAGTTCAGAACATTTAGATTTTGCTAAAGTTTTGCTGCCCTGAACCCCAAATGTTAATTCGGCATAGCAATTTTGACTTAGAAATTCTAACTGATTTCTTCATTAAAAAACTAGTAAAACACATTCCCTGAATATCTGACAATGGAACATTACTGAAAACTTTTGATTCCCCCAACAGAAAACCTACTTAAAAAAAGAAGAGTCATGAATCAGTAACAGCTGCTCCCAGCACCTGTTATTTATTCCCGTCACTAACACTTCCTATAACATTTCTGAAAGAAATGGGTATCTTTCCCATATGAATGCACCAAGTTCTTTGGTACATCAATGGCATTTGGTGGTTAAATTTGATCTACAAGGTGCATTTACAGACTGCCACTTGATGGAATTTTGCAGTTATCTTGCAAATAAGATTCCTTCCCTCTCACCCCTGGATTATTTTTCTCTTAATCTAAAAACACCTTTAAAACAAGTAGACACCATACCTCTTGTTATATATGTATAATGTACCTATTTCTGAATGTGTACTTGCGACTAAGTCTTAAAGACATACACACTAATTGTATATAGAATATACATGAGTCTAAAAGGCCTTGCAATTTGTCAGATTAAAAGAAGGAGGGCAGTCCAGTGGTTAGAGAACTATCCTGGGACATTACTGGCTCTGCCACAGACCCAGTGTGGGACCATAAGTAATTCATTTAGGGCCAGATTTGTTTAATCTATTTATTTATTTAGGAAGTGTTAGCAGATCATTGCAACAGGGAGCATAAATTTATCTGAGCATGAGCTTTCGTGAGCTACAGCTCACTTCATCGGATGCATGCAGTGTTGCTTGTAGTAGAGTACATTAATATAATCCTCAGATCTCTCTATTTAACAGAGAGTCACCATATTGCAGAGGGAGCCTCTTTACACTACCCAGGATATGTTGAAAGGTTTTCAGGCACCTCACCTCTATGAGATAGCAGAGTGCTGTTATCTCCATTGTTCAGATAGGAATTTGAGGCACAGAGAGACTAAGGGACAGGTTTTTTTTAAAGAATGCAGAGAGTTGCCTAGTGAAATTTTCAAAAGTTCCTAGCATCTAAGGTTCTTCTGGAAATCTCACTAGGCACCTCTCTGTGCCTTTAGGCACAAAGGACCTTTAAAAATCTGGCCCTTAGTCTCACTATGCCTCAATTCCCTAACTGTAAAATGAAGATAATAACACTTTGCTACCTCACAGGGGATTTGTGAGGATAAATACATTAAAGATATTGAGGTGCTCAGATACTATAGTGATGGTGGCCATAAAATTACCTTAGAGAGATAGATATCACATGCTGATAAGTGTGCGGGAGAGGTTATATCCATGTGATAAATTGCAGGGCCATGAGCTAAATGTATAATGTGCGATTGATTGCCTCAGCAACACTAATTCATCACTCCCCACCCTGCCCCTTCTGAGAGATATTCTAATTTTCTAAACCTATTAGCAGCTTCTGATAACCACCAGCTTTTATATTCAGCCTGTCACAAAAATGTTTCATTCTTTTGTCCCAATGAGGAATTCCACCCCCTCCAAAATAATAATATAATAATAATGTTATTATGCTGGTCAGAGGCATAGGGAGCTAACATTCAGTCCTAGACCAGTGCTAGGTTTGAGGTCTGATAGCTTATCACCAGGATGGGTCAGAAATGGGAGCTTTATACCCTTAAGAAAGAGAGACTCACAGCTTTCAATGGGACACAAAGTATTTTCTTCTAGCCCCAGAAGGTCATGAGATATAAGACTTAAAAGCTGTGAGATAAAATCATAGAATCATAGAACTCGAAAGAACCTCGAGACGTCATCTAGTCCAGTCCCCTGCATTCATAGCAAGACTAAGTATTATCTAGACCATTCCTGACAGGTGTTTGTCTAACCTGCTCTTAATGTTCATGTCTAGAGAAACTATAGGTCATTTCTAGAGGTTTTTTTAATGTGCTTGTTATTTTGCCTTCCCTCTGACCCCTGTAGTGTTCAGTTCATGCTAACTACCTATATAACTCAAGGTTAAACAAAGTAATCTGAAAACCTGGGGAATACTTTAAAGTGATTGCCTATTGGAGATGGTCCTTGTTCAAGTTTCACTGTATATATATCATTTTTATATGTAAGCCTACATTTCAGAAACACATGAATCTGCTCAACTCTTAACAATCTTGTGTCTGTCATTTGGATTCATCCCAATTTGATTAAACAGATGCTGCCAACTTAAACATCGTATGTCGCAAACAAATATCTTTACATATATTACTAATGAAATGCTAGATTATTAAAAGTGAGAGAATTTTAAACAGTCAGTATCTTGTCATTATTTATGCACTTCATTTACTTTTTCCATTTCTCTGAGCTTGGATAATGAATCAAGTCTGTGTTTATTGTCAGTTTCACTTTCAGATCTGGAGTGGGTTTCAAACATTGCAAGGTAATGTTTGTTTATTTTAAAACAACTGTTTTCATTGATATTTTTTTAAGCTTGTGGAAACATTTCCTCTAGTCTTAGGTTTTATAAAAAACTTGTTTTTATAAAATATTTACCTCAGGCCAAATTTAAGAGGACATTGTGCCTTTAATATAGACAGTTAAACAATGCTATGTAGGGCATTTATCAGAAGGAAATGTCAGCAAAACTTGATAGTCTGGTAATTAGATAACCCAGATAAATCTGCTGAGTTCTGGATGCTCACAACTGCTAGCCTAGATAACACTTCCTGAAGAGAATTAGAAGGACCCTTACACAGCATGATACATTTGGTATAATTCAGGTTCCATTGCTTTTGCTTTCCTTGGAGAGGGAAGGGAAACTAAGATCCAGGCTAGCACAAGCATTCTGTGAAGTGTTTCCCTATTGCTTGCTGCTCTGAACAGAGCAGCTAATTTTCACTGACAACATCGGCTATCCACTTTTTTCAAAGAAGCTCAGAATCAGAACAGCAGCTGTGCCAAATTGTCACAGTTACTGGACAAGGAACAATTCCACAATCACTTTGATTTAAAATAAATTAAGGTAAAAGCAGTCTGTAACAAAAAGTCTGAGGGGATAACATCTGTCAGTCAGGTGACCTTTGTAAACAGATGTATTGTATATAGGAGCAATCTCTTAAAGGAGTCTCGAAAAGGAAAACATTGAAGTGAGAGCCAGGTTATTTTGTGATAAGTACCTTTAAGGCCTGATTCTCAGTTTGACTAAAGCCCCTCTACACAGTTCTGGCAAGAGTTTTAGTGTAAATGAGAATCAGGCCCTTTGACTTTCATGGTTGCTGAAGAAGACCTGAAGGGATTGTTAATAATAAAACATGGGCCTGGTTCAAGGGGTCTGATTCTCTATGGCCTTGGTAATCATTTATACCAGTGCAAAGTGGATATAAAACATTACCGGTTAGTTGCACCCATTTTGCACAAGTATAAATAGAGCTGGTCAAAACAAGGAACACATTTTTCTTGAAATTTGTGTGAAAAAATGTGTCCTTTTTTCATCCAAAAATTTTGAAACTGGAAATGTTTTGACCAATTTTAGGTGTAAATGATTGCACGAGGTGCAAGGTAAGGGAGAATCAGAAACAAGGACAACTCTGCTGCTAGGGAAGAATAAAAAAAATATGGCATTATTGGCCACAGTGTTTGGCTCAAATGGCAGCATATGCTGGAGGGTGGCCCTTGCCACTTGGGTTTGAGGAAATTGGCTAGAAAGTTGATATTAACAGTGCTCACTAAGCGTGACCTACGGGTAAAGTGGAGGCAATTCAGTATTGCCAGCTTTTGTGATTTCATCATGAGTCTCACAAGATTGGTGAGGGGCAGGGAAGGTTAATGTTTCATGATGACCTCCCTATTCCTGGCTTCAAAACTCATGAAATTTCTCTTATTCAAAATGGCCACCATCTCTCATTACTTTCAATATGTCTGAAACCAACCTTCCCTCAGCCAATATGATCATCATTCCCTACAAGCTTTGCATGTAGATCTGAGACTGCCCCTAGCAAAGAGGGTGCAAGTGGTTAGGAGATGATAATGAAAGCAGCCAGTGAGGATGCCCTCATTTTTGCAGATGCATTTCAGGTTGAACTTGGAACCTGAAATTCTCACATACAATGAAAGTAGGCAGCTTCCCCCAAAGGCTCAAAAAACAAAAGGCAATTTATTAGATAGATAGATAGATAGATAGATAGATAGATCAGTACAATTTGTACCAATATAACTGCTCCCACAGTAGGGGTTGTACCAGCATAACTATGTTAGTAAAAACTCACACCTCTAACTAACACTAATGCTGGTACAAATACTGCATAAACCGCACCTTCATGTAGACAATAACATGTGTTTTGCATAGCTCCTCCCAGTTGGCAGGATGATAAATACTATAGGCCTTGCCTACACTAGATTGTGTTTAAATTGTGCTAGTTAAAGCATTGTGACAATACAAGATTTGCTAATGCAGACAAACAATCAGTGGGATTGCCAGTGTCTTTCAGTTTAGAATTAATGTTTGTGTACTTTCCGAATCTTTTACTTTTTCTTTCACTTTTTGTCCCAAACCAAGATCAGTCTGTATCTCTGCCTGCAGGATGCATTCTAAATAGAATAACAGTATTCTTGGAGGGGAGTCTGCTATAATCACATTGTGCACTTATTTGACAGTATATTGTATGTATATCCTCTGCAGAATGATGTATGCTTCCATTTTGTCATGGAATGTTATTCCATCCAAGAACCATGAAGTGATTTGCAAAGGCAGGTTGTCATCTTGCAGATGGGCAAATTGAAATACAGGGCTCTTTTTATGTTCCCCCATACCATAGCATCAGAGCACCTCCCAAACATTCATACAACTATCCTCACAACACTACTATGAGGTAGGGAAGTATTATTATCCCCCGTTTTACTGAGGCAGAGCGAGATTAAGTGACACAGGTCCAAGGTCCCTCAGGAAGTCTGAGGGGAGAGCTGGAAATAGAATGCAGTTCTTCTGAATCCCACTGCAGTGCCTTAACCACACGACCATACTTCCCCTCCCAAGGTTACACATGAAGTCTGTGGTAGAGCCAAGAATAGAACCCCAGTTTCCTGACTCCCAGACCATCCTCCCTCCCTGTGTGCAACGTAAACACAATCCCTCTTTAAACAACTTTTAAAACTATTTTTTGCAATTAAAACTAGGACACACTCTCCATGCCCAAGACTTAATATATTTTCTATTGCTGTTGATGCTCACTGTTTACAGAATCTCTTAAACTAACAAGGTGGTGCATACTTCTCTGCTAATTATATCATATTGTGTCAGTGCCCTTCACTTTTGAACACTTTTGAACTTATTAGTACTAACCCTGTTAAATATGTAGGGAGGTGAGGCCCCTGAATATCACCATGTCTCATAAAGAAATTGCATCTAGAGTCACCCAAGCTGGTACATAAAGTAAAATATACCTTCCTGCACTAACTAATCCTTTAGGGGAAATTAATCCTGAGAGAGGGCAGTTAAACTTGCTTCCACTGATCTCTCCTTTCAGCTTTGTCACCTGGCGGGAGCAGCTTTATGTTGTTGTGGTCCATAGGCACCATGCAGATGGAGGCAGATCAGTTGATATGCTGATTAAGGAGGGTCTTGATTCTATGCCACATTAAAATCAATTTCTATCAATTTCAATGGGCATTGGATCAGGCCCTGAATTCCCAGCTGTTCTAGCTACATATCGTTCTTGAGCCTGTGTCTCTCACCTTGTAGGCAGAAGTGAGCCCTTTGAACCCCAAGTGGAGAGGAGGTTTCTCCCACTTTCTGGAAAAGGAGCTTTATGTTTTATCAATAGGGCACATAAAGATACATTAAAATAATTCTCATCAGCCTCCCTTTAAGGACGTATGGTTTATCACTCCACCAGCAATGATGGTAAGAAATGATGACACTTCTTTTTGTGAGCATTCATTAATTATTACTATTGGTATTAAGATAGCACCTAGAGGCCCCAACAGTTTGGGGCCCCTGCTCTCAGTGTGTTCGGTGCTAGACAAACCCACAGTGAGAGAGACAATTCCCATCCTAAAGATCTTAGGGTGGGAAGGGAAACAGAGGCACAGAGAGGTGAAGTGACTGGCCCAAGGTCTTACAGCAGGACAGCTGTGACTAGAACCCAGGTTTTCTAATTGCCAGTTCAGCGTCTGAGCCATGAGACTACACTGCCTCGAGCCAGCCTGTCTCCATATATTCAGTCAGTGGTGAGTCAAATTAATAACAGATTAATTTTGTCATTAGCAGAGTTCCATGTATGTTATTGCTTATGTAGAAGCCATGTTCCTCACTCTGACATTTGCAGACTGCTTTTCTGTTGTGGTATATTATTATCTCAGGAAAAACTCCAATGAAATGGATTATATGTGGGAATCAATCTACTTAAAGTTAAGTCAAAGAATCTCATTTAATGATAGGTTTGGAGAGGAGGCTTCATAATTTAGTGTTACAGATCACCACTTGCAATGATACTTTGACTATTTGTGTTCTGGACATGTTCTTATTTGCGGATAGGGCCTGATCCGATCCCATTGAAGTCAATGGGAGTATCTCCATTGTCTTCAGTGGACTTTGAATCAGGCCAGTAATGAGCAGCCACATTCTGTTATAAAAGACCGGAATGGAAATGGTTTCTTAGATTTTTCAAAAGTACATTGCAGCTTGTAGGCATGCCAGTTAGTACAAACTGTAACTCAGTTAAGATGCCTTGGCATTAAAGGCCAAATTCACCACTGGCACAATGTGGGTTTGACGCCACTGTGCTCAGATATCATGGTGATAGGTATAGTGCAAGTATTTTGAGACAATAATAGATTTGATAGATAGATATACATTAAAGTCATTGGCGTAGCAATCACGTATACCATCAATCGATTTAGTTTCATATGCCTAATAGAACTCCCTCTTCTTCTAAGATGGAAGTTTTGCTTTTATTCAGGTTTAATTTGGGAAGCTCACTTTTATGGCTACACATGAAGGATTTGGCCACAGATGCCCATTCTGGCATGCCTGGTACACCCAAAATTCCCATTGACTCCAAGGAGAATTTGGGGATGTAAGAAATGACAACCTGAGTCCTTAAAGGTTCCATGTATCAAACAGGAGGATGCTTGAATTGATCCTTCTAAGAGAATTACGCAGTATTTTTTTATATACACTACAAAATGACTGTACAGATATTACTCAGACTTTCCAGAGAAGTTCACTTTTGGGATAAGACAAGCATATGTTGTGTCAACCCCAAAGGTCAATCATTCAGAAAGTTAAGAGGGAATGAAAAGTGTAAGGAGGGATTTACATCAGAGAAGTTCTTTTCCATCCTTTCTTGCAACTTTGAGCCCTATCCCTGCTCCCCCTAATCGCCTACTGAAGTATGTCAGATTTTTGATTGGCCATTGATGGCAAAATTGGATCATATTGTTTTGGAGAGTAAAAATATCTTTTTCATTATCATTAATAATATTTATTTTGGAAAAATATTTTAAAAATGAATTTCTTCATTAACAAAACAGTAAAAAAAAACTCAAATAACATTTGCACAATATTCCATAAATACATTTATATACAAAAAAATATAGTCACATAGACCCGAAGTGCCTTTGTACATATTTACCAAAAAAATTAAATTATAAAAAAATGAACGTCACAAAATACTCAAGCTTTACAATTATCATGAAAATATTTTTACAGATTCAAAAAAATAACACACTTTTTTTCACCTAGTAAAAACACATTTTAGTATCAAAAAAGACATGAAAGGCAGTGTTTGTGTCTCTAATTCAAGAAAAGACTGGCTCGTAAGAATCCAGAATATACACTTCACGCAGTGCATGCTTCTTATGTAGTAATTAAGTCCCTTCATTTAAATATATATAGAAAAGCAACTGACCATAGTGCAATGATAAAATTCATAAAGGCAGTGCAACAGTTATTCTTGAACACAGATCCTTGCCTCGTGTCCATCTTGTTTTTTTTGCAGTCACTTTGCTAACTTCAGTAGAGAACCAGCTCAGCCTGAATTTAGTTTCTCAGCAGCAGTCAGTGAAGGAATCTATCTCCCTTTCCTCTTTCAGCAGCATTCATTGGGGCATATCTCCTTTGAAATTGTTTTGAACAACAACTTTGTCATATCACTTCCGTTTTACACCTGTAGAGAGTTGAGAGAAGCCAAGAACAGACAGAAGCAGAATTTAGTAAAACATGTAGAGGGTCTCAGTGATTAAGAGATGGACAGAGATCAAGGAGTCCATCGGTGTGCTAGGGCAGAAATAAGGAATAACGCATAAATTAAAATGATACTACAGCTGTGTCCCAATCCTGCCAGCTCTCTGTGTGTGGAACTCCCATTGAAGCGAATCATTTGCAGGATTGGGCTTTATCTCAAAAAAAGCTATCAGTTTTACAACCTCCACATGAAAATAAACCCACAGGGCCAGATCTCAGCGAGTGTAAACTGGTATAGCTCCATGAAAGGCAGCGGAGCTGTGCTGATCTACACTAGCTCAAGATCTGGCTCAATTATTTTTATTTTCTTTTACAACCATTAGGCACTGTACTAACCTCAGTTGCTATAATGCATTCATCTTTCTCTTCTGATATGACATACACCGACTGGTACTTTGTGTCCTTTGAAGTGGAATACACTGATTCTGGTCGTTTTCTTTCAGAAGTATCACTATTGAAGATAAAACCAACAAAAACAAAAACAAATCAGATGGCTGATACTAGTACCAACAAGGAAACATATACATCCTTTACAGTAAACTGTTCCCCCAGAGCTATTATCTGAACCGTACCTCTTTAGTGGTACTGCACTTTTCTCCTCTGCCTCTGAATTGTATGTTTCACACTTGGCTTCGCATTTGCTGTGTTCCTCTTTAACAGAGTCCTCATTCTTAAGTTCATGCACCAAATTGTAATCCACTGATGGGTATCTAACTTTGTAGCCATTTTTATCAGAGTTATCACTGTGAAAGTCTACTTTCTTATTTGTGTTTTTAATCTGAGTGGCACCAATGACACTTATTGAAATGTCCTTTTCGCGTTGGCAGTTGGCCAAGTTGTTCATGGTCTCTGTTTCACTCCTGCATGCATCAGGCTGATGGTGCCTCTTTTGCATTTTGAGTCTGACACAGACAACAACAGCAGCGCACCCCAGCAATAGCATCAGGACCAGAATAATCCCAGCACATACTGCAATCCAAGGAAACTGTGCATTCTGACCTTCGGTGTACTTCTCAGTGAAGTCAACAATTACAGGTCCCTGAGACTGTTCAGGGAGCAAAAACTGGCAGTTGAGTCCACCATATCCCCGAGCACACTCACACACATAACGGTTGTTTCTTTCATGGCAAGTAGCCCCATTGTGACAAGGGTTGTGTTCACATTTGCTGACTGGAGCACTACAGTTCTTTCCATTGTATCCTGGGGGGCAGGTGCAAGAAAAGTCATTAATTCCATCTTGGCAGGTTCCACCATTCAAACAAGGAAAGGAGGCACAGTCATCCACGTTATCATCACAGTGTCTTCCAGTAAAACCAGCCTGACATTGGCATATGTAGGAATTTCCAAGATCAACACACTGGGCTCCTGCAATATTAAATATGACAAATAATAGGTAAGTGTTTTTATAATATCAAGTAACAACTCTTCAGCTTCACAGTGTACTTAAAATGATGAAAATCAAGGCCAAGACTTTCAAAAACTGGATGCCTAGATACAAATATGGAATTAGGATCCCATTTCTGAAAATCCTAGCTCACTCTTAAAGTTTTTATCTCTGTTACCAGTAGCAAAACTTTCATTACTTTTCTAAACCTTATTTACTTTTCACCACTTATTCTGTTTACTTTTTTGTGTTTTACTCAGCTTCATTGGTGAAACTAGACTGAATCAATTTCACACCTTTTTTTTTACACATTGGCACAATGTTGTGGAGTTTGGATTGCAACCAGCGTGGAGGAATGTTTTTAAAAACACTTTTTTTAAATGAAGACAGCTTTACTACTACTAAATAATAAAAAATATTTAGCATTTTGTTGGCATATTTCATCCATAGAGCTCAAAGCAATTTTACAAAGGCATTTTTAAAGGACTGCTATCCCCATTTTACAAATGTGGAACTTGAGGCACAAGGAGGCCAAATGCCAGACCCAAGGTCACATTGAAAGACAATACTATTGATATTGTGGAGCCATATCATGCCATCACCTTTTAAGCAGAACTCCTCAGTTTAGTCAATGGGGGAGTTCTAGATAAAAACTAATGACACAACTCGGCAGGGAGTTCTGATTAAAAATAATGGATTGACCTGGCCTATGCTTTGTAATTTTATTTTATACAAACCCTCAACTACATGACAATGTCCCTTTAAGAGACAAAGGTATATAGTTTGCCTTACCGTTAGCACAAGGACTGGAGCTGCAATAATCAATTTTCTTTTCACAGTTAAACCCAGAGTAACCCAACGGGCAACGACAGCTGTATCCACCATCAGGGTTGTCTGTGCATCGCCCTCCGTTGAAGCATGGGCCATCAGCGCAAGTCATAGCACTCAGCTCACAGTTTTTACCATAGAAGCCAGGTGGACAGGTACAGGAATAGCTGTTTTCAAGATCCTGTCGAAAAGAAAAGATTTATTCAACTTAAATAATTTAAAAATCAAAATGACTGTAAAACTGTCTTTAGTTGATCAGATTTTTAAAATGTCATTAACTCCTTTAACTTACAGTGCAGCTTCCACCATTCTTGCAGGGGTTGGCATCACATTCATTGATTTCAATCTCACAGTTGGAACCAGTGTACCCAGGACGGCAAGAACAAGTGTAGCTGCCCTGGCCAGTATTGGTGCAAGTGGCACCATTCTTGCAAGGCTTATGATGGGTACAGTAATTAAGATCTGAAAAAGATTTAAAAGGAGAGACAGATCCATAAAGATATGTGCTAGTTTGCAATTGTTGCATGGCTTGAATGGGGGGTACTCTAGAAAATGGTGTTATTTTCTAAAAGACAATCATAAGCAATGATAGACAACTTACCTTGGTTACAGAAAAGGCCACCCCAGCCTTCCTGACAGTTGCATTGCCATGGTTGTTGACAGGTACCATGAAGGCAGCCTGGGTATCGGATGCACTCATCACAATAACGCCCTTGCCACCCAACCCTACATCTGAAAAACAAACAAAGGATTGTAAGATTTGTACTTCCAACAATTAGAAATCCTATCTCAAACTCTGCAAACACACTGAAGCAAAAACCAGGAATCAAGTTTCCTAAAAAGCCTTCCGTGATCCTTCATGTGGGAAAGTCACTGAGTCTAACTGTAGCATCAGCTTTCATCAGTCCCAGCTACCTCTTTCATTGCCTTAAACAGAGCTATTGTTCTAGGTACTTATTTTGTTTACTATCATAACAAACCGCTAACCTTCCATATACTACTGAAAACTCATTAAGTTAATATTAATGACACTGATGTTTGACTTCTAGATTAATACTTTTGATCTGGTATTATCTGGATTTCTCAGGTTACCATCTCCTATGAGGAAAAACACTTAAACTAATCCTCAAATGACAAATGTTTTATCTAAGTCTAGAGCATCAATTTGACATTACGGACCAAAAAGAAAAAAAAAATAGGAAAAACCTCTGAAAACTTACTTGCATTCTCCAGGTTTGTCACAAAACCCATGTTGTTCATCACATCCAGGCAAGCAAATTGCTGCAGATAAATAAAAGATACAGATACATAAGCTCCTGGGTCAAATACATCCCTTCTGAAAATACAGTTTTGAAGTGTCTTCTGGGTTGGGACAAACCCTCTTTCACTAGTTCAGTCAGTTAATAGCAGCTGAGTTAATCTCTGAAGGCTGGTGGAGTATTGATCTTGCTTAGTAACTGGGTATTTTACTTATCACTAGGGATGAGCATTCTTCTTAATACAGTTGCACACAGACAAAAGAGGACTCACAATTGCTCCCTTCCCTACAGCCCCTCACCCCCCTTTCCTTCCCAGTGAGGGTCAGAAGTCCTTTTTTCCAATTCTATGCACACAGCTCCACCTCTTAATATCCCCAGAAAGTGTGTGTGTAGATAAGAGTGGACAGCTGGTGTGCAGGGTGCCAGTGCAGGACAGCTGCTCTATTGTCTATTCTCTCCCAGCAGCTGCCCCACTGCAACAATACCCCCAACCCCTTGCAGCCAATTGGGGCTAAGACATGCTTCCCCAGCAGCCTATCCCTGCCCAGATCTAATCTATGGCACGCGCGTGATTTCTCTGCAAAAACTTTTTTTCTTATTCAAATAAATAAGTCTAAAGTTCTTCCTCCCCCCTGCAAAAAAAGGGGGCGGGTGGGCACAAACATAGTAAAGAGGTAAGCGGGCCAGAAGGAGGGAGGGTGGGGAAAAAAGAGACTTCTGCTCATTATTTCGCCTGGTTATGGAACTCATTAAGCAGGCACTGCAAAGTTTTAATTCAACAAAGCTAGCTGGAGACAATGACATGCGAAAGAAAGAAAGAAAGAAAGAAAGAAAGAAAGAAAGAAAGAAAGAAAGAAAGAAAGAAAGTGCTGATAATCAGATTGTCTCACAACTGGAATGAAAGGAGATGAGAAAGGGTATAAGGGAAGCAATCTGGAGCCTGGAAACCTCGCTTGCTAACCAGAAAACATTCTTTTGCATAAGCACACACAGCCTACTGCCTAATAAACATATTATTTCATATATTTTAGCTGATTTTTCATAAGACTCAAAGTACACTATACTGCATGCACACACAACGATTCAGAAAAGAGGAGAAATATTTTGCTTGGTTACTGAAGAAGCAGCAATATACAAATATCAAAAGGTGCTGACATCCCTAAACAGTTCATCAAAGAAATGTTTCCTCTCCCTCCACCCCCTAACATGTCTGCAATAGAAACCTTTAATCCAGGGGCACTACAACCATTTAAAGCCTTCACAGGGGAAATTCAAGCCCCCAGTTTACTATGCAAAATTGTGTCACATAGGGCTGTAATCACCTTACTAGTCCCTAACAATAAGAATAAACTGGGGCTGTTTAATATCAGTCCGTCTGAATTCACAATTTAGCTCATTTGTTTTTACAAGGCAAACAGATAGGCTGCCTTGCACACTACAACATTCAAATTGTTTTCTTCCTGTTACTCATCTTGATTTGTGAGGTTTGGAGGGGGATATTCAGATGGTGAGTTATCTGCCAATATATTATTATAGACATACACACAAATTAGAATATTAGTATATACTAGAGTGTATAGTAGAGTTGGGGGTGCACTAAATTAATCTTCAATTTATCTGATTTCTTTGACCACCTCAGCTGCAATCTGCTCCATCTCTGCCAGGACTATGTCTAACATTCCAAACCTGCCAGCAGGGTCAAGCTCAGCCCTCATGTAAAGCTTACAGTCCTTCATGTAATACAAAACAAAACCACAGCCTGCCTCCATAATGTTTCCTAGTTTCCCACAAATGTGTTTTTTTCTCCTCACAGATTACACTGATCTGGGATACAGGGAGGGCAATGTTCAGACCTCAACCAGTGTCAGATTTAGGATCCAGTATCTCATGATCTTCCAGGATTAGAAATATGTTCTTTATATCACTAAAGAGTATCTTGGACTCCTCCTTTCCAATGGGTGACACCACTTGTTTCAAGCCCTGTTAGGTTACAAGATTGCAAGATATCAAACCGTACAATCTTGATTTTATGATTGATGGATAAGCTATTTCAGCATTGTAGAAGTTCTATTAGTTATAATTCCTCTTTCTAAGGCCTGTACCTCTTGACTCATGGCGTGAAGATACCCTGACTTCCTGGTAGAAGGATACCATAAATAGCCCCTGTATGTTTTCTTTTAAACTTCCTAAAACATTTCTAGAATAATTTTTCTATATAATTTTTGGTGTAAACAAAATATGTGATGGTATAATATGGCATCAAGATGTCATTGGTGTAAGATTGGATTATTTCCGGTAACTCACTTATGGTTTTGGTACTTCTGAGTAATGAGGTCATCCCATGGTTCATGCCAATAAAACCTTTACACAGCAGCACCATACCATCATATATTCCTTCTACCTTGGTTTTTATTCTCATCTGGGACCTGAACCAATGCACAGTGAAATCAATGGAATGTCTTCCATTGACTTCAGTGGCCATCATAATGCATGTGACTGTAGCCAGGAGAGATTCAATAGTCTTTCTTTGTGGACACTCACGTTCGGTGCAGTACTGGCCCTTCCAGCCTGGGTTGCAGACCTTCTCTCCACGCTCTCCGCAAGTGAAGTGGCCAAAGGCATCATCCCTGGGCCGGCAGAAGACAGAGCATCCCTCTCCATAGTAGTGTTCATCACACACAAAGCGGTAGGAGTATTTGAGGTCAGTGCGGCCACTGCTGTGCAGGTCCTGGGACCACTCCTCCCCCACTGTCAGATGCCTCTGTGTGGCCAGCCGACTGATAAGGCGCTCTGGGTTCTCTGAAAGGAGAGGGAAGGAAGAAATGCAATTAACTAACTGTGAGTCATGAGGGTGCAATGGGAATAAATGCAATAGATTACCTAGAGGAGTTCACAGGAGGGGAGAATTGTAAGTGCAGAAATGTTAAAGCCATGGGCTGACAGGGCTCTCTTTCTTATAACACTTATGAAGAACAGTAGAGTGAGAAAGGGCAGGGAGTGGCTACATTAATTGAGAAATTGTTTCAGAGTAGCAGCCGTGTTAGTCTGTATTCACAAAAAGAAAAGGAGTACTTTTTAGTCTCTAAGGTGCCACAAGTACTCCTTTTCTTTTTATTAATTGAGAGAGTAAGGAAAGTGAGCCTGAGAAGTAGCAGGTTTGGATTTAATCCTGGGAAAGGATTTGCACCAGGGTATTTACCTGGGTTGAGGTCATCGGGAGAATCTGTATGAAGAGCTTCAATGATGAGAGAGAAAGTGCCCTGGAAAATTAAAATAAAAAAAATGCACACAAAATGAGAATCAAACTCTAAAGTCAGCAAAAAATGTGATCACAGGCAGCAAAGCAGCACCAGGAATATACGTGCCCAGTCAATGCAACCCTCTAACCCCTCACTTCAGCCTGTTTTCACTTTTCTCAAGGGATTGGAAGAGTTTTTGAAGAGTTGTTTCCTGGCCTGTTTTTTCAGCCTGTTAGTACAGGATATGGTGTAAAAAAGGGGAGAGTCAGGGTAGGATGTGAGGGCAGTTGCCATTAATCTTCACACTTCATTTCCCCAGTTTCACACATTGGGAGGATGGCTGGAAGGTCCTTTGGGAATTTCACGCAGGGCTGACGGTTTCTACAGCCCGCTCCGGGCACAGAAGCGGGCAATCGGGCAGGGAGGGGGGAGAATCAGGACTTCCCCCACACTGCGGGAACCATAGGTGTGTTGGCAAGAGACGGGAGCGGGGGAACCGCACAAAATCAAACACACTCTACCGCTCCCACCGCCGTCCATGCATCTGCCCGGCTCACCGCTTCCACAGCGAGACACAAGCCCGCAGCAGCACGAGCCTCCCTCCGACCCGCCGTCCAGAGGCAGTCAGTACATGCTGCCCCCGCCCCAGCCCGCTGCCTGCGCTCCGAGCACCCCGCCCCTGAGCCCACCCCCCCCCCCCCCCCCAGTGCTGCTGTGGCGCACCCAGGCCAGCCCGTCCTTTGGCCACAGACCCTTAGCCGCGCCGCCCCCCCCCCCGCCACGCGCGCGCTGCTCCGCGCTCCCCGGGTCCCTGGCGCGTGGCGGGGCCGGCGCGGGAGCCGCCCGCGGTGGAACTTACTGGCCAGGTGAAGCCGAAGGGGAAGCGGATGGGGTTGCTGAAGGCGGGCTCGGCGCCGCCGGCGCTGTCGGGCACGCTGAAGGAGTTGGCTCCCAGCACCGGGGTGATGGCGCTGCCGTAGGTGCAGGGCGGCTCGGGGGAGACGCTGGCCTGATAGTGCTTGAGGCACACGCGGAAGAAGGTCTTGCAGTCGCACTGCTGCAGCCCGGCGCCGGGGCCGCCGCTCCCCCCGCCGCAGCAGTTGCGGTTCCCCAGCAGCCCCTTCTTATTGACAAACTCCTGCAGCTTCAGCTCGAAGACCCCGGAGCACCGCACCTGCGGGGGACAAGGAGCCATTCAAAAGGCGCCCGCCAACCCGGGGGAGGCGGGGGGGGCAAAGCGGGTGCAGCAGCTGCCCTGCTGGGCCAAGCCCGGAGACCCCACACGCTCCGGCTCAGCTCCCCTAGGAGCCACGCGCCCAGAGCCAGGGCCAGCTGCCCCCGGGGCTGGAGGACAAGCCTCCGCCAGAGAGGAGGCTCAACAGTTTGCCAGTCTTTGCAGCATCCCTCCCAGCGTTTCCCTTTGCAACAGAGCCCCCCCCCCCCCCCAGGCTAGCTTGGCAGTTGTTATTAGCAGTTGCACGGAACAGCGCCTGGAATACAGACCCCAGATCCACTTACCTGGCAATGGCAAAGCAGCACAGAGAGGATGGCAAGGGCCAGCATGGACTGACCTCCCATTTTGAAGAGTAGGGTTTCTTTTCTTCTTGCCACTTTTTTCCTTTCTTTCACAGGCAAAAAAAAAAAAAGTGTCTCTCAAGAAGCCTGGGCAGGAGAAGCCTCTTCTCCTAGTGGAGTTAGTGTTAAAGTTTACCTCTTTCAAGAGTCTCTCTCTCTCTCTCTTTTCTGGTGCTGCTTTTAGGGACGCCCTTCGGGGGACTGACAGCTGTTCTGGGTGGCAAAAAAGGGGACAGACTGTTTTTCAGACTGATATTCTAACCAACTTTTTTCTCCCTGTCTCTTCCAATCCACGATTTTTCTCCTTTCGCCTAAAGCTTCTTCCCCCAGCAGCCAAAACGGAAAAAAAAAAAAAGCCACTTAATTCCCAACAGAGGCAGAGAAAAGGCTTCCCGTGGAAGATTAAAAATCAGCGATCTGGAAATCCCTGTAGACTAGGAGGAGGAAGCGATAATTCCCGTTGCCTTCGAATGAGCAGAGCGAGAGAGGGGGTTTGTGTGTTATCTGCGTGTGTGGAGCTGGCCCCTCGCAGATCAGGGGCTGGGAAGTGTCAAACAGCAGCAGCAATTTGCAGATCACGTTGGACTCTTATCCCCTTCTCGCAAGATGCAAAGATCGGTCTCGTTATTTCTTGTGGTCTTTTTTTTTAAGGAATCCAAGCCAAAAATAATAATAATAATAATAGTAATAAACAGATAATGTCTTAGTGGAAGCGAACTGAGCGCGCCCGTGTGTGCTCCTGGGTCTCTCCTTGCGCGTGTATGATCTTTGCTGTGCCTCTCTCCGATTGTAAAGCACTATGGATCTGCCTCTCATCAGGCGCCTGCCTCCCTTATATCCCGCCGGCCGCCTGCATGGCTAATGAGATGCAAATGAGCAGCCCCCCAATCTGGCTAGAGCTGTCACAAAGGAGCCACTTTTCCAAACCCTCCTCTCAATGGATCGCCAAATGGTCAGTGAGCTGTAAAATGTGCAATCCTCCTCCTCCTCCTCTACCCCTTTCCCCTCCTGCTCTCACCAAACGCGCTCATTTACATTCCTGCAAATTTGGTAACCGCAAGAATCCCCCTTCTGCTCTGGGGAGATGGTAACACCCTCTCGCAACATGCACAGAAAGAGAGAGAGCAACACACCCCAGCAAGAAAACGAGCTCCAAGCACTGAGATCTATAATTACCTCTTGAAATGTGTAAAGCACCACTCTGCCCCCCAAAAGTAAGTTGTTGGTGATAATGTACATTTCCAGGGATATCCTTTAGCTTAAAGGGGGAAGAGGGGGTAGCTTGACACACACGAGAAATCTGATCCCTTTAAATTCACACCATCTTCCCCATGGATCATTTATTTAAAAAAAAAAAAAAAAGCTCACGAATATATTTGTGGGACCAGAGAGGGGCTTTGATGTTCTCCTTCCGGTTTCTTAAAACCAGGCTACATTCGGGGAATATGTTAAAGGTGCTAAAATAATCCTACCGGAGCAGGGGGAGAGAATCTGGCGTTTCAGAGTTGGCAAACTGCAAGGGGCAGGATGCTTACGGACTGATCATTATTCTGGATACACGACAGAGATTTCGTAGCGAAGAAAAACTGGAAGAGCCATGCGTTAAGTTTCAGGGGGTGGGGAGACATTTGGGCTTTTTAAAAAAATATGTATCTCCTCGCTGAGAACGGTTTGCGAACTGCTGAAGGAAGCAGTTAGCAAAGCCCATTTGAGTCCCATATCCTTATATTATTATGATCAGCCTCCTCATCAGCCTCTCTCCCTTTTTTCCCCCCTCCTTCAGCTTAGTAAAAAGTGAGTTTGGTGTGTGTCGTTCGCGTGGCTGTCATTAAGGCCGTTTGTTATTGTGTGAGGGCTGAATCAGTTGGCTCTTTGTGCTCTCAGCTGTATGGTAATGTAGACAGCACCTGCTCGCTGCACAATGCAAGGGAGAGAAAGAGCTCCCCTCGGCGCACGCTACTGCCTCTACAACAATGTCCGCACATTTTTTAAAAAGAAATCCCATCCAGCACCGCCCCCCCCCATTCAAAAAAACAACAACTTTACACCAACAGCCAACTCCTTGTTTTTTTACACATCCATCGGACACTAGAACTTTTGTTTCGATTTTAAAAACACGGCCAGGAGTTTACTGGGGGTCGAAGGGCCTCTCACTGCGAAATTTCTTAATTATGGCTGAAAGTGGAAGATAAAAAGTTTGCAGGCGACTTTGGGATATAACTTGGAGATGGGTTTTCACTTTGTTTTGGGCCCTTTTCAAGCACCTAGATAGGCGCAGGCGGATTTATTAGGATGCAAGGTGTAACTGTCTGTGTAAATGCCATTTTAATTGTAACACAGCATTTCAGCGCAGATTAAGCTTGTGTGCAAAAGAGAGGATTTGGCTACAATAACCTCACTGTAGGTATGCCGTGCTAAAAGCCTTATTATGGCTACTTTATTGGGTTGAAACGTGCATTTGCATGGCAAAATGTGACTTCCATTGAAGCAGATGTCTTGATCACAAATTATCTTACAATGCACTGGAAAAAAATTCTCAAACACTTCTTAAAGCAAAATCACTGGTTAATACCAATTAAAAGAAAATCACTGATGAGTCCATTCAGCCTAGCACATCCTAGCTATGACACGACTGTAACTGTATCCTTCCCAGTGCAGCATAGCCTTTTTTCCTCTGCTGGCACCAAAACTTTCCAAGTATCTGTGTCGTTTAAACAAGTATCAAAATATTCGCACCCTTTCACCTTTTAAATCTCCTTTGTTTAAATATAACTTTGGTCAAACGTATCATTTTTACCCAAATATTCCCTCCCCCCCTCCCGATTATAAAATCTTATGTGCACAGGAATGTTTGCTTTTAAACTACAGGTACTTCTGGGATAATCAGTTTTAAAGGTAGGGTCTCATCCTGCAGTCTCCCATTAACATCCGTGGGAATTTTGCCTGAGTAAAGACGGCCGGATCGGGCCCATTAAGCATGTTCATGCCTAAAGACTAAAAATCCACCTACACTTTCACCTCCTTTAAGTAAGGAACATGTGGCTATCTTAACAGAGGATATCGGAGAGCAGCGCTAGATTTAACTTGTAAATTACTCTTGCCACCTAGCGTCAACATATTTTTAATGACTTGCCACTGCTTCTGAAACTTTACTGCAGCCTCTTTTCCCTCGGAAAGCAAATCTGGTTTATACAGGTTTTCTGGGCACGTGGGAGGGGAAAATATGTTTAAAGTTGGGGTCGTCTGTAGACTGAGGTTAGAAGTGATATATCACCACAAATCTTTTAATCTGGGAGAGATAGAAAGTTCTTTCATTTGCATCGCTGTTTAAAAAACTGTAAATAAAAAGTTACACGCGCAAGGGCTTAAACCTACAAAAAAAAAAAAAACTTGCCCCAAATCTTTAACATCACCCTTCAGTATCAAGTATTTGTTAAATTGACGTGGCACAGATTTCTCGATTACTGCTGCAAAGCGTAACTGAAAGGCGTCGTAAAATCCATCAGAATCCTGACCAATGCACTTATTCTTTTCCAACTTAATTTATGCCACGCGATTCTGTGTTGGGGAAATCAAGCAGAAAGCTCCTTTTTTGCTTTTTTCCCCCCTCTCCCTCTCTCTTTCAGATGCTGGGCTAACGGGGAGACTGTTTAACTTAAGTGTTTCTATAGGAGGCTGTTGTAGTTTAACTCCTGCCCACCAGTAGCTGGGACGAACAAAGGAGGGACTCGAGGTCTAGCTATTCATCCTTTCTCTGCACTTTAATTTTCATTGATTTTAAAGACAAGGGGAGCCCTTAGGGATTCGAGCTGAAGGGGGATGACACGCCTTTAGACGCGATCAACCCCCTAGCCAGCCATCTGCTCCTAACCAAATGGCGTTTTTTCACTCCTAACTGCATGTCTCTATACTCCTCTCACACTTACATACCCGAACCAGAGCCCCCCAAATGCAGAGGCAGCTTACGTTGAAGTATGTTAAGCAGACTATCGGTGGCATGGCCACAGCAGCCAAAGTCCTGAGGTTGGAGGGAGGTAATAAATCCTCACCTTTCTCGTTAAGAAAATGCTGAAACCCGCTTTTAAATACTTTTTGATAACTCAGCAAATATACAGTACAAAGTCAGGCTCATTAAGGAGCGGAAGACAGCCGAGACACTGGCAATGGGGATGGAAGGAAAAATTTCCCTGAGAACAGGATTTTGGTAATTCAAGAGAATCACGTGTAGGCACCTTGCTTTTTCGAAAAAACGACGTGTTAGAAATCGAGTTCAATAAGGGAGAGAACAGAATGCATTTACGCGGTCTAAACATGTAGGACTAAAAGGTTGAGCCTTATCGTTAAACAATTCTCTAGAGCGGAGATCTTGCACTGTCTCAGGCGGACTGAATACTGTATATTTTAATTTATAGCATCCTGTAATGCCAGGCTCCCTCTTCCCTTGCAAGAATTACAGCCCAACCACAGAACAACAAAGCTGAAAACTTCCAATCAGTCAAATCATCTTTTATTTATAACCACGCCAGATTATAGATATAGTCATTGCATGATGTCTATTAATTAGGGTTAGTAACACGCATCAGTTTCTACAGGATACTGCTTATTCACCCTCTACTGGCTTGTATTTTTCTAGAAATGTATAAAGCATAGCCATATGGTGCATGTCGACAGATGCATGCATACGTGTATGTGTGTAGTTATGTGAAGCTGATTGGGTATAATATTTTAATTGGGTATATATTATTTACCTAAGTGTGTGTCACTGATATGTATACTATATATCCGCTGCCATGCTAATACACAGAAATATTTAACATGCAAGTATATTTATAATGCATCTGAAGCTCTAGAATGGTTAGGTGCGGTGAAGCAGATGATTGTATTCATACTTTATGGCAAGTGAATGTGATTGGAAATAGTCCCACATAAACCACTGGCCTCAAAGTAGTTCGATAGTGCCTTTTCTGATACGGTAATCAGGACGTGATGAGTATTATATCTATCCTTCTACTGTACACTTTTCTGATCTGGAAAACTTAAACTCAGCCGCCTCCTCACTAGGAAGTGGCAGACCAAGCGCTGGTGTGGGAAAAGATTGTTTTCCCCCTGAGTGTTACGCAATGTAAGCTTTTCCTGTAACCCAGTCCTGTATAAAAAATAGGGCGGGCGGTGAGAGGGGAGGCGAAGAAGGGAATGTATTACAATAAAGCAATTATGGGGGTAATATGATTGCTCTGTATTTTCTGATGGATATTCGCATGTTTTTATGTGTGAGGGGGATTAAGAAGTTTAGCATGAAGGTTTGTAGAAAGTTGCAAAGGCATGTGCTGATTAGAATAAGAAAGGGCAGTCGCGTGGCTCAGCTGGCACACAGAGAGGCCAGATGATAGATAAGCAGCTCGGTGGCTTCTCCCCCTCCTCCCCCATCCCCCTTTTTCAAATCGCAAATCATCTGCTCTAGCCCTACCCTAGCCCCTCATTTTCATAACAAAGGTTGTGTGTTTACCTGTGATCCTAGAACCGACGGGGCATTCCTTTGTCTCCAGATCAGATTACTGCAGCCAGCTGCTCTTCAGCCCTTTCCTGTGAAAATCTGAAAGTGGCCCCTACATATGTTTTACTGACTGAACATGGGGGAAAACCTTTTCCCTTTGCTCTGGCTGTTTGTTTGGTTGTTGGCTTGCGTCCGACTCTATTTTGGCTGTGGGAAACTGTGATGAGGAAAGTTGGTGACTCTTCTTTGTGTGTGTGTGTGTGCGTGCGTGCTGTTGCTGTTATTTCAAAATGGCAAGGATTATTGGTTGAATATTCTTGCAAGGGTTGAGGTCAGTCGCGTGCCGATGTCTGCCACGGGAACATCTGCCCGTTCCTTAGGGCAAATTTAGCAAATGTGGTGTGCTCAGGATTACACATACCTCCGGGCCATAGAAGGAACAAAACCAAACACACACAAAAAGGCACGACAATGGAGTGGCCCATCTCCCCCACCAACAGATTGCCATCGATCCCCAAAAAAGAGAAACCAGTGTGACCTGCTCCGACCATCTAACTCTCTCTCTCTCTCTCTCTTGCTCTCTCGCTCTCTCTCTCACACAGAGAGAGAGAGAGAGAAAGAGAGAGAGAGAGAGCGAGCGTAGCTGCACATTCCATATCTTCTGAGGCTAAACTCCAGAATCTCATAATCATTTTAGATCTCAGATTGCCTTTCTAAATTAAAAATAAAATGTAAAATGTACCCAAAGGCGTCTGTGTATATTATATATGCATCCCAATATAACTATATAAAGCACACATGCTCTTATAGAATACATATCTTACATTTTCCCTTGTAAAAAAAAAAAGGAATACTTGTGCCACCTTAGAGACTAACAAATTTATTTGAGCATAAGCTTTTGTGAGCTACAGCTCACTTCATCGGATGCTTATGCTCAAATAAATTTGTCAGTCTCTAAGGTGCCACAAGTCCTCCTTTTCTTTTTGTGAATACAGACTAACACGGCTGCTACTCTGAAACCTGTCATTTTCCTTTGTGTCCATGTATTTTATGCAATTTTAGTAAAAATTCTAGTTGTTAATGATAACTCAATACCAGATAGAAAAGGAGTACTTGTGGCACCTTAGAGACTAACCAATTTATTTGAGCATGAGCTTTCGTGAGCTACAGCTCACTTCATCGGATGCATACTGTGGAAACTGCAGAAGACAGTATGCATCCGATGAAGTGAGCTGTAGCTCACGAAAGCTCATGCTCAAATAAATTGGTTAGTCTCTAAGGTGCCACAAGTACTCCTTTTCTTTTTGCGAATACAGACTAGCACGGCTGTTACTCTGAAACCTGTCAATACCAGATGAGAGAGAATTTTGCTGGGAAAGACAAATATGGACACAAATTCTTTCTGGCAATTCAATTATATTTTTGTTTTGTTTTGGTTTTGCTTAGCGCCTTTTCTTTTGATTTCTTTTTTAAACGACTAGGTCAATGGTTAGAAATTATGTAAAAGGATTCTACAAACAAGTTTGATAACTTCAGTCATTATATGTGACCTATAATACTTATCAATAATGGTCCAAGTTTTACAGTCCTTACTCAGGAAATCATAGGGAGTTTTGACGAAGTAAAAGACTCTAAAGTTTGATCCATCGGATAGTTCTCCAATTCTTCTTTCGAGAGACTACAAGAAAGAGGAAAAGGTTAAACGTTTCTCCTCCCCCTCCCTACTTCTTTTTAATTGACTCTAAAAATCTCATCTATTTTACTCTCTAAGGCTTACTGTAAATAAAAAAAAACTTTATGAAAGTGGTTTCATCTTGGAAGAACTGCGGGTGGGCTCATTTTATCTGATTATACCATTGGCGGGCTGTATGCACCAAAATCTCCAGTTATAGATCAAGTAGCCTACAAGAAACACTTGGTAATTACAAATGTCATGGTTTTAGCGCTATTTTTGGGTGGACTCAAACCATTAAAATAATTTAAATTATGTTTTCCCTTTCCGTTTTAGCTCCGCATTTGACTTCATGAGCACGATCATTACTTAACAAATTCTGATAGAAATAGCCTCTATACTCGGACAAATCTTGCTCTCCTTACTCATGCAACACTCCCATTCACTTGAAAGGGAGTTCTGCGTGAATAAAAAGAGCAAAGTTAGGATTCCTATCAATGACTTATTTGCCATAGATCTCAGTGTGAAGTCATAGAATGTGTTAAATCCTAAAGTTGTCATGATTATGGACCGGACACTGCATGCCCAGTGGCATCGACTTCAGTAGGTACATGAATGTGAATCTAGACATTCTAGTAAGATAAGACCATTCTCTTTTTCTATCACAGTGGCTGGATCCATGGAGGGGGAGTCAGGAAAACCTTCTGGTCCTGTTGTTTATTTTTTTTGTTTTTTGCTTGAGCAAAAAGTGCAAAATCCAGCCCATACTTACTTCAGTCTAATCTGTCTACTTGGCACATGAAGAAATCCAGAGATTGTGGCTACTTGTTAGTTTCAATATGTTCTAGAAAAATATGAGTTATTCACTGGTTATGAATTTTCAGAGAGTGGATATAAATATTCCCATCACTGTAACCCAAATTTTAGTAACAATGTCATCTGTGTTCACAATGTCATCTGTGTTCACTCCTACTATAGGGAAAGTGACCTCTTCCATGTTCCAAGTTTAATTATTCACTGGCATAAACCCCAACATTTTAAACTCCAAATAATAGCTTCATATATTATTTCTTTATTACTGTAATTATAGCAGTTTATACTATACTATACTAAGCTTGAGAATAGTCTTTTCCTGTTATAGGTATGGCCTAGTAAGACAACCAGTTTTACACTGCAGTTTCAAAACCTAGAAATTATAATGCTTTGGGGTTTGGGGCTGGTTTGTTTTCTTTGCACTTGGACTTTCAAAACTTCCTCCACTTTCCATGAGGTTATTTTTATTTTCTTTGTGGATCTCTATACTTATCTCACACACACACACACACACACACACACACATACAAAGCAACTACTTTGCAGAAAGTGATTGTGAAAAGAGGATGGGTTTGGACGGGGTGGATCGGAGCTTTTGGAAATGCTCTCCCCTTTTCTGTGAGCATCTGCCTGGAGAAGAACAGATGTGGGCACCTGCGGTGACAGGCTGCATATGTTCCATCCTATTCACAGGCATTCAGACGTGGCCACAATGGTAAGCCTTTGTGTATGCAGAGTCACTAAATATATTAATCTGTACTCCCTCGAGCACTGCTCTGTTTAATTTTTCACTGGCAATAACATCTGATCTAATCCTGAAATCGGTTTCCCAAAGTCCCTTCTTCCCCCCTGAAAACATGTGAAGTTATTTAAGCTTCCACCTGTTGCCTATGGGATGGAGTAGGTTATGTGAGCATCTTGTGGTTGAGAGAGGAGAGCATTAGTGTTAGTATGCTGTTTGCACACACAGAGAGGTCCCTGGCATTTTTATAACAATGATATTATGTGTGGTGACTGGTAGGAGAATAACCTGATAGAAACATATGAAATATGGAATGTATATGTAAAATGTATGCAAGCACAAAACAATAACTATTAAATAAAACAACCAATACCCCACCATTTCTACTCAGTGCCTTTAAAAATGGCACATAAAGTTCCCATGCATTGCTTTGTTTATTAAACTCTAGTGGTTATTATAAACATCAGTCAATAGGCCACGCAGCCAATAGGTAACATAAATCTCAAATGTAAGACTTAGATTTTTTGAACAATTTTGTTGCATGACTCTTTTATCTTATCATCTCTTATTCTATTTTGATTTGTTTTCGACCACAATGAGTCCTTTAGTCCCATTGTAGCCAGCACAATACGCATGGATATCTGGCTGTGAATGAAGACAGAAGCAGTTTAAACAAACCAGGCTCTTTCTTTCCTCTCTGCCCATTGTAATATGAATGGGCCTTCTGCATTCTGCTGCTAGGAAACGCTTTTTTTAAAGCCCAAGTCCAATAAATGGACATAGAAAAAGAGACCCCAATAAAAAACCTAAAGTATTAGTAAAGGGGGAAGACATGTTTAAGCAAGTCCTTTTCACGTCAGCAGATTCTGAAATCCTAAAATGTCCAAGAAAACAATACATCTTTTATAACGTTACCCCTTCCCTCTGCACCACTCATGTGAGGGGTACAGCAAGCAAACAGGATCAGTAGTAAGAACTGTTTTGAAACACAGTGCTGCCTTTCAGAAGAAAGAGAGACGTGCACACTGGGGTTTTATAATTTGGGGATAACAGTAAGATATATTTGGGGGGGGTACAATTGGGGATAACAGTGGGACAACAGAAAAATAATTAAAGATATCTTTATGCTACGGTTACCACGAGAAGGTAATGTACCGATCTGGGGTAATAGACATAGTGTAGGCAGTGGGACGCAGTATATATATAACTGGGGAGGACATAGTGAGATGTAACAGATTAGAGCTAAGAGGTATACTGTATCGGAGTACCATGTGTATACGAAATAACACAGACACTACGATGTACCGTAAACACCCCAGGGCAGGTGCTCTGGCATGTCTGAACAGCACCAGGTGCAATGATGCTATATATGCATAAATATTGGCGTCACATGGTAGCAATAGGTGGGATTTACACTGAGGGAGGAGGTGCCTTGCAGTTTACAAAGCGTGTCTGGCTGTTTCTCCGCATGCGTGTGGGAGCCCCCGGACTATCTGCGGCTCTGGGTAGGCGGGGGCCCGAGCACCTGGCTGGTGGGAGAGTCACGTGCCCCTCCGCTGCACTTTCCTCTGTCAATCAGCGGCGAGGTACGCGCAAGCTGCGTGGCGGGGGCAGTGCGCGTGCGCAGTCCCGCCCTCTGGGCGGAAGCGGAAGCTCGTGTGGTGCGCGGCGGGGGTCGCCGGTGTGTCGCTAGGTAGGGCCTTGGGCGCAGGTGTCCCTCCTCCTCCTCCTGCCACCCATCCACCCCGTCCCAGCGGGCCTCTCCGCAGCCGGCGGGGGGCAGGGGAGAGTCTGTCCTGCAGCTGTAGGGGGCAGGGAGCCGTACCGGCGGCGGGGGGGGTCTCCCGCCGCCGGGGCCAGCCAGGGCCAAGAACCTCACCACACACACACACAGTCTCTCTTACGCCTGTGCTCTCGCCGCGGGGAGGGCTGGCAGCGCTTCCGCCCTGCCCCCGTAGCGCCTCGCCAGCCCCGCCCGCGCGGAGGACAGAGAAACGCTCGCTCTCTGGTGCGCGTTTCCTGGCCGCTGCGCCCCGGGACCAGCCCCAGGCACGGGCCTGCACAGGGATGCGGGCTTGGCGACAGGTGTGTTTAGATACAGTGATGCGGGTCCGTGTGTAGACGCTCTCATTTCAGGGGTTCATCGTGGTTTGGCTTCAGCTGGAACAAGATTGTCTACATACAGACTCGCACCGGCTCAGCTAGACTGGTGTACAAAAACATACTTTTAGTGAAACCAGTGCCAGTGTGAGCACTGCTGATACTACAGAGTTCAGGGAACAGCAAGAAACAGTTGGGGCCTGATTCTCTGTTTTGCTGCATCTGACTAGTCATTAATTAAGTGCAAACTGAAGTAAGAATGGTTATGGTTTACACCTATTTTTTGCTAGTGTAAATGACCACACAATGCGCAGGACGGCGTAGACCGGCTGCCTATTCCTTCAGGCCTGATCTGCACTTAAAATGTAGATCAACATAAGTGTGTCACTCTGGGGCTGGTGGGGGAGTGAAAGATTCATGCTTCCAAGTGCTCTGGCTATCCCATCCTAACCACTGGTGTTGATGTGGCTAGGTTGATGGAAGACCACTCGGACCTGGGTTACCTACAGCAGTGGTTCTCAGCTTTTCCAGACTACTGCATCCCTTTCAGGAGTCTGATTTGTCTTACATACCCCAAGTTTCACTTCACTGAAAAACTTGGGCTTTGGCTTCAGCCCCATGCTGCAAGGCTCAGGCTTCAGCTTTCTGCCCTGGGCTCCAGTGAATCTAACACTGGCCCTGAGGACCCCATTAAAACAAACTTGCCCACAGTTTGAGAACTGCTGATACAGTATATAGAACAGTATAAACAAATCATTGTCTGTATGACATTTTAGTTTGTATTGAAAAAAGAAAAGGAGTACTTGTGGCACCTTAGAGACTAACAAATGTGTTTGACCATAAGCTTTCATGAACTACAGTTCACTTCATCGGATGCATACAGTGGAAAATACAGTAGGGGGATTTTATATGTACAGAGAACATGAAACAGTGGGTGTTACCATACACACTGTAAAGAGAGTGATCAGGTAAGGTGAGCTATTACCAACAGGAGAGAAAAAAAACCTTTTGTGATAATCAAGGTGGACCATTTCCAGCAGTTGACAAGAAGATGTGAGGAACAGTATGGGGGGGGGGAATAAACATGGGAAAATATGTAATGACACATCCACTCCCAGTCTTTATTCAAGCCTAATTTAATGGTGTCCAGTTTGCAAATTAATTCCAATTCAGCAGTCTCTCGTTGGAGTCTGTTTTTGAAGTTTTTTTTTGTAATATTGCCACTTTTAGGTCTGTAATCGAGTGACCAGACAGATTGAAGTGTTCTGCGACTGGTTTTTGAATGTTATAATTCTTGACATCTGATTTGTGTCCATTTATTCTTTTACGTAGAGACTGTCTGGTTTGGCCAGTATATGGCAGAGGGGCATTGCTGGCACATGATGGCATATATCACATTGGTAGATGTGCAGGTGAACCAGCCTCTGTTAGGGTGGCTGATGTGATTAGGCCCTACGATGGTGTCCCCTGAATAGATATGTGGACAGAGTTGACAACGGGCTTTGTTGCAAGGATAGGTTCCTGGGTTAGTGTTTTTGTTGTGTGATGTGTGGTTGCTGGTGAGTATTTGCTTCAGGTTGGGGGGCTGTCTGTAAGCAAGGACTGGCCTGTCTCCCAAGATCTGTGAGAGTGAGGGGTCGTCCTTCAGGATAGGTTGTAGATCCTTGATGATGCACTGGAGAGGTTTTAGTTGGGGGCTGAAGGTGAAGGTTCTGTTATTTTCTTTGTTCGGCCTGTCCTGTAGTAGGTAACTTCCAGGTACACTTCTGGCTCTGTCAATCTGTTTCTTCATTTCAGCAGGTGGGTATTGTAGTTGTAAGAACGCTTGATAGAGATCTTGTAGGTGTGTGTCTCTGTCTGAGGAGTTGGAGCAAATGCGATTGTATCGTAGAGCTTGGCTGTAGACAATGGATCGTGTGGTGTGGTCTGGACGAAAGCTGGAGGCATGTAGGTAAGTATAGCGATCAGTAGGTTTCCAGTATAGGGTGGTGTTTATGTGACCATCGCTTATTAGCACTGTAGTGTCCAGGAAGTGGATTTCTTGTGTGGACTGAGGTTGATGGTGGGATGGAAATTGTTGAAATCGTGGTGGAATTCCTCAAGTGCTTCTTTTCCATGGGTCCAGATGGTGATGATGTCATCAATGTAGCGCAAGTAGAGTAGGGGCATTAGGGGACGAGAGCTGAGGAAGCGTTGTTCTAAGTCAGCCATAAAAATGTTGGCATACTGTGGGGCCATGCAGGTACCCATAGCAGAGCCGCTGATTTGAAGGTATACATTGTCCCCAAATGTGAAATAGTTATGGGTGAGGACAAAGTCACAAAGTTCATCCACCAGGTTTGCTGTGACATTATCGGGGATACTGTTTCTAATGGCTTGTAGTCCATCTTTGTCTGGAATGTGTAGAGGGCTTCTACAGCCATAGTGGCTAGGATGGTGTTTTCAGGAAGATCACTGATGGATTGTGGTTTGCTCAGGAAGTCAGTGGTGTCTCGAAGATAGCTGGGAGTGCTGGTAGCGTAGGGCCTGAGGAGAGAGTCTACATAGCCAGACAATCCTGCTGTCAAGGTGCCAATGCCTGAGATAGTGGGGCGTCCAGGATTTCCAGGTTTATGGATCTTGGGTAGCAGATAGAATACCCCTGCTCGGCGTTCTAGAGGTGTATCTGTGCGGATTTGCTCTTGTGCTTTTTCAGGGAGTTTCTTGAGCAGATGGTGTAGTTTCTTTTGGTAACCCTGAGTGGGATCAGAGGGTAATGGCTTGTAGAATGTGGTGTTGGAGAGCTGCCTAGCAGCCTCTTGTTCACATTCTGACCTATTCATGATGACGACAGCACCTCCTTTGTCAGCCTTTTTGATTATGATGTCAAAGTTGTTTCTGAGGCAGTGGATGGCACTGTGTTCTGCACGGCTGAGGTTATGGGGCAAGTGGTGTTGCTTTTCCACAATTTCAGCCCGTGCACGTCAGCGGAAGCATTCTATGTAGAAGTCCGGTCTGTTGTTTCGACCTTCAGGAGGAGTCCACCCAGAATCCTTCTTTTTGTAGTGTTGGTAGGAAGGTCTCTGTGCTGTTCAGAGGTGTGTTGGAAATATTCCTTGAGTTGGAGACGTTGAAAATATTATTCTAGGTCACCACAGAACTGTATCATGTTTGTGGGGGTGGAGGGACAGAAGGAGAGGCCCTGAGATACGACAGATTTTTCTGCTGGGTTTAGAGTATAGCTATAGCTGGATAGATTAACAATATTGCTGGGTGGGTTAAGGGAACCACTGTTGTGGCCCCTTGTGGCATGTAGTAGTTTAGATAGTTTAGTGTCCTTTTTCTTTTGTAGAGAAGCAAAGTGTGTGTTGTAAATGGCTTGTCTAGTTTTTGTAAAGTCCAGCCACGAGGAAGTTTGTGTGGAAGGTTGGTTTTTTATGAGAGTATCCAGTTTTGAGAACTCATTCTTAATCTTTCCCTGTTTGCTGTATAGGATGTTGATCAGGTGGTTCCGCAGTTTCTTTGAGAGTGTGTGGCACAATCTGTCAGCATAGTCTGTGTGGTATGTAGATTGTAATGGATTTTTTACCTTCAGTCCTTTTGGTATGATCTCCATCTGTTTGCATTTGGAAGGGAAGATGAGTTCGCTAGTGCTTTTTATGTAGCCTGTTGTAAAGACAGGCAAATATCTAGATGAGTTGATGTATCCCCTAGAAGACCTCTGCGAACTCCCAGGGTCACATATACCCCTGGTTCAGAACCACTGACCTACAGTGGTGGAAAAACCCATTCCATCACTGTAAGAAGAGTCTATGCTGTGAGACTATAAAGGCATAGCTGCCGTAGTGCCCATAGTGTAGACAAGGCTTCATTCTGTGTGCCTTGGATGGAGGAGTCTGATGGGGGCTGGAAATACTTATTTTAAATATTTTTGCCATCTAGCAGCATAATGTCTAGTTGTTGAATGGCAGGCTTTTCTCAGCTACTGACAGACTGCACTTTAGCTATGAGTCTAATAAAATTTGCGTAATGATAGGTTAGCTGTTTGGTGCTGACATACACGTAGGTTATATCTGACTGATGATCTGCCACCATTCCAAAATAAGGGTGGGCCATGCACATCTGTATCTATATACAAAACATGAAGCAAAAAATAGTTCTGATTATATTGCTCCTTGGAGAATAGGAGAGCTTCCATTCAGGTGTACACTCTTGATATTTTGGTAATCAGGACACCATGATAGGCTGAACATTGTATTTTCGATAGCAGTTAACTTGTTAATTACCTGAGGAAATAATGTTAAAAATAAATGTTTGGATTTATTTTGTGTTCAATGTAAACAAATGATATTTGTGTATGTATTTTCTGTTGTTGAGGATGGAAAGGCTGTTAGAAATCTACCCAGAATTTTAGAACAAAGCATTTGTGGCCCAATTTTGCTACATTTATTCAGGTTAAGTAGTCTTGAAATCAATGGGTCTGCTTGTATAATAATCTGCTACTGAACCTGAATAACTGACAGATTCAGGATCCGTTTTCTTGTTTTTTAGGGGGACTAGTGGCTCACAAGATTGGCTATAGAATATAGAAACATTCGTCTCTTAGTTGTAACTTAGCCTAGGTCATTAATGTTCAAAAATTATTTAAAAGTGAGGGCTATCTGAACCACATAAAGTAATTTAGTGGTCTCAGCCCAGATCCCACAAGCCTCAGAAAAAACATCATATTTAACACTTAAGTTTTTTGTCTACATTACAAAATGTTACATTTAAACATGATTGTAAATGATTGAGTTAGATTTTGACGATAATTTAGTGTTTAATGTAGCCCAGGAAAAAACAGGTTCAGTATCCTGTTATTTGACGTGAAGCTGAGCATGATTTGTCCTGGTCTACACTGATGACTTAGTCATGGTCATTGTCATATCTTATTTTATTGTTCGCAGTTGTGTTTAAACATGATCAGATTTTGTTATGTGGACCATCGCTTCTCAACCAGGGGTCTGCGAGGCCCCATGACTGAAGCCCGGAGCTGTGGGGCTGAAGCCCGGAAACATGAGCCCTGGTGCTCCCGTGGGGCAGAAGCCTGGAGCCACGAGGCTGAAACCCAGAGTCCCAAGCCCCAGAATCCTCCCCCTCCCCCCAAAAGCCAGAAGCTCTGAGCCTCGTTGCCCCCTGTGGGGCTGAAATCCAGAGCCACAAGCCCTGGTGTTCTACAGGGCAGAGGCCCTGAGCTCTGGTGAGAATCTCTGATGTAGACAACCCCAAATTGGTACCCTTGTCAGTCTCAGCAGGGAGTTTGAGGACTGAATGCACCTGGAGACTGAACTGTCTTACCTCTTAGAGGTTTCAGAGTAGCAGCCGTGTTAGTCTGTATTCGCAAAAAGAAAAGGAGTACTTGTGGCACCTTAGAGAGTAACAGATTTATTAGAGGTGATCTGTCAGGTCATGGTTAAGGCCCACTGGAGAGGTGGGGCAATGCAGGAAGCTTGCACTGCTGCTGTTGCTCAGGCTGTAGCTGTTCTGTGGTTAAAAAGAAGACTTAAACCTCCGGTACTGTCTGTTATCTTTCAACAGCACTAAAATTAATGCACAAAAATAGCATTGTGTTGATTACATCTGCTTTGAGTATGGTTAAATGATAGTGCTGAAAATACTGATGACAGCCAGCAGTCTGTCTACGCTAGGTTCCCCAGCATTGCTGTTATTGATGTTACTGAACTAGTACAGGCAATAGTGGGAAGTTTTGTGAAAATGTCCCTAGTATAGTTTGGCCTTAGTTATGTGAGAGAATGTTTCAGATATTGATATAGCCATGAAGGCTGGAGAGTATTTGCATCACCTTTAGATAGTGCTGCTTCTAAATTATTTAGTGCAGCTTCTTCCTTCAGCACCTGGATGGGGAGAGAGTGTCTCCTTTTCCTGGATCTTCATAGCTAAAACTGTTGCTTGGACCCAGTGCATTTCTGCAGAAACCATGTGGGTTCCTTTCAAAAACCCAGTGGCAGACCTCACCACATCACTTGGTGTAGCTGCAAACAACAGTACCTAGGTGGTGGAGGGGTTCTCTCAGTTCACAAGTCCAACTGTTGCTGGGTCTCCATAGAAATGTGATAACTTCCTTTTAAGGAACTCTTTATGGTGCAATTGTATACACCAGTCCTCAATCTAAAGAGATGTGTGACTCCTCTCGTGATCACAGGTGCAACTGAGTGAAAACTTCTGTTTTATGACACACACAGCTGGAATTTGAAGGACACCCACATGACCCTAGAAATAGTGCTTGGGAAAGCAACCCTGTACTGTATACACCTGTGCGGTAGTGACGGGGATAATATTTCTATTTTTACAAAAGGTAATATCCACAGTGTAGTTCTAGATTGCTTTAAACATTTCATCTCACTTCACACTGAAGAAGGTGTTTGAAAACTGCATGTGAAGGGTGTTACAACTCTGAGGAGGAAGAAAGGCTCATAGGCACCTTTCAGAGTTGTAAATTCATGATACTTTTCGTATTCAATTCCTTTTTTTTAAACACTCCTGAGGTAGTTTGTAATTCAAAATGTGAGAAATGAGCAGTGTGAAAGACAGGAATACTTGTACTTGCTTAATTAAAACAGGCAGTGAATTTCCTCACTGTTTGTGTGAGAAAGGAGGGGACAATTTTGAATAAAGTCAAAGTAAAAAGAAAAACAAGCTTGTCTCGCTGCATAAAAAATTCTGTATTGCCACCAGCAGGTTTTGTTAGAAAATCCTTTGAAATAAAAAGCCTTTGTATTAGTAGAAAAAGACAGCTATCATTAAAGCTACGTAAATCATTTAATATGAGCAGGGATTTCTGTCAACAAAAATGGAGGTGGTTGAAGGTTTTAATTTTAACTCTTCTCCCATACTTATTTTCACAATATATAACTTGGGTTCCTTTGCATGTTTTTAAACACAGAAAATGATGGGGGAATCCATATTTCTATTATCATTTGGCAGTTTTTTAATACAGAAAAATCTGATTTAATCCCTTCCTTGTATTAAGATTGTAGTCAGTATGTATCATTTTTTCTATTTAGATTAATTGATTCAAAACGAACACGCATTATAGTGACCACTTAAAAGTGTTAATCCTTTTAACAGTCAAGTTATCATAAACTTACTACGTATAACTAGGGACATAATTATTTAAATGTGTTCTGAAATTAAGCTTTTGAGTCTTG
Source organism: Natator depressus (assembly GCF_965152275.1). Lineage (NCBI taxonomy): Eukaryota > Metazoa > Chordata > Testudines > Cheloniidae > Natator > Natator depressus. Next base: position 129,442,823 of record NC_134236.1, read on the forward strand.
AAAATACATGATAGTAAAATGCATAAGATTTTAAAATCAAAATACAATGGAAGCAACTAAAACAGCATGCAGAAATATGGGTCTCAGTCTTGCAGGTGGATTCATGAGGATGGACCATTGACTATACTGAAGCTTCAAGTAGGCATGGAGATTTGCCTGCGTGGATCCAATTGCAGGATCAAGGCTGTGGGCTGATTTTAATAGTTGTTGAGCCCCTGTTTCCACTGACTTCAGTTAGAGTTGTGAGTGCTAAGGGCCCCTGAAAGTTAAGCTAGTAGTCTCTATGTTGTAAACTCCTTGGCATGGGAAAAGTTACACACTTTTTACTATCAATATCTGTTTGAGTCCCTATAAACAAACACACTGAATTTTTAAAGTAGACTTTGTGTTTTTGTATTAAAAATAAATCCGTTTATTTGAGCTTTGTTCATCTTGATTTTTTAAAATAGTACTTTTAGCATAGATTGTAATGTTTTGTGCGGATATAGTGAGAACTAAAGATGGAAGGCAGAATGCGTCACAAAGGTTTTATCCCCAGTTTAGAGATGGAAAAACAGGTTTAGAGAGCTAAGGCCTAAGATAACACAAGGAATCATGAGCAAAACTAGAAACAGAACCCCATTCGTTGAACTCCCAGTTCCCTTGTCTAACCATTGAACATTGCTTCTCTCTTAATATTGTGGTTTAGAACATTTTTGTTTTGTTTTTCCTTTTTCAGATTGCTCAGAGAATTCGGCTTAAAAAGAGATCAACTATGGGCATTAAAGGTTTGCAGTGGTTTGTGGCAAACACTTGCCCTGATGCATGTACAATGGTGAATCTGAAGGAAATGGCAGAAAAACATCACATCAGTCATCCTGACTCCCCTCCTGTAATTGTGGTAGATGCCATGGGTTGTATTCGACACTGGTACACACCAGAATCCTGGGTCTGTGGTGGCCAGTGGCAAGAGTACCTTGCTAATTTGCAGGATTTTATTAAAGCTTTTATGGCAGCTGATATCAAGCTCGTGTTCTGCTTTGATGGTGTGGTAGAGCAGAAAAAGAGAGATGAATGGGTCAAACGAAGATTGAAGAACAACAAAGAAATAGCCAGAATCTTTCAGTTCCTCAAGTCCTATAGACAACAACCAGGGAGAGGGATGTTCTTTATTCCTTCAGGGTTGGCAACTTTTACACGCTTTGCCTTAAAGTCTCTTGGTCAAGAAACAATATGTTCATTGCAAGAGGCGGACTATGAGGTGGCCTCTTATGGGCTGCAAAATAATTGCATGGGAATTCTTGGACAAGATACCGACTACCTCATCTATAACACCTCTCCCTATTTTTCTATTGATAAGCTCTGCTTGGACAGGATGGTCACTGTTATGTACTCTAGAGAGAACCTCTGTCATGCACTGGGCCTCAACATAACAGACCTCCCTCTTTTTGCTTGCCTGCTTGGGAATGATATAGTTCCAGAAGACATTTTGGAGGGTTTCTGGCAGAAATGTGTAGCTTCATGTCCTCCAAAGAGCCAGAGCTATGACAAAAGGGCTAACACCATTCTAGCTGTAGCAAGCTACATATCAAGAGTTCCATGCTCTTATGGTAGCCTGAAAGACTTGGAAGAAATGCTACCTTTGGCATCTGACAAGAAATTGCTTTATAGGGGAGTGGAGTCCTATATCTTGCCTGGCCAACAGTCTCCATGGCTTCCTCCCGGTGTATCAAATTCTCAAATACACCTGGTCAAGCAAGAAACAGCCATATGTCCAGATCAGGAGATCTTTCAGGTATCTCATCTCTTAAAGCTTCGCCATCACCCTTTTGCTGTAAACGTTTACTGACACGTGATAATGAGTGGACTCATATATATCTTTTTTTTCTGAGCAAAATATTATTTTCCTTACTGAATGTTAAGGCTGATCCTGAAATGGTCTGGAGTTTTACAGACAATGGTACTTCAGGATCAAGCTAAGAATAGTCTTTTTCCTTGAATGAACCAAGTCTTTTTTTTTTGGTAACCAGAAACACAGAGACATAAATTCTCTAATATATTTTGTAAGACTTTTCATTTACATGACAATGTTAAATCTATGACAATGTATTAAGAGAGAACTTCGAGACTTCAAGAAAATGCCCCTTTAGAAATTGTGTGTAGGATCTAATTTAAGAGCCATATTTTGTTAGGTGCCCATAGGCTTTGAACATAGGATCTCTCTTTCTACCTCTCTTAATTATCTTAAAAAAAGTCTCTCTGAGTATAATTTGAAAGTATATTTATATTTACATTATGATTTCCATCCCAAAAGATTCCAAACTTACAAACTGAAATAAAAACTACACAGTATTCACTTAGTCCACCTTTAAAATGCAGCCATCACTGAGTTAAAATATAGCAACTGTTTAAAGATACACATCCACATCTAATTGATTGTAATGACTCCTGTTAGAGTGGTAAAGTCAAAATGAAGAAGAATACTGTTTCTGATTGAAAGCGTGAAGGAAATTTAGGTAGGTAAAATTTAATTATCTAGGGCTATGTCTACACTGCAACAACACTTATGTCGCTCAGGTGGCGTGAATATTCCACCCCTCTGAGCGACATAAGTTACACCGACAGAAGCATTCATGTGCACAGTGCTGTTTTGGCAGGAGAAGCTCTCTCCCGCTTGCGGAGGTGATTTTTTTTTATGCCAACAGGAGAGCTCTTTCCCGTCAGCATAGAACGTCTTCACCAGATGCGCTGCAGCGGCGCAGCTGCATTGATACATCTGTGCCTCTGTAGCGCTGTACATATAGACATACCCTAAGTTGGAATATGGCCAGGACATCAGAGTTAACATTCCTTCTCTTATGGAACATACCATGAATCATAGAAGTGTAGGGCTGGAAGGGACCTTGAGATGTCATCATGATCATTACCTCGGTTTTATCTTTAATGCAAAAGGATGCAGTTTCCTAAGATGATGAGGTAGTGTAATAAAATCAGTTAATAAATGATAATGTCTGGAAGCTCAGCTTAAGATTGTGGCCCTGTTGTAGTTGTTTCTTTATAAACCCTAAGTAAAGAAGTCCCTGCCCCAAAAAACGTACCGTCTAATTTGTAGATAAACGGTTTGTTTTTCCATGCTTGAACATTGACAAAGCAAATACAACTGTTCACATTTTGGAATGAACAGAACTCTGCCATCTTAAATGCAAACAAGTCCACATAAATACTTCAATTCCAGCCTGGGTACATTGTCTCCCAATGCTGCTTGTCTTGAAAAGTTTGCACCTCTTGTGTCTGCCTATTTATATACAGTGGAAACATTTTTCTGGATGCAGTGTCAATTACACTTGTATCCATGGTTAGTATGGAGCCCAGCTTGTGTTTTTACTTTTCAGTGTATTGTAAATCATGGATTTCTGGTACATTGTGGCAACCAAACTTGCAATTTCACAAAATTTGTGAACTCATGTCTATGCAAGCTATATGCCTAAAATGAAATGAAATGAAGTATATTATTAGTGTAGCATATTTTGTATCCATTAGTGTGCCAATTTTGTAGCATCTAAAATGGGCTATTGGAATAAAATTTATTACTTCATTGAGGATATAAATTGGTAAAATAGCTGTAAACACCTCTTCTGGAGTAGCCATCAGCACTATGCTAATGAGTGCTGTAGCTAACTGCTAGAGCAATGAGTGCTATAAAAAACCTGATACAAGCCCTTCATTTATTGACTTAATATAGAGTTGATTTTGTAAACTGAAGCCCTGTTTACTTTATTTGGACAGTAAAGATTTTTATGTCCTTTTATGCTTAGCCAAAATTTTTCCTTCCCCACTGTTGTGCCGCGTGTTCTGCACTGATTGATTGCCAGGGTGTTCCCTTGAGATAGCTGCATTTCAGTGGTGGTATGTGGATCCTTTGGGATGAAAGATGCTATATAAATGTGAAATATTGGTACTGTTAGGTTTCACTGTGGCATCTATGGCTTTGTAATTTACATAGCTATTTTCTGAGTGTACAAATCAGGGAAAAACCTGAAATGGTTTTTGTAAAACAAGCTATGCTGGTCCCTTAGTCTAGCATCAGCAAAGCTTGCTTCTAAATGTGGGTCCCTGAGCTCCTAGGCTTTTAGAGACTGGAAGTGTTGCAGTGTTGCTTGGCCCCTGGTAGTATGTTGCTTTCCAGTGACAGTCTTTAGGCCTTGTCTTCTCTGCTAAAAAAGGTGAGGTCAGTACTGTACCCCTGCCTGGGGTTGACCTCACCCAGTTTACTGCACAGTAAAACTAAAGTGCTTTGTCTTCTCTGTGTTTTCACCTTGGGATAGCTCACACATTAGTTCCCCCAAATTAAAAAAATACACATTTTTAGCAGTGAAGACAAGGCCTCAGCTGACGAAAGAGTAGTACTGATTTTCTCTGATGGGAGTTACTGGTAGCAAAGACATTGGCACTAATTGCCATGGAGAGTGGGGGAATAATAGGAAGAGAATGACGGATGTGGACTCGTCCTCTCCACAAAAAAATGACACACCAATGAGATTATATTATTTCCCTTTTCCTTAAAGCAAAATGTAGGATTCTGATATTTTGAAATATCAGTTGTTTCCTTCTTGGGCATCATTTCACCGAGATCAGAGGAAATATTTATTTCATAAATAAGTTAATTTTGCCATTTTTTGTTTTCTTAATTTTAAAGTAGAAAATAAATGACTTCTTCCCCATTTGAACAGCTAGCTAAAGAACAACACGTCAGAGCTGAAAATTATATGGTGTACAATGTCCTCAGTAAAGGAGAGGTTGAATGCAGCAATACATTGGAAGATGAACTTGATACAGAACTTCCTGGACAGGCACTTATCTACCGTCCTGTTCGACAACATATTTATTCTGTTCTGCTGGAGTCCGGAAAAGGTAAGGGTTATCCCTGCATTCATTGCGCAGTGTCAGAGACAGGTAGTTTTAGAGCATGCAGGTTGGACCACATAACTTGAATTATTTAAGAGATATGGTGAGTGAGGTAATATATTTTATTGGACCAACTTCTGTTGGTGAGAGGGTCAAGCTTTCGAGCCACAGAGAGCTCTTCTTCAGGTCTGGGAAAGGTGCTTCCAGACTCACAGCAAAATGTAAGGCGGAACAGATTGTTTAGCATAAGCAGTTCGCACATATTGTAAGGGACTATTCAAAGTAGAGTGGCTTATTAACACCTCTGCAGTTATAGAACAAAAAGAGCGGGTTAGTGGGTTACAGATTGTTGTAATAAGTCATAAATCTAGTGTCGCTGTTCAGTCCATGATTTTTAGTGTTTAGCAGAGTTATGAATTTAAGCTCCCAGGCATGTCTTTTGAAAATGTTGTGCAGATTTCCTTTGAGGATGAGGACTGATCGGTCAGAAACAGCGTGATTGCTTTGCAAGAAGTGTTCACCCACAGATGATAGGGTGTTTTTGTCTTTTATCATTTTCCTGTGTATGTTCATTTCAGAGCGTAGTGACAATTGTTATTGGGGCATTTAGTGCACAGGATGACGTGTACCACATGTGATAGGCATGTGTAGGATCCATGGACCTTGAAAGGTGTGTGGTGGGGGGTGTTGATCATTGTAGCAGTGGAGAGATGTCTGCAGGGTTTGCATCTTTGTTCTGGCAGGGTCTGGTGTTACATTGATGTGTCCTGGTCTGTGGGGAGCTTGGTTCTGGTGGTGATCTTGGAGAGGTTGTGGGGTTGTTTAAAGGCCAGAAGTGTGGGGTTCAGGAAAGATTTATTTCTGGATGGGGATCCCCTCAAGTATGGGTTGTGTGATGATACCCTGCACGGGCTCCAGTGTGGGGTGGTATGTGACAACTAGGGCTGTGTGGTCCGGGGGGTGGGGGGCGGGAGGGTTCAGTTTTGTATTAAAGGAGGTTCTCTTGGGGTATCTGGGTGGCCCATTCCATGATGTGATCTGCTTCTCTAGTGAAGTGTCCTTGTTTTGTGAAGGCAGTTTTGAGTGTGCTAAGGTGTATATCCCGGACTTTCATCTTGGAGCATATTCTGTGGTGTGTGAGTGCCTGGATGTAGATAACAGATTTCTTGATGAATTTGGGCAGATTACTGGATCTATGAAGGTAGGTGTGGTGATCCATGGGTTTCTTTTATATGGTTTTATATAAGCTTATGCTCAAATAAATTGGTTAGTCTCCAAGGTGCCACAAGTACTCCTTTTCTTTTTATATGGTTGCCTCTAGGGTTCCATTGTTGAAGCTGATCGTGGTGTCTAGGAAATTGATGCTAGTGTGGGAATGTTCCAGAGAGTTTAATGGACAGGTGGTGGTAGTTGAAGTTGTGGTAGAAATCTATGAGGAATTTAAAGCTGTCTGTCCAGAGAATGAAAATATCATCCATGTATCTCGGGTTTTGTGGTGCATTAGTCCAGCAGTTCTTCTTTAGGGTGACTCATGAAGAGGTTGGTATATTGGGCAGCCAATTGATTAATTAAATTAAATTAACAAGCAGCAGGTTTAAAGCAAAAAGAAGAAGTACTTCTTCACAGAATGTGCAGTCAACCTGTGGAACTTGTTGCTGGGGATGTTGTGAAGGCCAAAACTATAATGGGTTTCAAAAAGAACAGGGGGATAGGTCCACCAATGACTATTAACCAAGATAGAGAGTGATGCAACCTCATTCTCGAGTGTCCCTAAACTCAGATTGCCAGAAGCTGGGAGTGGGTGACAGAGGATCACTCGATGATTGCCTGTTCTGTTCATTCCTTCTGCAGCACCTGGCATTGGCCACTGTCGTAAGACAGGATACTGGGCTAGATGGACCACTGGTCTGACCTAGTATGGCCGTTCTTATGTTCTTATTAATACCTTTCCCAGACGTGAAGAAAAGCTCTGTGTGGTTTGAGTGCTTCTCTCTCCCACCAACAGAAGCTGGTCCAATAAAAGATGTTACCTCACCCACTTTGTCTTTCTAATGTCCTGGGACCGACAATGCTACAACTACACTTAATTATTTGAGGACATTTAAAATTATATTTTGGAAATCTAAATTCTTTAATTCCAAGTTTCAGTGGCTCACATCTGTATCACATTTAGGGTAAATACTGTGGGCAATATACATGTAATTAGTGAGGAATCAATCAGAAATCATGAAAATTAGAATGTTGTAATGTTCCTACATACTGTTGAATTCTAGTACCTTTTACATTTTTTAAGTTTAAAAAAATAACTGAATGTTTTTTCGTTTATTGTTAAAAGAATACATGTGAAAGTTATTAATGATCAGAAGACGAAGCAAAACCATTTAAGTTTCGAATGTTCTGGTTAAGAAATATGGGAACATTCTTTTGCTTCCACGACAGTCCTAGGTCTTAATACAAGGCTTCTTCAGAGGTTAAAGTAACTATCATTTACGTACTTTTAAAAAAATAGTTATAAAATTGAATAATTTTACTGTGATTTTTTGTTTGCAAATAAAAGGAAGGTTTAGGCAATTCTTGTTATTGAGCTAACTATAAATAAAAATAAATGGAAGCACTTTTGAGAATTGTATTTCTTTTATCCAGTTGTGAGTGAGAAAATATCATTTCTTTCCCCCCTGATTTGGACCCAATTCTGTAACTGGATTTGCTTATGTGGAATCCCATTGAACTCAGTGAGACTCTGCATGAGTGCAAGAGTCTATTTGTACAGATCTGAGTGGAAAATTCATGATCTTAAGTCTTCTGTTTCATAACTCTTGTATTTTTATGTGTCTTTTGCCTCAAGCTTCCAAAGGTTTTTAGACAATGGATTGAAAATGAAAAACTGTTGTTGCACTTTTATTATGTTTTGTAATATGTTTTCTCATCCTATTTACTTTGTATGGTTAGCCATGAAAGTTTGACATCAATTAAACGAATGTTTTTATTACAGACTGAGAAATCACGTAATTGGGCACCTGACTTCCTTTGTCTACTAAAGATTGAAGTCTTACAGTAAAAGGAAAAAAAATAGGAAAAAGAGACTCAGAGTTTAAAAGGCACATGGAGAGAACAACATAGGTTTCAGCAAAAATAATGCGCAACAGCCATTTTTCAGCTCATCGTTTCTCAGTTTTTGAGGACAACAGCCTGGTTGGCTTTTGTTTACTCCTCTGAGAAGCAGGACTTCAGTGATGTCTGCAGGAACACACACAACTAAGGTCTTGTCTACACTGGCACTTTACAGCGCTGCAACTTTCTCGTTCAGGGGTGTGAAAAAACACACCCCTGAGCACTGCAAGTTTCAGCGCTGTAACGTGCCAGTATTGGATCCCTTTCCCCAAACCCCTGCCCCAGCCCTGCCTCTTCCCCGAGCACGCCACGTTCCCCCTCCTTCCCCCTCCCTCCCAGCCACCCGAAACAGCTGTTTCGCAGCGCAAGCACTGGGAGCTAGGGGGATAAAGTGGGCACACGGCGCACTCAGGGGAGGAGGCAAGGTGGAGGTGAGTTGGGGGGGGAGCGGCGGGGAGCTGCCGGTGGGTGCAGAGCACCAACCAATTTTTCCCCGTGGGTCTCCAGCCCTTGAGCACCCATGGAGTCGGCACCTATGGTGAAACCTATGTTGCTCTGAGGGGTGTTTTTTCACACCTCTGAGGGACAAGTTTTGCTGACAAAAGTGATAGTGTAAACAAGGCCTAAGTCAAGTCCTATTGAACCAAAATAAAAATTTTAAAGGGGTATGTCTTCTGAGGTTCTTAAGCATATGCCTACTACTAACTACTTTGGGCAAGTAATTCCATGTTTGTTTGTTAAAAGTTTTCTTGCATCTTCCGCTAATATATCTGGTTCTAGCTGTTGTTGTAGATGGGATACTAGACAAGATAGACCGTTCGTCAAATTTGAGGCTAGTCTACACTAGAAGCGCTACACTGGCACAGTTGCACTGTGCTGCTGCAGTGTGTCTGGTGAAGACTGTTTATGCTGATGAGAGAGAGTTCTCCTATCAGTGTAATAAATCCATCTGCCACTGACATGCCACTGTGCACACCAGCGCTTCGGTCGCCGGTGTAACTTACGTTGCTCAGGGGCGTGGCTTATTCACACCGCTGGTTGACATAAATTTTACCAATATAGGTCATAGTGTGTACAAGCTGTTGGTGTGGCAATTCATAATTAAAATGAGAATATAAGCACAGCTATACTGGGTCAGACCAAAGGTACATCTAGCCCAATATCCTGTATTTCAACAGTGACCGGTGCCCCAGGGGGAATGAACAGAACAGGTAATCATCAAGTGATCCATCCCCTGTTGCCCATTCCCAGCTTCTGGCAAACAGAAGCTAGGGACACCATCCCTGTCCATCCAGGCTAATAGCCATTGATGGACCTATCATCCATGAATTTATCTAGTTCTTTTTTGAACCTTGTTATAGACAATACTGCATTGTTTTTCCAGAAATTATTTTTAGAGCTTTAAGGAAGGATTGTTGGTGTTCATCACTTTCCAATTTCTCCCTCAAACAATGCCATCAGATGGTTCTGTTCTGTAATAGTGATTTTTCTTAAAACCTCTCAGTTTAAAAGGAGAATTGGGAAGGGAGCAAGTGAAATCATTTAGCTAGTGTTATATTGTTTTATTAAATATTGTACTTAATTTTTTTGAATCCTTAAAGTCCATCAGTTTGACGTTCCTGTCGTAGAAATTGGCCTCTTCTTTTTGCAGTCATCTGACATACCTTGGTTTCTTTTAGTTGCTTGAAGAAAAGGAGTACTTGTGCCACAAGTACTCCTTTTCTTTTTGTGGATACAGACTAACACAGCTGCTACTCTGAAACCTTTTAGTTGCTTGATTTTTTTTTAAAAAACAGTTAGCTCAGAATAGATGAAAATGTCACACAAACTGCTGCCTCAGGGTCCCTCCCCCCCAGAAGCTCCTCAGGATTGAGAATTTAGGCTGTTTTTTTCAAAGGTGCCTAAGGGAATTGAGAATTCAGTAGGAGTTGGGGGCCTAGCTACCTTTAGATCCTTTAATCTCCACCTTAGTAAACCATGATGTTTTTCCCTCAGGCTCTGATCTTGCAAACACTTAAGCATGTGTGCACCTTTACTAATGTGGCTGCTCATGAGTAAAGTCAGTCACACAAGTCCTGACGTGTTTGCAAGATAGAGGCCATATTTTGAGACTCATTAAAAAGTACGGGCTTGATTGTGGTCTTGCCCATGACAGCAGATACTGGCTAAATTTTTAAAATAAAGGTAGTTCATTTGGCTTCATTAGTTCCTTAAATATAATTTAGCAGACATACTACCTATACAGCATTGAGCTTTTATCATCTTTCTTTTAATAATACTACTGGAAAAAGTATTTTAGATAGAGAAAAAGTTAATAGTGGATAATGCTTCTGTTAACCCCACCTCGATAACCCAAACAGATTATTTTTTGTAATAATTCTGAACAAAGCTGGCAGTTATGTTTTAGAATTCGCTCATTACATGGAAACGTCTGCACCTGTATTGCTGTTGCTAATTTAAAAAGTATGTAATGTATCATAAATACTTGGCTGACTCCTAGAGATCATGGAATTAGTCCCTGTTCTAAGATTAGCCTGCCAAACTGCTTTGACACTGCCAAAAGACATCCTGTGTGGAGGATTCTGTGCTCGTTGTCACCAGTGTGCACTCCGTAGAGCTCAAGTGTTCACAGATGTGGAGGAGTATATGTAACATAACATAATTTATAGAAGTCTAAAGTTATGCATGTTGCTGCACACAGGGGTCCTATCCAATTTGGAATTTTTGTTTATACTAATAGACAACAGTAATTCACAGATCGTTCACAAAAATGTTTATTTTTTTTAAATAGCTGCCATTTTCCACTCCAGATGTGTCTGGATTTCAGTGGTGATTTCTGTATACATAGTGCAGAAGCATTTTGAAAACGTAGTCTAGGATTATCAAAAGTTTCTAGGGGAGTTAGGAATTTAATGGGATCCCTCAGGATCAAAGGTGCAGCCATTTTAGATTATGGTATAAGATTTGAGGTGAATATGAGGTCACCCAATATTCACATTAAGTTTTTCCATGAAAATCTCTTTTTATTAATTCTTAACTTGGTGTATTTTGGAATCATACCCAAAAGAGAAGCACTAGTGCACAATTTCAGTGGACATTTTACTTGATCAAAGAGAAATCAGCAGGGTGGTTTTTTCCTTCAAATGTCACTCAGGTGTTACATTTTGATCTTTGAATGGTAAAGAATTTAAAATATATTCCTTTGAATGGCTCACTTCCTGGCACCCTGGGAGCCATGCTGCTTAAAAAGATTTGTCATCAATGTTTTGCCAGGATATGTAGTGGATGTGAACAAAGGTAATACGAATGTCTTGTTGGCAAGCAGAGGCTTTCAGTCTTGTGGCATTTAAGGAGATTCAGGCTAATTAGTGCAGCAGGTTTTATTATGCCACCTGAGCAGTAGCCAGGATGGACCCTTATTTCCCGTACTGGGGAGAGACTGAATTCGGCATTCACATCCCTGTCCTGTTCTTGTTGCATTTCTGTGTTGTCAGTTGTGCAGAATCGTGCTTTTAACAGTCATTGTTTGTTTGACTACCTCACTTGAATAATCGTGTATTTATATAATTGATGGATTATCATCACCAAGATGTTGTGATGTTTTGTAAATATATATATATATATATATGCACATACACATGTATACATAAATATAATAATAATAAAGGTTTACTCTGACTACTCTCTCCTTTTTGGTATGTTAATGCTTGAGCAGCGTAAGTACCAGAAAAATGTTCAGTGTAAAAATAGTTTTTCACCCAAATTTAGAACCCAATGACAGTTTATAATCTTAATTATAACATTTTTATAACCCAGCATCTCATTTTTTATTGAAGTATCCTGACTTGCTCATAAGTCTTTTTTTTAAAGATAAATACAAATTTCAGAACTCTTTTCAAAAAGTGACACTAGAATTCTAAGTTAGACATTCCTGTTAATGAAAGATTATCAATCCAATAATTATCAATTATTATTCCAAAGCAGGATGTTAGACTGTTCAGCAATTCAATTGCTATACAATCTCAGGGTATCTTTTTAATGTAGGATTTTTTTTATCCTCTAGCATCTGCCTGGAGATTGACAAATCTGTTTTCTTCATATTGCATATTGGAACACAGAAGTGAAAATTCAGGGCGTGCTCCACTGAGCTGTATGAGATGGTTGTGATGCAAGCAGATTCTGGACCGAAAGGGAGAGTACCATGTACAGGGGGAATAATACTAATTTTAGTATTTTTTCACAATGATGGGAGGTGATCCGGAAAAGTTTCTATAAATCAAATTACAACATGAAGATGATGTGTTGAATACGCCAAATAGAATTAGGATACTTTTCGAAATACTTAATTATTGTATTGTTTTAAAAAAAAGCTTCAAGTAGTTAGAGCATAAAAATAGCAAATGTAACATTTAAATACTTTTAGGGAAAAAATGGTTATAACTATTTCCATATCAGAAAAAAAGGGCAAGCCTGCCAGGTAATAATAACTAATAAATCTAGTTAAATATGTAGGAATGTGTGCTGAGCAAAAGAGGTTTCTGCGACCTCCAACAACATCAGGAAAGCATGGACATGCCCAATACTACTAAGGTAAAAAATAAGGAAGAAAAAAAACTTTATTTTGGGGGGATCAGGAGACTTTTCAGACCTTCTTTATACAACATAATTTTAAAAGGACAAATGGCCATTTCTCCGCCCCCCCCCCCCCCACAAATGGTTTGCCTTTAAACTGGGATTTTCAAAGGATCCTGAGAGAATTAGGCACCCAACTCCCATGAGATTTCAATGGGAGCTGGGCATGAAAGTCAAAGGGAAATGGGGGCCCTAATTCCCTGAGGCCTTTTTTGAAAATCTCAGCCTAAATTGCTAGCTACCCCAATCATCACATCAAGCATTTTTCAAAAATATACTTTGGGATGAGATCCGCAGCCCCCATGCTGGTCCCTTTACACTAGGTGAGAGGGCTGGAGTGGTGTAAAGGGGCCCTAAAAGCCCCGGTTCTAGCCATAGGAGGATTCCACTGGTGCGGATAGCTGTATAGGCTGCCCTGTAATGACCCCTTGCAAGACCTGACATAGCATGTGTGCCACGGTCAGGTCTGGGAGCAGGCAGGGAACATTAGGGGCAGGGCTGGAGCATGCAGCACTGTGGAGAGTCTGGGCTGCGTTGTTGTCTTTCAGGCAGCCTCGGGAGGCTGACATAACATAAAAAGAAAAGGAGTACTTGTGGCACCTTAGAGACTAACAAATTTATTTGAGCATAAGCTTTCATGAGCTACAGCTCACTTCATCGGAATGCCACAAGTCCTCCTTTTCTTTTTGCAGATACAAATAAGGTGCCACAAGTCCTCCTTTTCTTTTTGCAGATACAGAGTAACACGGCTGCTACTCTGGAACCTGACATAACATAGGTTCCCAAGACTGGCTAAGTTACACCGAAGGGCAGCCCAGGATGAGAAGGGCACAAAAAGCTAACTTAGCCCTTCCTCCTCATTGCCACATGCACAGCTCAAAATTTTGCCTTGAGTTTTCAGTTACGATTCCAACACTGAACTCTTGTCATAATGTATAACTAAACCTATAGCCATTTGTTCTGATCACTTGTGAAAAGATGCTCTAAACTGTTTCTTGTATTTTTAAAGGATCTGAGCAACCAGCTGTAATCTAGTGCTTACTAATGCTTTGCAGTCCCCTCCCACCACTCTTCTTAACCCTTATGTGAACTTGTACTTCGTTTATTGATCAAATTGTCTGTTCCTTTAGACACCTGCGGAGCCTATCCTATAGTAAAGGAATGGTTTGTGTACTTTGGGAATCCAATGGAGCAACCAGACCTCGTACAACCTATGCAGCTTGACATTCCAGGTAGAATAAAATCTCATCTTTATATTTAACTCCGAACCGATTAATGATATTATTTGAATATTTGGTTACAAATCTGTTTAGAAAATCTTTCATCAGATATTTGGTGGTGCAGTCAAAGAGGACTATGAAAGACCAGTTGTTAAAATGTTAGTGTTGTATCTCCGTAGCTGCTTGGAATTGCACTGTGTGTTTAACAGTTTTAATCTCAGAATTTCATATTAATACTGTATTAAATTAAAATCTCACACCGTTCTTGAGAAATTGACATTTGAAGCAGATGTGAACAATTATTTAAAGAGTTTGAAAGGTATATTGCATGTGAGGACAAGGAAGTGAAAAGAGGCTGGTTTACCAAACCATACATAAATCTAAAAATTGTCCCATTTTCAAAAAAATATAATTGGACCTCCTATGTGGTGCTTGTGAATTCTTTTCTACTATTTGTGGCCCATACACTGTCTGCTTTCGATGTTTGCACTACTTTGTTTCTTCTCTGTCTTTATTTTGCTTTAAGAAAAGGGAGACATTGCACCACCAGCATTTCAGCTATCTCATTGTGATTGTAATATTAAGAGGACCGTTTTACATTTATAACACATTTTTCACTACATGATTGGTCACACTGTATATGAATTGCCTGTCTACCACTGCAGTGCAGTCACCCCTGGGATTGAGTGTGACATCTTTTTAATGGCACACAGCTGCACTGTGATAGTTTAGTATAGGAAGTGAACGATACCATATCCAGTTGCACTCTCAAAGGGAATTCAGATTGGCCAAAAGCAGTTACCTAGCTGAAATTTATCCAAAATATTTTTAGTGTAACACCTTTACCCTTATCACAAGTGTGTCAGGAGCTCAATTTTATCTCTCACTCAAAATATGGCATCTCCATTAGCGCGGCACCCCCTAATAAAATACCAAACTTTGGTCCCAACCCCCAATCCTTTGGCAGTGAGCTATGTACAAAGGGACCCCTACAGAGCTCATTACATGGCTGGGGCCTATGTTATAACAATAAAGTTATGACAAAAATGACCAGATACTAGTAAATTGGCCCTTTGGTCCAGTTTCCGACCTGGAATGAGCAGGTGGAATTCCCATTGACTTTAATGGGAGTTGTGTCTGCTTACCTCATGGATAATTTGGTCCTTAATTTTTAGTTCACATAGTGGAGGGAAAAAATGCACAGCCATCATGAGTTAAAGGGGGATTATGAGTCATTGACTAACCTGCCATTTTTTTCTACTTGTGTCATTATTTTAAAACACAGAATATTTATAATAGTTATCCTGTCTTGCCTCTTTCTGGAAGTAGCAAGTGCTCCCATGAACTGTTTGGCACCAAATACTGCTGTTACTTTTCTTACTGCATTTATGTAATTGGTTGTGTTTATTTTTTCTATTTTGGTTCTTTTTAAAATAAATAGGATATAGAAATGTGCCTCTGAGCTTACTTGACTATCACACAATCCAGTAAAGGAAATAACTGGTAAGACCTACTTTCTTCCTTGACCCCTCAAGTCCTTTTAAGATGATATAAGAAGATGCCCATTAAATCTGGTGACCTTTCTACTTGTTCCAGCACCCCTAGTCCCAAATTCACATTTTCCCTACTGTCAGTGCACTCCAAAACATGCAGAATTTGAAAAGCATGTGCTACTTATATGCCCTTCTTCTTCACAGTATCTGGGCACCTCAAAATCATGAATGTATTTTATTCTTACAAAACACCAGTGAGATAGCAACATATCCCAATTTACAGGTGGGTAACTGAGGCAAAGGATATTAAATGACTTGCCCAAGGTCATAAAGGAAGTTTGTAGTTAAGCTGTGAACTGAACCCAGGTTTCCTGAGCCCAAATCCAGTATTCTGTCCCAGATACTGTCTTCCTTCTCTAGGAATCTAGTGATGTAATGATTGCACATTCAAATACAGATTTCAGAGTAACAGCCGTGTTAGTCTGTATTCGCAAAAAGAAAAGGAGGACTTGTGGCACCTTAGAGACTAACCAATTTATTTGAGCATGAGCTTTCGTGCTGTAGCTCACGAAAGCTCATGCTCAAATAAATTGGTTAGTCTCTAAGGTGCCACAAGTCCTCCTTTTCTTTTTTCAAATACAGATGTTAGGGGAATTCAGGAGACAGGCAGCTGGTTGGGGAATGAGATGGATCTGGAGATGCCTAGGATAATATGAAGCCATGGTATAAAAATCAGTTGGTCTGTCTTATACAGCTTTCACTTTATTTCATTTGAGTATGCATTTACAGAGCACCACATCTTCACATATTGGTTTTTTTTAATTTTTTTTTTTAAAGTTGGGGGAGGTAAAATCTTAGCCCCAAATCTGCCCTGAACACTCAGTCTGAGTACTATGGTTAAATCTTCTCTTCCAGGTGGTAGAGTCGGAGAAGGACTTACATAAAATTTCAGGTGCTCTGGCTACACCATTCATCTTCATGAATAACCATGAAGAATTCAAGTCCAAAATATAGTTTTAAAAGTATGTGCAACCTAAAAGTGGAAGTTTATTCGTCCCTAATAAGTACTAACTCAGTAATAAAAAGCTGATCTACTCACAGAGCAGACTATTACAGAAAGGGAGGATGACTTCTGGTGTTTATTTTTAGTGCTCTGTTTTCATTCCTTCAGAGAACAAATATTTTTCTGAATTTTTTGCTGTCCATATTTGTATGACTTAAATTCCCTCATGCAGCTTTTATTTTCCACTGCATGACTCTGATTCACCAAATAAGGATGTCAGCAGCACATCACAGTTTTCAAGTGGGAATCTTATTTGGAGATAAATTTAAAGATGTTGTTATAGGAAGTTAGAATTCAAATCTGTCAATCAAAGTCAGACCAACAAAAAAGAGGAATCTTGATAGAAGGTATTATTTGAACCACAGGCATTTGTAATATGTGTGATGGGTTTTGGTTTTTTGTTTGTGTGGCTTTGGTTTTCTGCTGCAGATTCTGATAAAAATATGTGTCTTTTTGGAAAATTTTATATTATATAAACATTTCATCACTTTCTCTCAAAGAAGAGTACTAAGAGATTATGGATGAAATCATGGCCCTGTTGAAATCGGTGTGAGTTTTGCTGTTGACTTCACTAGGTATAAGTTTTCACCTATATCTTTTCAGGTTTCTTAATCTGTTGAAGTGGTTAAAGAAAAAGCTTATATTTTGACATATGTTTTAAACTTTAATCTGGATCATTGCAGATATCAGAAATCTTCAAAAAAAAAAAAAAAAAAACCAGGAAAAAGACTACTAAAATATACTTGTTATAGGACATAAGACAGTAAGATTGTCTGAAAATCTTACAGCTGGTAGAAGATGCAATATTAGGTTATAAAATAACTGGTGTTAAGGCTTCAAGAACAATAATTTAAGATATAGTGTGTGTGCCTGTATACAAACACATCCTTATATGACCCAGCCCTCTGAAGGAGTCCCGTCTGAAATTTTGGAGTTTCCCCTTCCATTTGAATGACTAGGGTATGGATTTTCTCTTACTCTCCCGCACACATCTTAACAGACCAAAATTAAATTTAAACCCTTAGATGACTTTTGTTTTCTTTAATTTAATGGTTGAGCAAAGATGGCCATAAAAACGTAAAAGACCTATTAGGCTATCTTGTCCATCCCCCATGCTATTGATGGGGATATACTAGGGTGACCAGGTGTCCAGTTTTCGACCGGAACACCACTGACTGGGCCGTTGACTGTCCAGTTGGCGGTGCCTCGCAGGGGGGCTGGCAGCTCCCTGCTAGCCTCTGCGCCGTGCTGCTCCCAGGAAGCAGCCGGCATGTCCCCCTTCCGGCTCCTATGCGTAGGGGCAGCGAGTGGGGCCCCACATGTTGCCCCTGGCCCAAATGCTGCCCCTACAGTTCCATTGGCTGGGAACTATGGCCAAAAGGAGCTGGGGCGGGGGCGGTGCCTGTTGACGGAGCAGCACACAGAGCCTCCTGGTTGCGCCTCCACGTAGGAGCTGGATGGGGGACATGCCACTGCTTCCGGGAGCTGCCTGAGGTAAGCACCGCCTGGAGCCTGCACCCCTGACTCCCTCCCGCACTGCAACCCTCTGCCCCAGCCCTGATCCCCATCCTGCCCTCGAACCCCTCGATCCCAGCCCGGAGCACCCCAAAGCCCTCATCCCTAGCGCCACCCCAGAGCCTGCATCCCCCAGCTGGAGCTCTCACTCCCCCCTGTGCCCCAACCCCCTGCCCCAGCCCTGATCCCCCTCCCGCCCTCCGAACCCCTCGGTCACAGCCTGGAGTCTGCATCCCCAGCCAGAGCCCTCACCCCCCTCCTGCACCCCAGCCCCCTGAGCCAGCCTGGTGAAAAAGAGAGAGTAAGGGTGGGGAGAGTGAGTGACAGAGGGAGGGGGGATGGAGTGAGCGGGGGACAGGGCCTTGGAGGAGGGGCAGGGCAAGGGTGTTCGGTTTTGTGCAAGTAGAAAGTTGGCAACCCTAGGATACATAATTCTGTTTAAGGAAAATGCATGTAGATTTAATCAATATGTTCTGTCTTCCAGAAATAATCTAGCAAATAAAATGCTGATAAAATATTTCTAAAGGAGATTAGATTTGATAAGAGACGTGAAGTGTATTAGGAATGTACCATTTAATGAGTTTGAAAACATTCTTATCTCCTGAAGATAGCCAATCCATTTGATGTATTCAGGGTCTGTATTTTACTACTGATTAAAGAGACAGCCTCAGCTGTCACAAACATATTCTGATACTGCTTTTCATTTTGTTGCCAAAAGTATCTCAGATACTGTAGGTGAATTTAAATTTCAGTCACTTCATATTGGAGGAGTCTGGATGTACTTTCATTGTTCCAGTCATTGGTTACTACAGGCATATGTAATGGATATACCTGGTTTCAGAAGAGGGTAATTGAAAAATTTATTTTTAAGAGTCAAATTTAACAAGTGTTCTGGCTTGCTGTAGTAAACCTTTAAAAGTGGCCAAGACTATTGACAGGTTAATGTTAAGCATTCCTGATAAGCAGTCTTCTAAAACCCTTCTTATAGTTGTTTTTTCATATACATGTAAAATAGCTAAAATGTTTGTTTTATTATATTTTTATCATTTTATTTATTTCATTCTTTACTATAAAGCCACATCTCAGCTCTCGTTATTTATTTCTTCAGGTTGGGAAGCTGTATTTTTTATTTTAAATTGTGCGGCTTGTATATTACACATGCAGTGCATGTACCATGTGGTGACCTGACTTAGGTTGGTGTAAATTTATACAGCAGCTTCATGTAAACCTAGAGTTTAATGACACTGAGGTGTTAATGCATTCCACCAGTTTGTGTCTGAATGCATTACTTGCTTATTATAAATCAATTATTGAAGCTCAGCCAACCAAAATAAAGACTTACTATGCATGTGAGGTTTTCTTGTTTTTTATTCATACATGATCACATTTAAATACAACATTTATTCTAGCACATGAATTAAAAGGAAAAATTAATTTGATCAATGATCTTTTCACATATTGACTAAAAAGTATCTTTCTTGTTAGAAAAGTATCAACTCATATCCCTGAGGTGACAGGCCACTCATCTTGGTGATAGTCTCTCTCTAGGAATGCACAAGGAGTATAAGCATGAGTACTCCTAAATTTAGCTCTTCACACAATTTTATTGCATAATAAAGGAAGACTGAAAATGACAAAAGTCATGTAAAGTTGTAGGGCATCTTTCTTTGATTTACATAAACTTGTAATGGTTAAATCTCGGATAGGACCGTTAATTTTCCCTTGAATAATCCTTCTAGTAGCAACTGCTCAAGCAGCAATTATGAATTTTTTCCCATTTTGTTTCTTAAATATTTTTTTCAAAAGCAAATCAGCGGATTTGTCTACATGGCACTGCAGTCTGAATTACAGGAGTGTGAATTGTAGAGCTCTCTATATGTTGAATTCTAACTGTCCAATCTGGATCCTGCTGGCACAAACTGAAAGGTACCTAGTTCGTGTTGCTGTAGTCCCATTTCTAACATGTTGTGCTCTAAGTGCCCCATGTAGATCCTGCTGGGACAGATTAAAAGGTACCTCGTGCACATTAATATAGTCCTTTTTCAAATGGGACGACATCAACACAAACTAGTTACCTTTTAGTTCACATTAGCAGGGTCTACATGGGACAGTTAGAGCATAATACGTTAGCGTGCACTACAGTTCACACTCTTGTAATTCAGACTGTGGTGCCGTGTAGATAAGCCCTAAATAAGAATATCCAGGAGTATTAGAAGAAAAATGTATTTTTCTTTCATATCCAAGTAAACCCCTCTCTTTCCTCAGGAATGTATTATAGTTATTGTTAAATCTAGCAGAGAGACAGTGTAGTTTAGTGGTTAGAACAAAGAACTGAAAATCAGGACTTCGATGTACTAATCTTGGCTTTGCCATAAACTGTTGGTGAGACCTTGGGCAAGTCATTGAACTTTGCTGCATTTCAATTTACTTGTCTGTCAAATGAGGGTTATATAATAGCTAACTCCTAAGACCATTGTGAGTTTAATTACTTGTAAAATGCTTGGAGATCCTTGGATGGAAGTGTTGTTATTGGTTGGTAGGTTCAATTAGAAGATAGAATTATGTTTCCTTTACAAGTACAAGTGCAGCGATTCCCAGAATTGGATTCAATACTCTAGGTCTCATCAATACTGTATAAAGTGACACTATCACTTCTGTTGTCTGTGGTGGTATTAGTCTGTATTTTTAGCACAAATTGTTCTTTTTGCTAATTAATGTCAAATGATTAATGTTTTCCTGAAGAGTATGCATATTTTTCCTGCAAAGTGATTTGAAGACTGAAAAATCACCATTTATTTGGTATGGTAAAAGCAAAGAACTTTGTCGGGTTGCATGAACAGTTCTTGTTCCTATGATTGACATCTGTTGATGGGAACCATAGTCTTGAGAATATTAAAGTAAACATTCTGGAGGGTGAGGGAGGAAAATATTTAAGGATTTGCTTTTTAACTTCTCTCTCTCTAGGCACGGTACCATTTGGTTAATGGCTTTCTTTGCTAAATAAACACGTCAGCCATCTAGATCTCAGCACCTTGACACTTTAATCACTTGTTGTTGCCAAGTGGCTCTAATTGTAGAATGCAGCTGCTGCTCATCATAAAGGAAGATGTGTAACCAAATGTAGCTTTGTCCAGTCTTAAAACTAGCACCTCTCTGCTTATTCAACAACAAAAGCAACATTGCTTTACAGTAGGTGTGTATCTTTAATTGGGATTTTTCGGTGCAGCTGTCTAGATATCCACCTGGCATTTCACTCACAATATTATTTATGTTGACAGTGGATTAAATGTAATGTAAGTGGAGAGCTCCAAAGTTCCATTGAAAATAATAGGAGTTAGGAGCCTAACTACCTTTGTGGATCTCCCTAGTTACCATACTGAAGAGTCCACTAAAAATGCCTAGATTGATATAACATGAAACATAGTTAGTCTCATAATGCATGTGTGTTCATTAGTAGTGACGTTATCATACTGTAGTCTAGGGGAATAAATAGGCCCTGGTGGGTTTGATTTAGCTCTGGACTATGCCACTGGACTTAATGTAGGGGGCTGACAGTAGTGGGGTGCTCAAGAGGAGTTCCCATGACAGAAGTTACCTGCAACCACTACTCTGCCAGGGGAATACCAGTGTCATTCCTAAAAGTAGGTGCTGGCCCAGAGAGGGGCATGACCACGGTTCCCAAGGACGCACTGATTTACCACCTGGGGGATAGGCTGATTCCTATCAAACCTCTGTTTCAGGTTAATACTGACCTCTCCTTGTACACTGGAGCTCTTACGGGAAGGGCAGTAGTGAAGACAAAGCCTGCTGTCCCAAGGGATGAATCCCCTTTGTCTCAGAGTTGCCTACACTAGCTCCGGTATAAAAGTGTAGCTCTCTTCAATGAAACTTGTTTAGATTGCAGCCTTTTTGTTTGTTTTTTTTCAAAACCAAACTTTGTTACAAATGTAAATTCAGTTAATTTTCACATTTTGTTCCTTGCAAACTTAAAGAGCAGAACAAGTGTTTCCTCTTAAAGTTTAATTCAGTGGTTCTCAGCCCATGGGCCACTTGCGGCACAGTCAGCACACAGCTGCGGCCCATGTGACATCTTCAGGGTCATACAGGTAGTATATATATTGTGTGGACGTGGTCCACATAACACACAGAGAGCTGCATATGTGTCCCACAGTGGTAAATAGATTGAGAACCACTGGTTTAATTTAATAGGCAAAACTTGTCTTGTCTTCCTATTGCAAAGATAAAATAATGGATTTCTTTTGTAGGTGGAACACCTAGTTTGAGAACATTGTGGCTCACTAAAGGACCAGAGGTGCAAACACTACGGTATAGCACATTTCTGGCATGCTTTCACCTTCAGGACATGGTGGAGGAGTTCCAGTTACTGGACCCATCTGTTGCGGCTGTCTGCTGTCTGCTGATTTACCTTACTCTGCAGGTAAAGTGAATGGTTACTATGTAACCAGCTCTTGCAGCTCACACTTGTGTCAATGTATCTCTTCATCTTTAGCTCAAGCATAGTTGATTACATTAATAGTACTATATTACAGTATTTTTTATTACTCCAGTTAACTCGTGTCATCCTGTCTGAGAAAATACTGTGTTTCCTAAATTATACGTCTTAATTTTTGAATGCCTCTGGCAAAAGACCTTTGCTCATCTTAACAAAAAATAACTAACTAAAAATGTAATCTTAGTATTTTCCCCCTATACCTGGCTCATTTGTAAATTGTGGCTGTTCTTTTTGTGTTTCTTTCATGTCATGATTTTTGAAAAAAGGAAAAGAAAAAAACCCTCTCTGCTAACAGACTGTCTGTTCCTATGGCTACTCTAGGCCTTCTCATCAGCTCCCATGACTTCTTCACACCACCCCTTGTCAGCTCCCCCAGTTCAAAGCCATGATGAGTAGCCATAGCAATTCTCACATGCAAATACAAATTCTTATCTGACTGTAATAAGAAGTCATGTACGTATTTCTGCTGTTACTCTAAAATATTCGCTGCTTATGTACCTAAAACAATGAAAACCAAAAGAAATTTAGGACTGAATATGATATTAATTAATTGTTTCCATTTCTAAGAGATTTTTAACACATTCTTCACAATTTTAGTCACCTTTTAAAAGAGTGAACTCACAAATATATCTTGTTTTATTAGTGCAACGAGAAAATATTTCCTTCATCTAATTTGATTAGCTTTTTGTATTTCCTGTTTCTATGAACTCTTCTTTGATTAAAATATAATTTGTTTTCTCTGACTCTTGTTTTCTCAGTAGTGGGTTTTTATTTGTATGTGAAAATAGGATCTTCCTAATTTTCTCTTACTCTTCTCAGCCACATGAATTAACCCAAACTAAGATTTCTGGGCTTGGAAAGTACATGTGGGAATTGTACAACTGTGTAGAGTAATCACTTTTTCCCTCCCTTTAAGTGGTTGCATTTACAGCACAGATTCTTAATGAGAAAGTACAAAGGCACATGCTTAAGTGCTTTGCTGAATTGTGGCTGACATGATTTTGACAGTGTTAACTATGTATCACTTTATCCTGGATACCCTTCATACATTGCATACTAATATCTGTAGGGTTTTTTGGGGGGTAGGACTGGGGGAAGGGATAGCAAAATAATCTCTGAAGAAACTTGGGCTCCCCTCCCACTTGGTCAGGAAACACAATTTTAAAAAAAATCCTGTGTCACAATTTTGGTGTTAACTGCACCTTTGACCCCACCCCACCTCTGGGTCTTCTTTGAGGGCAGCCTCTTTAGGTTTCCAGGTCCCAGCTGTTCACCACTTTTGGGCAGAGACCTGTGTCTCCTTCCCTCCAGACTGAAGGTTTAGGCTTATAGTCCTTCTGCACCTCACTGTGGTTTCCCCACCAGGTCTAACTGAGGCCTGGCACCTGTGGTTAACCTCTCTCCAGGGGCTAGAACAGTATATACAGTTTATCAAAAAACCTTCACAAAGCAAGCACATTTATTCTTAAAGTAAAAGTGTTACAGAGAAAACACACAAAAAAAGTTCCCATGCACATGCTAAAAGCTTATCAGAGGTCATCTGTCATTTATGGGGCCCTACTAGACCAAAGTCTAAGGGTTGGGGCCCTTGGATAGGAGGTCCTGTCCGTTTGCTGGATCAGAAAGAAGCCCTGAGTCAGTGTTAACCCAGCTTTTTATCCAAAAGTCTTTTCTTTGTCTGATAGTCTCTAGGCAGTTCAGTTTGAACCAGTATATGTGAACCTCCCCAGATGGTGGTATCTCTCTGGAGGTGTTACAACCTGAGTGATTTATCTTAATCACCTCCCAGTGTTTTTGGTTTCTGGAGAAGTTGTAACCTTCTCCCCATAGTTGCATACACATACAATCCCTAACTCACAGTGATACATAAACTTAATAGGTTTCAGAGTAGCAGCCATGTTAGTCTGTATTCGCAAAAAGAAAAGGAGGACTTGTGGCACCTTAGAGACTAACCAATTTATTTGAGCATAAGCTTTCGTGAGCTACCGCTCACTTCATCGGATGCAGTGAGCTGTAGCTCACGGAAGCTTATGCTCAAATAAATTGGTTAGTCTCTAAGGTGCCACAAGTACTCCTTTTCTTTTTATAAACTTAATAGAATGTTGTGTGCCTCTGGGTTTGCAATATCTGTCACATCTCCCTTATAAGAGATTTGTGTAACTGGACTGCTTGACCAGCATCCTAGGGAAACACATGGACTTGTTCCTTGGATGGCATTTCTGCCATTACCTTGCCTAATTTCATTTTTCAACTATTCATATAATAAACATTCTGCTGACAAGCCAGTATACATCATTCATAAATCTATGTAGTCATTTGACAACCATATCATATATTTTATTTCTTTGGAACCTATGGGGCAGTTCTATAGGTGGAACTCTCTCACACACCTGTTTACCTCTGTCACCCCAAAACCTGGTCCTCCCACTCCCACCTCCTATCTGGTTTCTAGGGGGTAGCTCCCATAAAAGGGAGCTCTTTCCCCCTGCCCCCACCACCACTTCATTTATCACACAGACAAAAACACCATATCACTTGTGGGTGAACACGGTTCTCAGAACATTCACTCCAAATCTGACCTCTCAGTCCTCACCCTCAAAGAAAATCTGCACAACACCTTCAAAAGACAAGCCTGGGAACTTAAATTCGTAACTTTGCTAGACACTAAAAATCATGGACTCAATAAAGACACTGGATTTAAGGCTCATTACAAAAATCTGTAATCCACTAACCCCTCCCCCCTTTGTCCTAGGACTGCAGAGGTGTTAACCGCCCATTTCACCTTTGAATGGTTTATTGCAACATGTATTAACTCATTATGCTAAACAATCTGTTCCACCTTGTATTTAGCTGTGACACTAGTACCTTTCCCAAATCTGAAGAGCTCTGTGTAAACTCAAACGTTTGTCTCTTTCACCAACAAAAGTTGGCCCAATAAAATATATTACGAGACCCACCTTGTCTCTCTAAATCAATGGAACCAGTTTAGAAAGCAAAATGCAGCACTCCTCTGTGTGTGAGCATCAATTATAAATGTCTCTGAATTAAGAATAAAATGTTAAAAGATAAAGATCCAAGTGATAAATCTACTCTTAAAAATCTGAATAGGACAAATGAGATGAAGTCATGAACGGTCTTTGGGGTAGGTGAAGCCAGACTTATCTTTTGAGGCTATTAAGAAATTATAAATGCTCTGATACTGGGTGTGTGATAAATGCTTGATCAAATCAGGAAGAAATGCTAAATAAAGTGTTTCTTAGAAATGAGTATTTTGACATTTTAATAAGCTCTTAAATTCTTTGGATGATTGTGTGTAGCACAATAAAAAATACAGACACCAAAAAGCAAAATATAGAAGTTTGCTGAGGAGGCTCCGTCTTTTAGAACAAAATTCTGGAAACATTAATAAATGTTCTGTAGTTAAAATCACTCTTTTTGTTGGTCACACATACTAGGGTTTTCAGGTTTAGTAATTTTCTCTTGCTGCCATTTACACAAAGGTATCACCTGCCTTGAAAATAAAAACAGGGGAGGGTGAATTTGGGGTTGGTAAGATTATTGTCAGATTTTAGCAGGCAATCAATAATTCATGCTTCGGTGGAGTTAATGAATGGCAGGAGTACTTTGCAATGTTACACTATTCTGATATCTATTACCCAATCCTGCTTTGTGCAAGGTTTAAAAGACCTTCCAAAGAAAGAGGGTTTTCAATGAGGGAAAGGGGGGTTGAGCAGAAGTCCCTAATGCAAAGTCTTCCAGTTTTATGATGGTGTCATTTTTATCTAGGGTGGGTGGATTAAATGTTTTTTTTATCATCTAAGAAGAGTAAATGAAGTTACAGTAGATGGCTTCTCTCTGTGTTTCTCCTCTTCCCTGGTTCTTTCCCATTGACCTACCTGCCCTTTTCCCCCTCCTCCACTTCTCTCTGAAATTTAATAAAACAGTATTAATTCCATAAACAAACTCTTTGTTTAAAATGGATTGTGGTTGGATAAGTGTAACATCCCCTCGCCCCCAAAGAAAACCCTTAAAAGCAAGGAAATGCCAAATTGTGGAATACCTCTTAACTGTACCTGAACCCCTACACAGCATGTTTGCATTGACAATGCAGATTCCATATATTCACAAAACATTTCCTTCTGTTTCGAGCTGATAAGGAAACACACTGTACACACTGCATGGATCTCCTTCAGAGTATAACTCAAAACCTTATTACAATCTCAGCAATATTAGCAAATATTCAGCATTGACATATATGCACAGGTTAAGTGTGCAGTCTTTTTGGGGGAGAAGTAGGAGATCATAACTTAGTTGGATCCATGCTGCAGAAAGAGCACAGAGGGTGTGGGGGAGCAGTTGCTGGTGCAAAACCATAGGTCTGCCACACAGATGTCCCTTTGTCTCTGTCAGATCCCAGAGACCCATGGATTTCAGGAAGTCAGACCGTCTGCTTCTTCCACAGGGGCAGACCACACCTCTCGTTCCCTTATAGAAGCATCTGAAGAAAACAATTAGATGAAACTCAGAGTTTTCCTCTGTCATTTGGGTTGCTCTTCATAAGAGGGTGATTTTCCCCAATTTTCTTCAAAAATTTAAATTCCTCCCACAAAAAAAGATCCAACCCTGCCCCTCCCTCCCCACAAAAACAACAACCAAGGATTAATCTAATCTGGAAATTTACTTTGAAGTAAGAAATTTTTGTTCTAAATTATCTTGTCATTTTTACTGACAGACCCATTTTTTAATGATGTAGCTAATTTTTTATATCTTTCTACTGATGGTCAGTAGAGCATTTGTACTGGAGATAAATCATAATAACCATCAACTATGGCTGCTTCAATTAGTCTTCATTTTGGGACCATAGTTGTAGATTGATTTTTTTTACCGTAAAGATATTTTATACCTCTGAAGTAGCCTTCGAATTGTGGTTACTGATAGATATCCTGTTGGTACTACTTATAAAGGTCCTAAAAGAAAAAGAAGAGGGAGAATGTGAAAGTTAGCTGTTGGGGAGAGTGGAGCTAATACAAAGCTACACAAATGGAGTTGTGAAATTAAGTACCATGTTCTTTTTCTTTTTCCAGATTCTTTATCTAAATTGTTGGAATGTCACTCCTTCACCACTGCCATACTCATTTTGTATGTATGTCTTCACACAGTGATAAAGACCAATTTGCAGAAAGGTTTTTCTTCCATAGCTCACAGCTCAGATTTTTTTTATCTCTGTTTCAGGTGGACAGTCTCTCTCTGGAGGACTTGAATGCGTTTGTGGCTCACACTCTGTGCCTTCAGGGGAAGTCAGCTGCTCAGCTAGCAGGTTTGCAGGTAAAGACATGACTGATCTGCTAACATAATGCTGATAACTAGGATAAACAAAGTTTGGCTTTCTTTTTGAGCATTCTTCTCTTACAGTTACTCACTCAAGGTTTGGGAATTGAGCATCAGTGTAACATTTATGACAGGTTTCAGAGTAACAGCCATGTTAGTCTGTATCGCAAAAAGAAAAGGAGTACTTGTGGCACCTTAGAGACTAACCAATTTATTTGAACATAAGCTTTCGTGAGCTACAGCTCACTTCATCGGATGCAACAAAGCTTATGCTCAAATAAATTGGTTAGTCTCTAAGGTGCCACAAGTACTCCTTTTCTTTTTAGTGTAACATTTACAGGCATTTCATTTTCTATAATTTGTCTGGTTCATTTGTGTTCATTAATGACATACAGTGTTAAACATAAAAGGGGGCATTTTCTCGAGATTTGAAACCAGGACTGGGCATCTGAAGATCTAGATTTTGTTCCTGGCTCTGCCACTGATTTGCCATTTGATCTTAGGCACGTGACTTAACCTCTTTTAATTTACCCATCTTAGGCCTTGTCTGCACTGCAGAGTTTTGTTGACAGAAGTTATTTCGACACTCAAAAAGCGCTGTAATAAAAATCGGTAATGCATGTTCACACTCTCTCCCTCTGTCAGCAGAGCACGTCCACACTTGGGGCACTAACATCGACAGTGTGAGCAATGCACTGTGGGTACCTATCCCACAGTCCAGCTCGACACCTTCTGTCGCTAGGTGTTGTGAGAAGGCGGAGCAGATCGCGGCGCATCTTGGGACAGGGCTCAATGTCCCATGATGCATTCATAGAATCATAGAATATCAGGGTTGGAAGGGACCTCAGGAGGTCATCTAGTCCAACCCTCTGCTCAAAGCAGGACCAATCCCCAACTAAATCATCCCAGCCAGGGCTTTGTCAAGCCTGACCTTAAAAATATCTAAGGAAGGAGATTCCACCACCTCCCTAGGTAATGCATTCCAGTGTTTCACCACCCTCCTAGTGAAAAAGTTTTTCCTAATATCCAACCTAAACCTCCCCCACTGCAACTTGAGACCATTACTCCTTGTTCTATCATCAGCTACCACTGAGAATAGTCTAGATCCATCCTCTTTGGAACCCCCTTTCAGGTAGTTGAAAGCAGCTATCAAATCCCCCCTCATTCTTCTCTTCCGCAGACTAAACAATCCCAGTTCCCTCAGCCTCTCCTCATAACTCATGTGTTCCAGTCCCCTAATCATTTTTGTTGCCCTCTGCTGGACTCTTTCCAATTTTTCCACATCCTTCTTGTAGCGTGGGGCCCAAAACTGGACACAGTACTCCAGATGAGGCCTCACCAATGTCGAATAGAGGGGAACGATCACGTCCCTCGATCTGCTGGCAGTGCCCCTACATATACATCCGAAAATGCCATTGGCCTTCTTGGCAGCAAGGGCACACTGTTGACTTATATCCAGCTTCTCATCCACTGTCACCCCTAGGTCCTTTTCTGCAGAACTGCTGCCTAGCCATTCGATCCCTAGTCTGTAGCGGTGCCTGGGATTCTTCTGTCCTAAGTGCAGGACTCTGCACTTGTCCTTGTTGAACCTCATCAGATTTCTTTTGGCCCAATCCTCCAATTTGTCTAGGTCCCTCTGTATCCTATCCCTATCCTCCAGCATATCTACCTCTCCTCCCAGTTTAGTGTCATCTGCAAACTTGCTGAGAGTGCAATCCACACCATCCTCCAGATCATTTATGAAGATATTGAACAAAACCGGCCAGAGGACCGACCCTTGGGGCACTCCACTTGATACCGGCTGCCAACTAGACATGGAGCCATTGATCACTACCCGTTGAGCCCGACAATCTAGCCAACTTTCTATCCACCTTATAGTCCATTCATCCAGCCCATCCTTCTTTAACTTGCTGGCAAGAATACTGTGGGAGACCATGTCAAAAGCTTTGATAAAGTCAAGGAATAACACGTCCACTGCTTTCCCCTCATCCACAGAGCCAGTTATCTCGTCATAGAAGGCAATTAGATTAGTCAGGCATGACTTGCCCTTGGTGAATCCATGCTGGCTGTTCCTGATCACTTTCCTCTCGTGTAGGTGCTTCAGGATTGATTCCTTGAGGACCTGCTCCATGATTTTTCCGGGGACTGAGGTGAAGCTGACTGGCCTGTAGTTCCCAGGATCTTCCTTCTTCTCTTTTTTAAAGATGGGCACTACATTAGCCTTTTTCCAGTCATCTGGGACTTCCCCCGATCGCCATGAGTTTTCAAAGATAATGGCCAATGGCTCTGCCAGCCACATCCGCCAACTCCTTTAGCACTCTCAGATGCAGCGCATCCGGCCTCATGGACTTGTGCTCGTCCAGCTTTTCTAAATAGTCCCGAACCACTTCTTTCTCCACAGAGGGCTGGTCACCTCCTCCCCATGATGTGCTGCCCAGTGCAGTAGTCTGGGAGCTGACCTTGTTCGTAAAGACAGAGGCAAAAAAAGCATTGAGTACATTAGCTTTTTCCACATCCTCTGTCACTAGGTTGCCTCCCTCATTCAGTAAGGGGCCCACGCTTTCCTTGACTTTCTTCTTGTTGCTAACATACCTGAAGAAACCCTTCTTGTTACTCTTAACATCTCTTGCTAGGTGCAACTCCAGGTGTGATTTGGTTTTCTGTCTCAGCATTCCGTGGGCTTCTGGCTTGCTGTCATGGCATTTTTTGATGCCCCTTCTTTGCTGTGCACACTGGCATTTTTGTGAGAGGGGATGGATCCTGCTCTGCTATCCAGTGCTCTAACTGTCATGAAGACATCGCGGATGACAGTGCAGTTAATTGCGAAGTTCCTAACTGAAGAAGACTCCCAGTTGCCTGACATGCTGTGTGATATGGATAGGAGCAACTTTAAATTGCTTTTGGCATTCACAGAAGAGCTGCAGAGAGTGGACTGTCGCTTTTGGGCTTGGGAAACAGGCACTGAATTGTGGGATGGTATCGTCATGCAGGTTACAGGAATACATCAAAAGGAAGGGGTACTTCTCCATGGTGTTGCAGGCGTTTATGTATGACCATAGATGTTTCACTGACATCAACGCGGGGTGGTCCAGGAAGGTGCATGATGCACAAATCTTCAGGAACACTCGCCTATATTGAAAGCTATAAGCAGGAACTTTCTTTCCAGACCAGAAGATTACAGTGGGGGATGTTGAAATGCACATAGTGATCCTGGGAGACCCAGCATACCCCTTATAGCCGTGGCTCATGAAACCTTACACGGGAAACCTGGATGGCAGATTAAAGGCACGCTGGCAATGCGTTTATGGCAGGTTAGACCTCAGTGAGGATAATATTCCCATGGTCATATGCACGTGTTGTACATTGCGTAATCTTTGTGAAGCAAAGGGTGAAAGGTTTGCTCAGGGTGGAGTGTTGAGGCAGACCGCTTGTTTTCTGATTTTGAGCAGCCAGATTCCAGGGCTAATAGAGGGGCACCCACATGAGTGTAATTCAAATCAGGAAGGCTTTGAGGCAACACTTTGAAAATGAGACCAGTAATGTATATCACTGTGATTGGTCCTGCAATGTTACATTACATGTAGTTTTCCTAGGAAGCAGTGGTGACATTTGGGGCCTTATATTCCAGTAAGCAAATTATTAAACTTCCTGTGTATGTACTGGTAATGCCTGCTATCTCAATTTGTAGGAAACAAATAAAGATGAGTTACTCTTCAAAAACTTCACTTTTATTGCACAAGAAACCACACACACACACACTTGCTGGGAAAGGAGGTACCAGGGAAGGGCAGACTTTCAGAGCTGTGTGTAGGTTCAGCTATCATTTTGAAAGTTGTCCGAGGGAGTGGAGTGAAGAGGAAACTGAGAAGTCCCGGAAAGCGGAAAGGAATGTGTGGGTGGAGTTTGGTGGGGGGCATGGAAAAGAGTTCTGAATGTGCTGTAGGAGAGGGTGGGCACACATTTGCTCAGTCTGCAGCATTATTAAGGACTTTGGTATCTGCGTTTGCTCCTCCACGACTTTAATCATCCATTCAGTAGCATCCTTAACAAACTCCTGATTTTCTTTTCTGTCCTGCCTTTCGGCTTCCTTCCACTCCTTAAATTCCCTTTTCTCTGCATTGGAGAAATGCAGTACTTCCCAGAACATGTCGTCTTTGCTCCATCTTGGGCGCTTTTTTATCTGGCGGAAACTCTTGGCTGGTGTATGTGGGGTGTTCCTGAAGACCACATCTGTCGAAGCAGAAGCATGATTATTAAATTCATGAACAGCATTGAAACATTTCAGTAAAATACACCTCTGGTAACACAACAATCACTTTCTCACTGACCCTTGGCAAGCACACATCTCTGCGAACACCCAAAGCACGGTGAGTGTTGGCTGGGAGGATGGGGGGCGCTCTACATGATGGAAAAGAGCACTCTGCAAGGGTTGCGGTGCAGCTGACTAGGGAAAAAAATATAAAATTCTCCCACTTTTCGACAGGCAGGGGTCATTGTAGCAGATATCTCACTGCTGAGGGTAAGCAGGGAAGCGAGGGTACATCTACCACACACTTGTGGCTTCTTCTCTGGTCCCTATGCTACTCACCTCTGTGCCGCTTTGGTACCTGCACAAGTGATTGCTGAATGGTGTGGGAAAGTTTTTCTTACAATGGGGGGAGGAACAAAACAGCTCTGCCAAGGAACCTTCGGCAGAGGATTGCCAAGTACCTCCAGGAAACGTTCCTAGAGATCTCTCTGGAAGATTCCTGTGAGATTTGGCATGCATCAACACCTTGTTCTGCCATACTGATTAGCTACACAGGGAAATGTCCAGCATACAGAAACACAGACAGCCTTGTACATTTCTATACCCTAAACCCACCTCTGCACTACACAAACTGCAGCCACTTACCAGGCATCTCCTCTCCTGCTTCTTGCTCACCAGAGAGTAACTTCTGAGACTGGCTAGGCACCTCTGGACTGGTGAACAGTTCCTGGCTGCCTGCCCCACTGGGTGACCCCGCTGGGAGCTCCACATCATTGTCTAACTCCACCTCTTCATCAATGACTTCATCCTCTGGGTTAGGTCCTTTTTCTGCCACCTCCAGGCCTTCTGAAGTATCCACGGGGCTCTTGGTGGTGGAGGTGGGGTCACCACTGAGGATAGCATCCAGCTCCTTATAAAATTGGCAGGTCTTAGGTGCAGCACCAGAGCAACGGTTTGCCTCCCTCGCCTTGTGGTCCGCCTGCCTCAGCTCCTTTATCTTCTATTTGCAGCGTGTTCCAATCACAGCCCTTTTCACACAAGCCTCAAGAAATCTGCCCGTAGGTATCAAAATTCCTACGGCTCAAGCACAGCTGGGACCGCACAGCCTTCTCTCCCCATATCCTGAGTAGCTCCAGCAGCTCCGCAGTCATCCAAGCTGGAGATCGTTTGCTCTGATAGCCTGCCATGGTCACCTGGGAAGATGTGATGAGACCTCTCCACACGGAGCAAACAAGAAATGGAATTTCAAACATTCTCTGGGCTTCTAAGGGGGGAGGGGCGGATGGTTGTTTACCTGGCTGCAGGGCAGTGGAGTTCAAACTGCTGACCAGAGTGGTCACGATTGGCATTGTGGGACACCTCCTGGAGGCCAATTAAAGCGATAAAATCAAGTATGGTGCCTACACTGGCACTTTGTCGACAAAAATTTTGCGCAACAAGACTTATGTCTCTCGTTGGGCTGATTTTATTTTGTCTCCAAAACAAATTTTTGCTGCCAAAAGTTGCATTGCAGTGTGTACGCTGTTTTGATGACAAAAAACTTTGTAGTGTAGACAAGGCCTAAAAGATAGTGCTAATACATATCTGTTTCACATGGATGTTGCAAGGGTACTGTAATTAAATAACAATGGCAAAATAGTTGGAGATAATTGGATGAAAGGTATTAGATAAGTGCCAAGTATCATCATAGCCAGTGCTGCAGTTAAGATTGAATTGTTTCCATAATAGTCCCACTTTTCCAGTTGCTCATAGCTTTCTCAAAAAAGTTCCTTTCAGGTTGAAATTTTCCATGCTGGGTCTAAGTATAAAGATGAATTTGGTTGACTAGTGCAGGAGGAGGGGTGAACATGTGCAGTCAGTTGCAGGATTGGGGGCCTTTGTATGGAATTTTGAAAAAAATCAGCTGAGTTTTTATGAGATACTCGAGATGAAAAATAAAATCACTCTTCCCATAAGTTCCAGTCAGAAATTGGTAAGTTCTCTTTCTATACTTTGAATTGGGGATGGTAGCGTCTAGTCTATTTCAGATCATGTTAGACAGAAACTTGTTTAATTCCACATGCCATGTTCAAAAATTATTTTTTTAATGTGTAAAGGAAATGTTTGAATGCACATTCCTGTCTAACGAGAGAGTCTATTTTTCTGAGAACTCTTAGCACATTTGAGAATACAAATTGTATGAAAGACACAGTACAAAATAATGCGTCGTTACACCATTTGTACTAAAGCGTTAGCCTACTTGTAAAGAATCACATGTTGTTTTACATTTTCCAGTGTTGTAAAGACCCTCTTTGGGGATCCAATACTGCAGTATCTAGGGACACAAGACAGTGTTTAAGGTGTTGTGGAATCCTTTAGACACAAGTTCTCTTTTTGTGATATGTGGGCAAGGCCTTTAATATAATCAGAAAGATCCACAGAAGTGGTTTACAGTACTTGTTTGACTTTATTATTTAAAATTTGGAAGAGAGAATGAAAGTATAAACTAAATAACATTGAAAATATGTCCTGTAATGATGGATTTTTTATGGAATCAGCCTGAGATGTGGAGTGTGTCTGTATGGAACAGTTAACCAATGTTAGATGAAGTACTGAGGTCAAATAGTCTATTATTAGCAGAGCAGTAGCAGTTCCTATAGTTAAGATTTCCTAATATTTATAGAGGTGACTGTCAGGATCAGAGGCCTGTTATGCTAAGCACTACAAACATATGAAGTATGGATTATAGTCTCGAATTTTGTGTTGAAATATTGGTTTGATATCATGTGGTAGGAAGATCAGATAGGAAAAACAGTCAGTCATATACAGTATATATTGCAAGGAACTGGGTGGGAAATGTATGGATTTTCGGGTTCCTTTCTCAGCTGTGCCACTGATTACTTGTGCCATTTCTGTATTGTATCAACCAACCATGGCTTGTCTTCACTTTCAAGGCCCTTCATAGCCTGTCCCCACTCTGCCTATCATCTCTCATTTAGTAGTGAGGTTGAGACCTGCCTCCAGTTGGTCAGTTGGCCTGTGATGCCAGCCTCTATCACCCTCTTGTTAAATTTTCAAACAAGCACCTTTGTGCTGTCTATAATGCTGTCCCTTACGCTTGGGAGGGTACTCCCTGTAAACATCTGCAAAGCCATTTCATTGTTTTCCTTCAGATCCCTCCTTTAAACTCCTTTGCAGTGATGTCTACAAAAAATTTGACAGAAGTTAGACTGCTGGTTTGTTAAGACCACAGCTTATCTTGCTGACCAATATTATCTCATTGTTTCCTTGTACTAGTCTGCCTGTCTATCCATCTTTGTTTCTCATACTGTACTTAAACTGTAAGTTTTTTGGTGCAGGGACCAAACTTTTGTTCTATGTTTGTACAGCACCTTGCACATGGTGGTGTCCTGGTTCACGACTGGGGCTTATAGACCCTATGGTAACAGAAATAATAAATAATTTTGTGCAAGTCATTTAATGTCTCTATGCCTCAGTTTCCCCATTTGCAAAATGATTGTCACAAAATATTTATTTAACTGAGAATTACCAAAAGAAACTACACCATCTGCTCAAGAAACTCCCTGAAAAAGCACAGGAACAAATCTGCACAGACACACCCCTAGAATCCCAACCAGGGGTATTCTATCTGCTACCCAAGATCCATAAACCTGGAAATCCTGGACGTCCCATCATCTCAGGCATTGGCACCTTGACAGCAGGATTGTCTGGCTATGTAGACTCTCTCCTCAGGCACCTACGCTACCGGCGCTCCTAGCTATCTTCGAGACACCACTGACTTCCTGAGGAAACTACAGTCCATTGGTAATCTTCCAGAAAACACCATCCTGGCCAATATGGATGTAGAAGCTCTCTACACCAACATTCCACACAAAGATGGACTACAAGCCATCAGGAATAGTATCCCCAATAATGTCATGGCAAATCTGGTGGCTGAACTTTGTGACTTTGTCCTTACCCACTACTATTTCACATTTGGGGACAACGTATACCTTCAAGTCAGCTGCACTACTATGGGTACCCACATGGCCCCACAGTATGCCAACATTTTTATGGCTGACTTAGAACAACGCTTCCTCAGGTCTTGTCCCCTAAAGCCCCTACTCGCGCTACATTGATGACATCTTCACCATCTGGACCCTTGAGGAATTCCACCACGATTTCAACAATTTCCATCCCACCATCAACCTCAGCCTGGACCAGTCCACACAAGAGATCCACTTCCTGGACACTACAGTGCTAATAAGCGATGGTCACATAAACACCACCCTATACTGGAAACCTACTGACCGTTACAGTTACCTACATGCCTCCAGCTTTCGTTCAGACCACACCACAAGATCCATTGTCTACGGCCAAGCTCTACGATACAACCACTTTTGCTCCAACCCCTCAGACAGAGACAAACACCTACAAGATCTCTATCAAGCATTCTTACAACTACAGTACCCACCGACTGAAATGAAGAAACAGATTGACAGAGCCAGAAGAGTACCCAGAAGTCACCTACTACAAGACAGGCCCAACAAAGAAAGTAACAGAACACCACTAGCTCTCACCTTCAGCCCCCAACTAAAACCTCTCCAGCGCATCATCAAGGATCTACAACCTATCCTGAAGGACGACCCCTCACTCTCACAGATCTTGGGAGACAGGCCAGTCCTTGCTTACAGACAGCCCCCCAACCTGAAGCAAGTACTCACCAGCTACCACACACAACGCAACAAAAACACTAACCCAGGAACCTATCCTTGCAACAAAGCCCGTTGCCAACTCTGTCCACATATCTATTCAGGGGACACCATCATAGGGCCTAATCACATCAGCCACACTATCAGAGGCTCGTTCACCTGCACATCTACCAATGTGATATATGCCATCATGTGCCAGCAATGCCTGTCTACCATGTACATTGGCCAAACTGGACAGTTTCTACGTAAAAGAATAAATGGACGTAAATCAGATGTCAAGAATTATAACATTCCAAAACCAGTCGGAGAACATTTCAACCTCCCTGGACACTCAATTACAGACCTAAAAGTCACACTTCTTCAACAAAAAAACTTCAAAAACAGTCTCCAACGAGAAACTGCAGAACTGGAATTAATTTGCAAACTGGACACCATTAAATTAGGCTTGAATAAAGAGTGGGAGTGGATGTGTCATTACACAAACTAAAAACTATTTCCCCATGCTAATTTTTCCCCTACTGTTACTCACACCTTCTTGTCAACTGTTTGAAATGGGCCATCCTGATTATCACTACAAACATTTTTTCCTCTTGCTGATAATAGTTCACCTTAATTGATTAGTCTCGTTAGAGTTGGTATGGCAACACCCATTTTTTCATGTTCTCTCTCTCTCTCTCTCTCTCTCTCTATATATATTACACTGTATTTTCCACTGCGTGCATCTGATGAAGTGGGTTTTAGGCCACAAAAGCTTATGCCCAGATAAATTTGGTAGTCTCTAAGGTGCCACAAGTACTCCTTGTTCCTTTTGCTGATACAGACTAACATGGCTACCACTCTGAAACTGAGTTTTGGTGACTCAAATGAGCTGTTAAGAATCGAATCAATAACACTTATGAAACCTGTAACTTGGATTCACTGTGACATTCTTTATAAAAGCAAATATGTAACTTTTATTCTTTCTCATATTTTTGAATTAACGTATAAAAACAATTTACCAGATGTTAACCTTTGATATATTGTAATAGAGGAACATGAACTATGCCTCTTTCATATGTGAGATACAAGGTGGGTGAGGTAATATCTTTTATAGGACTAGCTTCTGTTGGTGAAGGAGACATCCATTTGAGCTACACAGAGCTCTTCTTCAGGTCTCTTTCATTTGTGATAATGTAAGAACTTTAAAGCTAATTACAATGCCACAAGTACTCCTTTTTTTTTTTTTTTTTTTTTTTTAAAGAATTTTAAAGGTACTTGATGTTGTAACATGCCCTGTGGCACAGTCAGAGTATATGTGTCTGTTATTTTCTAATCACTCTGGAGTTTGGGTTTTATTTAGAGGTAAACAGGGTGTGTCTTGGGTCTGCCTATTTAAGAGGTTTGGATACAGATAAAATGCAAGGGGAGGAGGCATGGGAGTGGGTGGAGCCTTATTCCAGATCCTGATAATCTATTCACACACCTGTGGAATGCTTTGTTACTTTGAACAGGCCAGGACACACTTTTGAAAACGACTTCTCTTGATAACAAAGTAAATGAGCCACTTGTGTGTAGTGTTCCTTGTGTCATTGCCCATTGATCACTGGTGTATTTGAATTGGAATTCCAAAAATGCTCAGTTTGCCCTGTATCCTGTCATTTCTTGTCTTGTCCTAACTGCTGAAATCCAAACTTTAAAAAATTTATTTCTGCTGAGTTCATCAAGGAATTGTTGTATTGTAGAGCAAACAGTAAATCTGCGTAACATAAGAGAGAAAGCATACATTGAGTTGAAAGCAGTGTGGCTCCTAGCAAAAATAAAGCGTTTACTCCCATATAGAAATCCTGTTACATATAGTATAGTACTTAACATCTGGAATTTTGATGTGCTCTGAAGCCTAATATTATCTATCACAGTCATTCAATAAAAACATAAAGCAAATAGAGCATGAACATAAAGTGTTGACTTTTTCATGTTTATGAGGATGCTTAGGTGTAATTTTATGTACTTTTGTAAACTGCTGTCACATTACTTCTTTTTGAATTAGATGTTACTTTGTGTAAGCAGTTTAATCTTTTGGGACAAATACTGCTCTTGGATGTTGTACATGGCTCCCATTGTGGTCAGGACACAGGGAAGAATTTTGTCATTTTGCTATGGAACCACACAGTGCAGCAGCACCGTTCTATTTTGATGTTTGGAGCCATGACTGAGAAAATCTTAATTCCTACAGAGACTGAACATGGGACGAGTTTATAAATGTATTGTCTTGTGCTCCTACAAGCGTACTTAAAAATATATACTTGATCAGTAGTAATAAGTCAGCACTATGTCCCAATTCTTTCTTTTCTTTCCCTTCCCCCATCTTAATACAGAGAATGGTCTGTGGTTACAAACATTGTTCCACTGTGAGAGGTACCCTCTGCTCAAAATAAGAGGGGTCTGGAATTTTCATCTGGAATTTGATTATGGAAGAGTTTTTTCTTCCCTTGGGAACTGCAGAGCCGAACAGAATCCGGAAAACCCTGCCAACTCTGAGGCCTGGTCTACACTAGGAAATTAGATCCGTATAACTACATCCCTCAGGGTGTGAAAAATCCACACCCCTGAGCAACTCAATTAAGCTGACCTAATTCCCAGTGTAAACAGAGCTAGGTCCACAGGACAGTTCTATTGACCTAGCTACTGCCTCTTGGGGAGGTGGATTGTCTATTCCAATGGGAGAACCCCTCCCATCAGCATCGGTAGCGTCTTCACTGAAGCATTACAGCAGCACACCACTGCTGCGTTTCACTGTAGACAGGCCCTGAGCATTGTGACATTGAAATTAAATTTTTCTCCTACATATGTGAGTCCTTAACCAACAGTCTTGCTGTTAGACAAATGGCTGAAGTCTTGAGCACTAATGATATACAGTCCTCCTTTATTAGCAGCTACCATATGCAGATATGTTGCCTTGCATGTTTAAATCCTTGCCAGACTAACAGTCAATTAATAGTTCTCATGTATCATTTTAAAACAATGTCCTTTTGCCCTAATCTTGTGCTGGACTTGGACTTTTCCTAAATTGGAAGCTGCTGGAAGGTTCCTCCATTTCTTCTAGCATCCTCAGGCTCTGCATATTCCTGCTTGTGGGATGCACCAGCCATTGCAGCTTCAGTGATGTGACCATCTCAAAGCAGTGCCTGTTAGAGTACTTACTCATCCCTCCTACCTCTACCCTCTGTGTTCCTGAATGTTCTGAAGGTGAGGGTATAAAAGGTGGCAAGGTGGTGCCACTGCTGTCTCAGTTCTTTGTTCTAACCATAGCAGCAGCTGGCTGTAAATCTCTCTCTCTCTCTCTGGTTCTTCCTTGATAATCCTGCCATCCTTTTTGCCTTTAATACCGTCCCCCCTCACAGACTGTAACTCTCTCCATCAATCACAAACCTCTTACAGAAAAAACCCTCATTTTATGTATGATTGTGTCGCATTATACTGGATGAATGTGGTCTTGGTCTTTGTGTGTTTAGATGCCAGACCTGTTTAGCCTTACTTCACTAAATCTTCTATTTAAAATACTCATGAAATAACATTCTTTTTCACTCAGGTGGACCACAGCTATAGTGTAATTGTTAAAAGTGGTACTTCTGACATAAAGTCATAATCTATGGATTGACGTGTGAGAGAGGAAGTGTAGTCTTGTGCACAGTATTGGGACTCAGGTGATCTGGGTTCAGTTCCTGACTGTCCCAAATTTCCTGTGTGAACTTGGGAATGTCACTTAATCTTCCTGTGCCTCAATTCTCTATCTGTAAAATGAGGCTACAAATACAAGGCTGGTGTGAAGATAAACTCATTAATTTTTGTGAATTGGTCAAATACTGTGGTGATGGAGGCCATGTTCGTACCTAGATAGATAGAATAACTTAGAATTACTTTTAAAGTATTCATAATTGTCGGTAACATGAGCAGTCTGGGAATGGTAGTTCAAGTGACTTTCATGTTAAAAGAAAAGGAGTACTTGTGGCACCTTAGAGACTAACCAATTTATTTGAGCATGAGCTTTTGTGAGCTACAGCTCTCTTCATCGGATGCATACAATGAAGTGAGCTGTAGCTCACGAAAGCTTATGCTCAAATAAATTGGTTAGTCTCTAAGGTGCCACAAGTACTCCTTTTCTTCTTGCGAATACAGATTAACACGGCTGTTACTCTGAAACCTTTCATGTTAAAGCACTTTACTTTGAGAGTAAGTGCAATTGTTTTTCTAATATATTAATGTAATAGTTTCACTACATTTTAATGTAGCTCTTGCACTAATATGTTAATTTTAAATATTTTATAAATTAAAATCAGGGGGTGGCTTCAAAAGCAATGAATATACCACACTGTCTAAAATGGAAGTAATTTGAATTTAAGGTTTGTGTAACAAGATACACCATGGGAGCAGAGCTCAAGTGTTTTATCATAGTGACATAACTTCAGTGGAAAAGCGAAAGTTAAATATGGACTCTAGAACACAACGAAGAGCCTTCTAAGAACTGAAGCCAAACTTACTTCCTTCAGCTCATAGGAAATTTTATGAGAATGCTATAGAATCATTTAGTACAGCGTTTCTCAAACTGGGGTCCGTGGACCCCTGGGAGTCTGCGAGGGTACTCCTAGGGGTCTGTAGGCCCTGCTGATCAGCTCCTCCCCTTCCCTCCCATTGCCTCCTGCAGGCTGGGGAACATCTTCCCCAGCCTGCAGGAGGCGCTGGAAGGGAGGGAGAGGAGTGGGGATGAGGCGTGCTCAGGGGAGGGGGTAGAATTGTGTCTGGGTCCACTGGCCCCAGTGATCAACTCCTTTCCTTACCTCCCAGTGCCTCCTGCATGCCGGGGAGCAGCTGTTAAGTGGTGTGAAGGAGGAGCTGGAGAAGGGATGGGGTGTGCTCGGGGGAGGGGGCAGAAAGAGGAGGGGCAGGGATGGGGTGGGGGTGGAGCCTGCGCTGAGCATGGGAGGGGGGCTTGGGGATCCGGGAAAATTTTAAAATCAAAATGGGGGTCCTCGGGTTGCTAAAGTTTGAGAACCGCTGATTTAGGGCTTGTCTACACTGGCAGTTTAAAGCACTGCAACTTTCTCACTCAGGGGTGTGAAAAAACACCCCCCTGAGTGCAGCAAGTTTCAGCGATATAATGTGCCAATGTAAGCAGTGCACCAGCGCTGGTAGCTACGCCTCTCGTGGAGGTGGTTTATTTAGAGCGCTGGGAGAGCTCTCTCCGAGCGCTCTGCCGTGACTACACACGCCACGTTAAAGCGCTGCCAGTGTAGACTAGTCCTAAGTATGTCAAAGCTTTATATCTGTGATGCCAGTGTTTTAATATACATTTTTGTGACTAATCACATGTATTTAATTCATCAAAATCATTTACCTGGGGATCAACTTTTTTTTTTGAGCAACTTGTATCCTCTGTTCAAAATCATTTGGCCCAATTCTGAAGGCTGTGCAAGAGTCTCAGTCCATTATTTTTAGTAGAAGAAAACCCTTTGTTAAGCACTGGAGTAAGTAAGCAGGCTACATCTTTGATATGATAAATATATGTTCTCAACTCCCATCCTGAATTTGCTTATTATGCTAATAGGTCATCTATATTTAATTAGAGTAATAACGCTATAGATTTATGTAATGTATCTGTGGTTTGAATAAAATAAGTTAAATCCAGTCAAAATATAGTTTGTCTGAAGTTGAGAGAAACCAGGCTGTGGATACGGAACTAACACACACATTAAATTGTTACTTTCTTAAAACTAATGGAATGTTTATAAGTGCTCATTTGATTATTTTTCGTGATTGATGGCTTGAAAATACTGAAAAGTGCTCTTTATATGCAGGATTTTTTTATTCATTCTTTTTCCATAAGATTGTTCCAGCTTCCCCCTTTCCCCTTTTATGGTATATAAACATTATGTTTTGCGCAGGCCTCCCATGGAGCTGTACGTAAGGTCAGAATTAAGATTTTGGACCCCAGGTTGCCTATTTCCATTCTTTCTATTTTAATCTGATGTGTGGTTTTGGCAAAGAGCCCAGAGAGCCAACATTACAAGTTTGCAGGCATTGCAGAGAAAGAGAGGCACCAGCAGTCATGTTTGCAGTGTCCTTTCTGACACTGTGCCATTCACAGTTGTTTTGCAGTAAGTGCAGCCATAATTTATCTTTCACACAATGTATGTAGAATACTGTCCAAACAATAGTGGCTGTAATAAGTTGTAAAAAGGGGCACCCTATAATACTGTCCCTTCAAGCTGAAAGGCAGTTCTTGTAAGATTTCTGTAAAGTATAGGAGTGGAAAGATTCACACTGGAGACAAAAAGCTTCTTAAAGTTGAGGTTAAAAATCAGTAGAGGAAATCTAGTACTATGTTCAAAGTAAATATGCTTGGGCTGACATTTGAGTCCTATGCAATGTGCAGAATGTGTTTTAAAGTGAACTGCATGCAAGCAAGTATGAATTAGATTTGACAGATGAATCTCAGCACTCTCTTGTGTTCTGTTTTTTTCTCACTTTTAGAGCAAGTTTGTTTTAGTACAATGTCTCTGATTTCTTGCAGAAATATACAACAGTTGGGATGAATTTAAGTATTATAACAGGAGCAGATGGCATATGTAGAAATACACAGTACTTATAGTGGCACCATTTCCAGCATTAATATTTTTCAGAGCTTTATAACTGTTGTTAAAAAAAAAAAATCCCATCAAATTATCTGCTTTGGAACAATATACCTTTTTTGACCAATGTTAAAATGCTCAGTTTGGCTATTTAGATGTACAAGAAAGTAAAACACTGAAATGTACTTGTTTGACTATACTTTTGTTTTGAGTGCTCTTGTTGAAAACAATTACATATTGACATGAAATAATTCAATTTGGTACAGTTATTTTAGAATATTATGCTAAAAAGTGTAAAAAAATAAATACAACAAATGGAATTATAAAAGCTGCTTTCAGCTCAGCTCCATAGGTAGTCAGATAAAAACTCTTTTTTAGTAAATAATTAATTGCTTTGTCACCTCTTGGAAGAGAATATTTTCTTACATGGTAAGAAAATGTAATCGCAACAACAGTTGCAATTTATCTGGGTGTTCCCAGAATTCTGTGCCATACAGAGCCATGGATGCTGTTAAATGAATTTGTGTACTTGTGATAGGTTGGTAATACCATAACATCAACTTAAAACCGCATTTTTTTTTTCTGTGAATCTATTTCTAGTACATGCCTTGTTGATCCTACCAATATCCACATAAATCAAGTGATATGTAACAGCTTGTAGTGTGTGTGTTTGTAGATGAGAAAAGTGGCCTGAGTTAGGTGATTGGCTTCAAATATCAGGCAAGGCAAAATACTGTAGAGTACAGAATACTCTCCTTTTGAGCTCCACTAGATTTCCCCCCCTACATTCAACCAGAAAAGGAAGGAAAAAATAGCTAATTCTGAACATACCAGAACTTCAGAGTCCTTTGACCCGTTTGGCAAATCAAAACTTCATCTGTCAATTCTCTTAGACGTAATGTTTTTCTGACGGATTCCAAGCAGCCTCTGTGAACTAGCTACATTATTCAAAATAAAATTAATTGCGGTTCAAAAATTCACTCCCCACCCATGGAAAATAAACAAAGCTCTTTGTTGACTCTGCCTATGTGACTTTTCTTGTTACTAATAAAATTTTGCCTGAAGCCTGA
Source organism: Natator depressus (assembly GCF_965152275.1). Classification (NCBI taxonomy): domain Eukaryota; kingdom Metazoa; phylum Chordata; order Testudines; family Cheloniidae; genus Natator; species Natator depressus. The sequence continues at coordinate 129,487,197 of NC_134236.1, forward strand.
ACAAAATAAAAAAATAAAATAAAATGCAAAGAAAAATGTAAGATTTCCTGGGTAAGCTTTTATTGCTCACTTAGGACCTGGTTCAGTAAAGCACTTAAGCATTGACTGCAATGGGATTTAAGCATATTCTTATGCTCCAGCTAGGTTTGGTTCTGCCAAAAGTCTTCTAAAACCTGTGAGCAAAACGGCAAATATGAGGGAGTAGGAAGGATTTAGTGGTCTTGTGATCCTTGCCCCTCAGCCTGTTCTCTCATCTGTGGTCTTTAGTCTTTCTCAATGCTTTGAACTAACTGGACCAAAAGTGGTGATAACACCCCATGGGGGTGAGATAGCTTCACACCGCTCCATGTCCTCAGAAGCTTAGATGTCTCTACCTTTTCTTGAGATGGCCCAAAGTGTATTACAGTATCCCCCAAATTGTCCAAGTCCTAATGGATCTAAAGTAAGAACAAAAAAGTGAGTCAAACCAACCTTAAATTATTTATGAAGAATAAATTATATCAACACATTTAGTTCTGAAGGCATTTGGTCTTGCCAAAGTAGGTCTAAACCTTTGGAGTTACACTACAGAAAACCAGAGAATTAAAAGGATTCTCTTTAGGTATCCTGATTAATAGCCTGATAGATTTTATATATATAATGTCAGTTTCTGTCTCTCTGACAAGCTGTGTTTCAGGCTCTCAATTCAGCATGCCCACTTCCATGTGTCTCTTTTGTACTGCAGGACAGTTTGTTTATATTCTAGTCTGGGGACTTTTAAGTGGTCAGGTATGATGTCCCTATGTCATTATTAGCCATGGCATCCTGTGTTGTACTTACATAGATAAAATGATGTTTGCACAGGTGCCATAGCTTAGGAACTGAAATTACCTATTGTTTACTATATTTAACAACAAAAACCTTCTAGAACTGTAGCCATTTTTCTGATTTTATCTTTTGCCCCCTAGTATTTAAAAATCTCCTTTGATCCTGTTGCATAGACAATCACTTGCCTTCCCCAAACAGCACCTTCCCCAGCTGACAATGGCCCATTAACATGTAAATATTCTTTAGCCCAATCTGATACATCAATCTTTAAAGGTAGATTAGCATTCTCTCTCTCCACCTTGTTGCTTTCTGTCAGATGCCTCTGCATTTTCTGATTTAATTATTAGTGTAATCAGAGTATGTCATCCCCACACATTCTTATATAATTTATTTATAGACATAAAATACTGTAATTTCTTGATGGACAGTATTCATTCTGTTATAGGTCCAGATATCAGCACTGAAATATTTATATTCCCGGGAAGGACAGGTACAAATCTTAGCAGGGTGGACTCAGCCCTTCATCATTTTGAGGTAGATGCATTTAGTTCTGTGCAGTGTACTAGTGTGCAAATTTTTGGAGCAAGTCCTGAAAAGTGAGGATTTGTGTTCCCTTTGTGGACCTTAAATATATTTTTGTATTTTTCATAGGGGAATGAGTTTTCCCTGAAATCATGGGCCAAAATATTTTCTTCCTCTGCTACGGTATAGCTGCTTGTTTACTGGTTGTTCACCTGGCTAATAGTAGCAGCATTTCAGTTGTGAAGTATTTCCATTCTGTGAATAATTTGGTAAATGCTTTTTAGGAACTTTCAGGATAAAGGACATGGAAATGTTAGATAGGATAATTATTGCTACTTTCACGTGGATGCAAGCCATACTCTATAACAGTATGGAAGGTTTTATATATAGGAAAAGCCTTCCTGATTCCTGCGGCAAAGCAGCAGAGAAAGGAGAATAAAACCCCTCCCAAAAGGTTGATTAACAGAAACTGACAACTATAGAAGTGACAAAGTGGGTGAGGTAATATTTTTTATTGGACCAGCTTCTGTTTGTGAGAGAGATTAGCTTTTGAGCTTACACAGAGCTGCTCTTGTCGTAGAAGAAGAGCTCTGTACCATCTTGAAAGCTTGTCTCTCTTACCAGCAAAAGTTGGTCCAATAAAAGATATTACTTCACCCACCTTGTGTCTCTCATATCCTGCACCAACATGGCTACAACGTCACTGAATACAACTATAAAAGAATCAGGGGTAACTTTTAACATGCAAGGGAAATACTAACTTCTGGTGTGGACTGACATGATCCAGCCAGTTTTATGTTGATCATAGTCTACATTTGTTCATAATAAGAAAGAGTTCTCCTTTCTGTTGTTGTCTTGAAAGGTGATTGTTAAAGGAGAGGATAAATGTATGAAGGTTGGAGATAACATGTTTGCCTGGCTGAGATGTGGCTGCACTCCATCATGTTTAAGAGCTGACCTGTGTCCTTAAGTGGCACGTGTTGCCCAGAGGGCGGGGCCTCTGAAGGAGAAGGGAGCCTGTGTTAAGTAAGCAGTGGCACGCGCACCTGCCTGTCATCTGCTTTTCCTTGCACCCGTCAGCATGTCCATTGTTTTGCATGACCAGGAGTGCTAGTTTCACATCTGCCCAGGATTTCACTGCAAAAGCAGGTGGTTGTGTGAAGCTGAAGAGAACTAAAAATGTTTTGCGTAATCATCCTAACAAGTCATTTGTAGGTGGATGGCAAAGATAAAATAAACCTTCAGGCATACAATTGCAGTGCTTTGTAGGATGTGCTGGAATGTGTTTAATGGAATTGTTACCTTAAAGATGTCAAAAGACAGCCAGGATAACCATGAACATCTTTGCTCACCTTTTCTCTGTGAAATATGTTGCTAGTTGGGAGTATTGTTTACTAGATAAGAGTACAGAACTGGGAGACAAAACTTTTATGTTCTGTTCCTGTTTTTGACTTGATTTGTGACTTTGGGGAAGTCATTTAACTTCTCTTTTCCTCTGTTTGCCAATTTGAAATGGTTAAAGTATTTATTGGTATTATTTATTAATTAATTAATAATGTGATCGTGGACTTGAAAGATGCCATTAAATGCAAAGTATTATTAATATTAAATTAATAAATTTTAAAGGGGTTTTCTTTACATTGCTATTTTCCCGCTCTTTATTTTCTGACTGTTTTGTTTGATGTTTGCCTGTACTATGGCACTTTGGTTTTGCAAAAAGAGTAAAATGGTTCTTTTCATATACGAGGGTGAAAACTGAAATTGTCTATCTATTTTACATACTTATATGCTCCCCCCCTTGCCATAGTATCTGAGTCCCTGACAATCGTTAGTGTATTTATCCCCAGACGACTCCTGGGAGATAGGGAAATAGTATTATGAGGCACAGAGAGACTAAGGGCATGGCTACACTGGAGACTTCAAAGCGCTGTCGTGGGAGTGATCCTGTGGCAGAGCTTTGAAGTGCGAGCTCTCCCAGAGCTCGGAACCTGTTTACACAAGCGCTTTAAAGTGCTCTGATTGCTGCGCTCAGGGGGGTGATTTTTCACACCCCTGAGGCTGCAGGTTAGAGTGCAATAAAATGTAAGTGTAGACAAGCCCTAAGTTACTTGTCCATGATCACACAGGAAATCTGTGTCAGAGAAGGGACTCAAACCTTGGTCTCCCAAGTCTTAGGCTAGTGCTCTAACCACTGGGCCATCCTTCTTAAGGGTGTCATCTCTTCCAGTGATCCATGGCCACATCTACATTACAGTTAACAGCTTAATTGAGCTTGACATTGTTTTTTTTATCAGACATCATTACAGTGAACACAATTCAGTACCTCCACATAATGATGCATTTTTAAGTTATAGCAAGGTCACCTAATGTGTGGATAGGCATTCTTTCTAGCATATGTTATAAATATATAACAGTTTCCCCAGGACACCTGTGTATAATCAGTATAATCAGTCAAGCAATTCCTTAGGCTTGAATGTGGGTGAGACACCTAGATTTTAGGTGTAGACCAAGCCTAGGTCAACCTAGCTAAGTCACTCAGTTAAGCCAACCCTGTACCCCAGTATAGACACCGCTGCAGCGATGGAAGAATTCTTCCATCAACTTGGCTACCACCTCTTGTGTGGTTAGATTTACTATAGTGGCAGAAAAACCCTTTCTGTTGCTATAGCAAGTGTCTACACTACAGTGCTAGAGTGGTATAGCTGCAGCGCAACTGTAGTGCGTCTATAGTACTTGTAGTGTGGACATAGCCTTATTTCCTCGGCAAAGTTCCTAAGGAGCCAAACACTGGCTCAAAATTCCACCCATTGCCATGTGGTTTTGCTTTGAAGAGCCATCCCAGTCCATGTTAAGGTAAGTCTTTAAAATTGTGAATGAGGAAGAAGTCCAAGTTAACCTCTTTCCTATTTGCACTTGTATTTTCAGCTCATACTAACATACTGGTGACATTGCAGAACATTAAAAAAATGCCACATTTAAATCACAGCATTAATTTCCTTGCATTTTCTGTTTATGGTCACTCCTCTGAGAGCTGATGTAGTCTTCCTTACTCCAAACATCCTATGTGGAGTTTTTTTCTCCAGTTCCTTGCCCCAGAGAGGTGAGGGTTTGCCAATATGATTGTTTTAGATGTTTAATTGAAGTATATACATAAACACACACACACACAGACCAATATTCATTCCTAAATTTGCTACTTTTCCATCAATATTGGGCCGTATAGCATATGTATCATACATTCAATATAATTCATTTTTGTAGAAGGCACACATGAATCATTTTACACTGAGAATAAACTAGAGAGTGAACTCTGTATTGAGTAAGGTACAGCAATTTATACATGCACAAAAGGACAATAGGTACAGAGAAAGAGAAAAAGAAGAGACATTTTAAAATGGCAGTATTATAAGTAAGCAATAGTTCATGCTACTTCCAGGAAGAAAAGAATGAATGGAAGCAGTAAATATTTGCTTCAAGATTTGCATAGAGAGAGTGATTCATGGGGTAGCAGAGAGTTCATTACAGAGCAACACAAGAGAGGCAACAACTTCTAGCTATAGGAAATATCTGAGGAGATGATGTTGTAGAGGAGAAAGTGGTATATGAGGTCAGCAATGTAGGTGGAAGCAAGACTGTGGAGAAATAATAAAAACTAAGATGCAGTTATGAATTGAATTCAGCAACAGGAATTCAGAGCATAGAGGTGCTGTAGCTCCTTTGCCCAAAGGTAGGAGATTTTGCAAGTAGGTTTCCCTTTGGAGGAGAAATTGGTGATATGGAGTCAGGTGTTTTCTGTTGTAATTTGTTTATTTACAAAATGTACACAAGTCTTGATTTCTTGAACAGAGGTGGCCAAAAGCTGTACACAGGCAACTTCCTTTTGCAGACACCAGTGCCCTGTCCCAAGGAGCAGTTGTCTTGGGCCTCTAGACTCTCCTGGAATCTGGGATCTCACAGCATGAACACAACTCATGGGACATGTCTTCTGGGAAATCAGCTAGCCCAAAGCTGCTAATTTTGGACAACAGAGCCTAGAAAGGTGAGCCTAGGTGTCAACGCTCCTTTTGTGTAGCTGCTTTGCAATACAAACAAACTTCAGAAAAAGTTTGACATCCTAGGCAAGGGGTGCGTTACCTCATACAATCCCTTTCACAACTGGTTGGGTGCAAGGAGGGTTTCAGCTTGAGAGCTTATACATCAGCCATTTCATAACACACATGACATTAGCACCAGTTGCCAAAACAATATGGTTCAGTTTTCTGGAGCTGTAGATCTTTCTGGATGTCCAGTTAGTGTTTGATCCAGCTCCCTTTGAAGTCAAGGGGTGCTGCAGCCTTAGAAAGTAGATCTTTAAAAGCATAGAAAAGAGAATTGTAATCTGTTGAGACACTTAATCATAAATATAAGTAGGCATGAGAGAAACTATAGCTTGCTAGGTTCCAGTCTTGGTTACATATTATTACCTGATCTAAACTTGAAAGTTTTATCAGCAAATCCCAAATTCCCACAATTCCCTGAAAGCACTGATGGCATCCCACAATACATGGCAGCAGCCCCACTATGCACTGCAAAAATTTCCCACAACTAGGTGCACCAGATAGTGGTCCTGGGGGCACTTGGGATGCATACCCACAGGGCCATGTTTTTTCCCAGTACGATGATGTAAGGTCATACTGTACCATTAAAAACAGCCGAGTTTGAACATCCAAATAGCTATGCCAGTAGAACTGCTGCTGGTAAAATATTCTAGTGTAGACGAGGCCTATGATTGAGCAAGACAAAAACTGTTAAAATAAGGCATGAATAAGAATTTCAAAAGGGGAGGAAGGGTCAAGATACAATACTGGCACATGCAGCCTCTAGTTTTAGAGGTGATGAGATACAGTCTTGAATACAAGGGAGATGCTGAAGAAAACAAAATTTTCAGTATAAAAGATGACTGCAGGGTCTTCAAGGCCTTATGATGAAAGTTGTGATTTGAATTAAGGAGTGTGATACCTGTGTTTGGAAGGTATAGCAAAGAAAATACTTTACTTTGAGAGAAGAATGTTAGTCTTTGAAGCATGTAGTAGGAAGTTATTGGAACTGAAAAAAGAGGAGATAGTGGATGTTTTTATAGTAGGAAAAGGAGTGTAGTGTTTTGTTTTTGTTTCTCCCGTGTTTTCATGGCTCAGAAAGGGACAAATGAATTTTTTTGCAGTTAAAAGAAAACAGAACCAAACTTTGGGCTGAAACCAAGCATTGAAAAAGGAAAAAAAATCATAACATATAGAACATGGGGTGGGGATGGTTATAATGAAAGCCCCAGTAAAATATCAACTGTAATTTTTATTAGCAAGCAGGTGCAATAAGGTGAGTATAGTGGGTGAGAGTGTTTCATGACAAGCTGTCAGAAGGTACAGAAGAGTGCCGGTTGAGAGAGTGAGTAAAACTAAATACAGAGTGAATCTGCTCTTTTTTATGGGTTTTATGGGTATAGCTGCTGGGTGTGTGACAGTTAAACAGATGGTTTGCCTATTTAAGTTATCTGTGAAAGTTTATGCAAATATTATATAGATGTGTTTTGAACTGTCACTAACCCAATACAAATTCTGGATCAGAGCTGAGCAAGATTTGATTCTACAATTGTAATAAAGTGGAAAAGGAAAAGAACCCATACTTATATCTTTTCTGATATAAGCTCTGAAAGCAATGATATTTTCCATTACATAACTATATTATTACTTTGAGTTTCTAGAGTTGAACTGGGTACTAGCAAACATCTGCCTTTTTCAACTGCAGTAAATCCTATTTATAATAAGTACTTATGGTCTCTCTGAGAGGGAGCTCTCTGAGGAAGACGCATTTTTGAGCATGAAATCAGAAACTACAAGCAAACTTTTTATGAACTCTAGAAGTAATTTTAACTGGTTGTTTTTAATAAACAGTACCGTATTTGTAGGGTGTTTCTTGCTTTGTTTTGATATTCATTTTTTATAGAACACCCAAAGGTAAAGCAATATTTGAAGCTTTGTTTAGGTTCACTTCTGTGTTTTTTTGGCTTAATGTAAATAGCAGTTTTACTCAACAGAAGTATCCATTTATACCAACCTGCCAGTAAAACCCAGTAAATAAACCTTCCTTAGCATATAAACACCAAACAGTTGGGCTGTTTACTGTTAAATATTTACTGGGAAGTATTAGGAACATTTAAGAACTGGTTTTTCTAGTTTTCTGTCCCACCAGATGCCTGCACAGGGACCTCCGTCTCTTTTCAGTCACATTGCCTTTGCACCCACCTTGTCTAAGCAGGAAGAGCTTAGCTTAATCTGATGCTGTAGTCCTTTATCAGAATACACCATAAGCGTGTTTTCAAAATACTGACTTTTTTCACTCAGACAAGCCAAGGAAGCAGGTGAAATATAACTCTTTCAACAAACTGTTGCATAAAGCTGATTGATGCCAACTAAAGTTACCACCTTGATTAAGCTGTCTGTACACTAAAATTTCCCACCATTGCTATCCCTAGTTCAGTGCTCCCACTGGTATAGACTAGGCTCCAGGCAGCTATTGGTGTTTAAAGTGCCATGGGCTAGATCCTCAGCTGATGTAATTCCATTGAATTCAATGGAATGATGCCAGTTTACATCAGTTGAGGACTTGGCCTTGGGTCATTAGACTCTGCTCAGACTAGCTTTACATGTCATGGTATTTTAAGTTCTGGTGGCCACCAGAGTCTTGTCTGCATCTAGTGCTCCTACTGTGGAGCTGATCCAATGGAAACAACAGTTGGATATCTTAACCAAAAATAAATAAATAAAATAAACAACCTTGTGTAGATAAGGCCCTAGATACTTAGATCTGAAGTTCCCTTGTGCCATCTTTATCTCCATTACCAAGTGGTTTGCAGTAGAATTCTTTCAGGTGGAGGGTGTCTTCTTGACTCTCTCTCATCCCTGTCTGTGTGGAATTTCAGCCATAGGTTGCCAGCCAGTAGTGTAACACAGCATTGATGCAAACCCCTAGTGTAGATAGGGCAAACCGCCATACACAACATTGTAGCTTATCTCTGCTTGAAAACAAGGTGAGTTGCCCCACCACAGGTGTTGGTTATTTCAGCTATGCCAGTCTACACTAGGGATTTGTGATGATGGAAACTAGGATGAATTCCAAGTGCAAATAAAGCCTCTGTCAGGGGAAGATTAACTTCATATTGACACTCATAAAATTTGTTCTCTGTGGTGTTTTCCAGTGTTGAGACTTTAACTATAGTAAGGGTTGTCTCTTTGGTATCAGTTGGTAGAGTTTGTGTATCTGTACTTCAAACACGATTTGTGTTTATCCCTCCCAGCAATTTCCATGAAGAGCGAAGCTAAATTTTGCTTTTCTTTAATGCAAGTTTTAAGATATGGTCTACTTCGCTGTATTTGCCTAAGCATATTTTCACTACAGTTAAATATAGAATGACTTATGTTCGAGATGGGAAACATAGGATATGTGGTAATCTTTCATAAGTGGCAAAATAGAATGGAAACTCTAGTACAGTGGTTTTCAGCCTTGTTTCATTTGTGGAACAATTTCATTTTTTCATTTCTAAAAAAAATTTCAATGGAGATTCAGACCCCTTTGGAAATCTTAGACATAGTCTGTGGATCCCCAGGGGTCCACAGACCACAAGTTGAAAATCAGTGCTCTAATAGTATACTGGTCCAGCTCAGATTAATCTAAAAGAACCAGTTTGTTTAGAAAAGCGATAGCTTCAGATTCTGATCACCATAATTTGGTTTGAGTTCCAGCAGTTTAAGTTACTTGGATCAGATTTCATTTGTTTTAATTACTTCTCTTGCATTGATTGAGTGAATCAGGAATTAGCAAGTACTAACCTGTCCTGGAATCTGTTTGAATGATGTCTTTTGTTGAATTTTGTTTTGTATGTAGACAGAAGCATGCTGCTTTATGGGCAATGCTTTCATGTCCGTAAAAATGTGAATAAAAACTATAGACTATTCAGGTAATTTTGTAATCTCTTGTTTATTTAAGTGTATATTTAATTTTAAAAATTAAAGCCAAGAGGAAGAAAACACAAAATAAGGAAAAGATAAATGCACAAGATCAAATGCTAGACCTCTGCTTGTTGCAGTGTAGAAAATAAACCATAATTTATTTTTATACCACCATGATGGGTATAGTATAAACCTGAATAGAATAAAATGTTAAAACCCCATTAAAGTAGCCAATCAACATGCACAATTGCATAATATTAATATGTATGCAATGAAGTTCTGTTAAACAGTTAATTAAGTCAGGTAAATGAATGTAAAATCATTAAATATTCCCATCATATCTTCTTGGTCTCAGCTAGGACTCTTTCTAGCCTCCACTTGTGTGATCATACATGCAGCCACATTGTGCATGTTCAAACACTTGCCCTTGCACTATAAAAATGCTAAAATCTGCATACGCATGTGTTAGAATTTGCATCCACAGAACCCATTAAAGTAAGTGCATTTTGTGAGTTCATATTCTATCACTTGAATGCACACATATAGTACAGTTTTTGAAGTGCATGGGCAAGAATATGGTTGCATATGTCCATGTAAGAAGAAGCTGAGAGCTGAAAATCTGGCCCTAAAAATCTTAAGACATGTTTGCATCCTCAAAATCTGAACAGGAAAATATTGACTACCATCTAAAAACTACTTTTAACTTGGCTGGATGAAAATATTGCTATGTCTGCACTAAATTTAATAAACTTAATTCTGTTTTGTTCCTTAATTGAGTTGATCTAGACATGTCAATCACAGATGGATGAATTTCCCTACACATGTGACTATTTTTTCTGAGCTAGAACTTGAAAAGTAATGAGTTCCACATTGATCAACAGATTTCGGTCCCCTCCCCCAGACAATCTCGTTATCAGTAGTTACCTCTGTGACACTAGTACTTGGTTCAGGAATTCAGTAGTCTGATACAGTTTGATTGGAAGTATACATTCCGAATCAAAGACTCTCCCCTCCTCCCCAAACAGATTGGGCAAATCAGCCAAAAAATCTTTAGAATAACTTCAGAAAGATCTACAATCGATGGCTCTCCTCCCACAAACTGCTCAATGTGAGCGCGCCTGCTCCTAGGCAGATCCCAATTCTGAGGTCAGTGGCGCTCCAGATGGACGCAGGTATCTGCCCACACCAACAATTTGCAGGATCAAGGCTTGTGTCTGTAGAGCAGAAAAAGATCTGAGATGGCGACAGAGATCAGATTTCTCAAGTTGACCAAATGAGTGTTCCATCTTACTGATTCTGGATACCATAATATTTTTGTATCTCTTTTTAAAGTTAGATTATATATACAGCATGGCTCAGGAGTAGGCCCCCTAAGAGCAGTGTCAACAACCTCAATTACAGTGATAAAAAAAGTGAGTGAACTCTAAGTTCACTTTTAAATCTTCAATTAATGTTGGTAAATTGGGAAAATAATCTTTTCCCCAAAATGTTAAGGGGTGGGAAGCTGCTGTTGGTAAGAGCAGTGACAAGAGTACAGCACAAGCAGGTGGAACAGTTCTCACACACTTCCCCTCTCCTTCCTATATATGTTATCAGTTGGTGGTAGGCGCAGCAGCAGAATCCGAGTACTCTATCTCACATCATGCGTAGGAGTCCTGTGTTTATAAAAATAATAAAAAGGACAAATGCAATTTCCAATAAGAAGTAATCTGTAGGGTGTAATGCCCTCAAAGGCAAGCCTGTCTTTTCTTTTGGAATTTTCCGTTTATCCTTGTTGTGACATCTTTGCATTGCTGACACCAAGCAGCTGTGAGCTTTCCCATGGGTTTGCCATGTGTGTTGACTCATTGCAGGCTCACTGTGCTTTCATTTTATTTGTTCGTTTCCAGACATGGGGGAAAAAAACCCTACTCTTGAGCAACTGCATTTCCTGCTTATTAAAATAAAGAACTCACTGTGCTAACTGTAGTCCTCATTCTTATCAATATTGATTTCCATTTGTAATTTAAAAACCAAAAAAAGCCCCAAACAATTATTTTTAACATGCAAGAAAGGTACTGGATTAGCATCCCTTGAGAGTGAAGTCCTCTACCTTCAAAACAGGACCACCAGCATCAACAGCAGCATGAACTTCCTTTAACCTTTCCAACAGTGTGTCTGAGTCATGGTGAGGACGGGTTCAGCTAGGGTTACAAGGTAGTTCTGTCATTCATAGATTCCAAGGCCAGGAGGGACTTTTGTGATAATCTAGTCTGACGTCTTGTGTAACGTAAGCCATAGAACTTCCCCAAAATAATTTCTAGAGAAGATCTTTTAGAAAAACGTCCGATCTTGATTTTAAAATTGCTGGTGATGGAGAATCCACCAGCACCCTTGGTAACTTGTTCCAATGATTAATTACTCTCTCTGTTAAAAATGTGTGCCTTATTTCCCGTCTAAATTTGCCTAACTTCAACTTCCAGACATTGGATGATGTTATAGCTAGACTGAAGAGCCCATTATTAAATATTTGTTTCTCATGTAGGTACTTATAGACTGTAGTCAAATCACCCCTTAACCATCCTCCTTTGCTAAGCTAAATAGATTGAGCTAATTAAGTCTATCGCTCTAAGACATGTTTTCTAATCCTTTAATCATTCTCGTAGCGTTTTGCTGGACCCTTTCCAATTTATCAACATCCTTCTTGAACTTTGGACACCTGAACTGGATACAGTATTCCAGCAGTGGTCGCACCAGTGCCAAATACAAAAATAACCTCTCTACTCCTACTTGAGATTCATCTGTTTGTGTATCCAAAGATTGCATTAATCCTTTTGGCCACAGCATCACACTGGGAGCTCATGTCCAGCTGATTATCCACCAGGACCCCCAAATCTTTTTCAGTCCCTACTTTCCAGGATAAAGTCCCCCATCGTGTGAGTATGGCCTACTTTCTTTGTTCCTACATACATACATTTACTTTTATCCATATTAAAACCCATATGATTTTGCTTGAGCCCATCTTGTGAAGCAATGCAGATTGCTTTGTATCAGTGATCTGTCCTCTTCGCTGTTTACCACTCCTCCAATTTTGTGTCATCTGCAAACTTGATACTTGTGAAGTCCTTGGTGCCTCTCTGAGACTGTCAACACTGCTGTCAGTAATGATGATGGTTCTCCGTTCCCAAACTGCTGACACAATAAGTCTCTTTACTTGTTGTCCTCTACGTACAGTGACGTCCAAGATTTATACTATTGAAAAATAAATTTAAAACTGAAGGGTTTTTTTCCTGACATAATCTGTGGGTCTGCTTTCTACCTTGACTGAGACCCAAAATCTTAGTTATTAGTTATTAATCTTTTAAATATTGAAAGCCAATCTGTAGTTTTATCAAATAGGTAATATTGCAGGACCATTAATTCAGGGATCTGAAAGCAGACACTGATTCTCACAACATCCTTCTGAGAAGGATGCGTAGTAGTTGTATACATTTTGCAGATGGGTTAACTGAAGCACAGCATGACTTGCTATATGTCACAGTGGCAGAATTGGAAATAGAATTCAAAAGTCTGAATATCAAGAGCAGGGGGCTTAGGAGCCAACAAACAGAGCTGAAAACAGAGGAGTTTGGGTGGAGAGCTGTTGGAGGAGAAGGGAGCAAGCCCCTGTTCCTTAGGGACAGTAAACAGGAGCTGAGGATGGAAGGCTATGACAGCTACAGAGGCAGCAGTGGTTGTGACCTGAGGAATGGAAGAGACAATGAAGATGACTGGATGCGGAAGCTGCAGGATGTACATTATTCTGGAGAGATTGCCTGACAGGTACTTCATTTGTCTGAAGTGTCGCCTGATAGATCTGGTGGAAGAGAAGATCCAAGATTTGGAGAGGCAGCTACAAATTACAGTTGAGTTATGAAGGGGATTTGAGTGGATGATAGCAGGGGAGGCGAGAGAAAGCTGAAGGGAAACCTCAAGACTTGCAGAAACATGCCTTAAAGTAATCCAAGCTTCCTTCGCAGTCATATCCTTGAGTTCTTCAGTTCAGTCCACTTCCCTAACTAATTCCCTTAATTTCTTAAAGTTTGACCTTTTGAAATTAAGGACTTTAGTTGCAGGCCTATTTTTGTTTATCCTTCCCTTAGTTTAAACCGAATTAACTCATGATCAGTTGCGCCAAGGTTGTCGTCTACAACCAGATATTCTCTGAGGTCCTTCTGCTTACAAATACTAAATCTAAAATGGCATCACCTCTTGCTGGTTTGGTGACTTTGGCAAAGAAATTTATGCGCTATCACATCCAGAAATATCTGAGCTCTACCCTTATTGTCTTCCAATCTGTATCTAGGAAATGAAAGTCCACCACAAATCACACAATTCCCAGTAGTATTTATTTCATTAAAATATTAAAAAGAGGTCTCTAGCCATATGCAGATCAGACCGTGGGGGTCTGCAGTAGACCCCTATCCCAGTGGAGCCTTTGTAACCTTTCTTCCCAGAAGTGATTTTGACCGAAATAGATTTCCTTGTATTCATTCCATCACTTCTAATTTGCAGTCAACCTTGTTATTAATATACAGTGCTACCCCACTACCTTTACCTTTATTTCTGTCTTTCCTGAAAGCAAATACCATTCAATATCTGTATTTCAGTTATGACTACTATTCCAACATGTTTCTGTTATCCCTATAATATCTGGTTTCACTTCCTCACCAGTAGTTTTAGTGCCTCCATTTTGTTCCCCGGGTACCCTTACACTGGTGTACAAAGATCTTTGATTCTACTTGGCTTCACCCAGCTTCCTCGCCCAATTAGGTACAGTCATTTTACTGCCACTATCACATACCTGACTGTTAGTGTCATTAGTATTGGCACTACCTTTCCTCTTGATGTCCATTCTCCTATCCTCTGTTGTTACTTTCTCCATTGTTGTATCTTCTCTTACTTGATTTTCCTCCCACCTAATATTAGAATTACATGAGACTCTCCCCACCATCTACCCTGGATTCCTAGTTTAAAGTTCTTTCAATCAATTGTGCCATCCTCCATCTCAGAAGTCTATTTCCCTGCCCTCTCAGGTGGAGTCCATTCCGTGACAACAGTGCTTTGTCCGTGAATGCCTCCGAAAGCCCTACTTATAGCACCATAGCCTGACCCACCTGTTGATCACCGTAATATTGTCTCACCTTCACTCTTCTCCTCTAAGGAGGTATAGAATCCCACTGAAGATCATCTGTGCTTACAATCTGTGCAGAAACAATCTGAAGCCTACATCCCAAGAAAGGGGGGGAAATTGTAGGGAACTGCAGACCAAACTGAATGAACAAGCATCTCAAACAGGTTATTAAGAGAAAGGAGAAAGCCTACAAGGAATGGAAGAAGGGATGGATCAGCAAGGAATGCTACCTCTTTGAGGTCAGAAGGTGTAGGGGGAAAAGTGAGAATTGCCAAAAGCCAAGCAGAATTGGATCTTCCAAAGGAAATTGAAACTAATGGTAAAAGGTTCTTTAGCCATATAAATAAAAATAAAACAAAGAAAGAAGAAGTAGGACCACTAAGCATTGAGGATGGATGGAGATTAAAGATAATCTAGGTATGGCCCGACATGTAAATGAATGCTTTGCCTCAGTTGTTAAGAAGGGTAATGATGAGCCTGGGGTCATTGGTAGGGTAGCTAATGGGAAGAAGGATATGGAAGTAGAAGGTGGAAGCCAAACTCAAACAGCTTAATGGGACCAAATCAACAGGCCTGGATAATCTCCATCTAAAAATCTTAAGAACTAGCACATGAAATTGCAAGCCCAATGGCAAGGATTTTTAATGAATCCATAAACTTGAGGGTTGTACCCTATGAACTGGAGAATTGCAAATATAGTACCTGTATTTAAGAATGGAGGGGAAAAAAGTGATCCAAGAAACTACAGTTTGACCTACAGTTTGACTCCATTAATTTGACCTCTGCTGTATTCAAGGTCTTAGAACAAGTTTTGAAAGAGAAAGTAGTTGAGGACATAGAGGTAAACAATAATTAGAATAAAATACAACATGGTTTTACAAAAGGCAGATTTTTCCTCCTGATCTCTTCCTTTGAGACGATAACCAATTTTCTCGAAAAAGGAAATACAGTCAATATAGTCGACCTGGATTTCAGTAAAGAATTTGATACAGTTCCACATGGAAAATTATTAGTTAAATTGGAGAAAGTGAGGATTAATAAATGAACGGAAAGGTGGGTAAGGAACTGGTAAATGGGGAAACTACAGTGGGTCATGCTGAAGGATGAACTGTCAGGCTGAAGGGAGATTATTAGTAGAATTCCTTAAGAATCAGTCTTGGGACCAGTCTTATTTAACGTTTTCATTAATGATCTTGGTACAAAAAGTGGGAGTGTGCTAATAAAATTTGTGGATGGCATAAAGTTGGGAGGTACTGCTACTATGGAGAAAGACTGGAATATTATACAAGAAGATTTGTGCAACCTTAAAAATGAGTTACAGAAATGGGATGGAATTTAATAGTGCCAAGTGCAAGGTCATGCACTTAGGGACTAACAAGAAGAATATTTGTTATAAACTGGGAACATATCAGTTGGAAGTGACAGAAGAGGAGAAAGACCTAAGTGTGTTAGTTGATCGCAAGATGTCTGTGAGCTGCAAATGTGATGTGGCCATGTAAAAGGCTAATGCAATCCTAGGATGCATCAGCTGAGGTATTTCCAGTAGAGATATGGAAGTTTTACTACCATTTTACAAGGCACTGGTGAGATCTCATTTGGAATATTGAGTGCAGTTCCAGTCCCCCATTTTAAGAAAGATTAATTCAAACTGGAATGGGAGAACGGCAACGAGGATGATCAGAACCTACAGTATGAGAGGAGACACAAGGAGCTTGGCTTGTTTCACCTAACAAAATGAAGGATGAGGGGAGAGATGATTGCTTTCTGTAAGTACATCAGAGGGGGAAAACACCAGGGAGTGAGAGGAGTTAAGTTAAGGACAGTGTAGGCACAAGAAGAAATGGATACAAATTGGTCATCAATAAGTTTAGACTTGAAATTAGATGACGGTTTCTAGCCATCAGAGGAGTGAAGTTCTGGAACAGCCTTCCAAGGGGAGCAGTGGGGGCAAAAAACCTAACTTATTTTAAGACTGACCTTGTTAAGTTTACGGAGGGGATGGTGTGATGAGATTGTCTTCTATGGCATATGGCCTATCAGTGACTTAGCAAATCTATCCAATGGCCAGAGATGGAACACTAACTGGGGAAGGCTCTGAGTTTCCCAGGTGTCTGGCTGGTGGGTCTTGCCCACATGCTCAGGATCTAACTGATTGCCATATTTGGGGTCAAGAAGGAATTTTCCCCAAATCAGATCGGCAGAGGTCCTAGGGGTTTTTTGCCTTCCTCTGCAGCATAAGGCATTGCTCACTTGCTGATTTGAACCTGAATAAATGGTGGATTCTGTGTAATATAAAGTTTTAAAATCAAGATTTGAGGACTTCAGTAACTCAGCCAGAGGTTAGGGGGTCTATTACAGGAGTGGGTAGGTGAGGTTCTATGGCCTGCAGTGTACAGGAGGTCAGACTGGATGATTGTGATGGTCCGTTCTGACCTTAAAATCTCTGAGTCTATCTATCCTAATCACTAGATTTAGATTGTAAGCGCTTTGGTGAAGGGCAGTCTTTTAGTTATGCACAATGGGGTTCTGGTCCATGACTGAGATAATACAAATAACTAATAATAATTATTAATCATAATAATTAATGATTCACTGCTTCTGGTGCAATAAATACATTATAAACATTTGCTCAGTCTTCAGGTTAGTGAAGTTCTAATTTTATTCTCCTCTCCATGTCTGTAAAACGGACAAAATAGGAGAGTTGGATTAGGAAGGGAAAAGAGAGTTCTTTGAGAGCAATGGATGTGAATGAATCACACTAGAAAAACAGTAAGTATGCTGCAGGTACCCCATTTTAGTTCAGAAAATGAACTAAGAAAATCTCAGACGTAAAATCCTCATACAATAAAGATCACATTTACTTTAATATAGGATACTTTCTTATTACTAAGATTGTAAACTGCTGGTTCAGAGTGAGAATCATGGACAGGTATTAAAGGCAGGGGAAGGTTAAGCCTCCCCAAACAGCCTTGCGTGGCCCTGCCCAGGCCCATGCATGCTTCCCGGCGCTGTTCTATGCGGGGCTCTTCCCCCTGTGGCTGGGGCCCCAGGCTGGGGCTGGGGCTAATGGGGGCCAGCCTGCAGTTGTGGGAGGGCGAGCCTACACCGCCTGCCCACCCAGTGCTCGGGGGAAAGGGGTTGTGCTGCCCGCCCGGCACGCTTGGGGTGGAGCCTGCTCAATGCTCCAGGGCACACCACCCACTCACCCACGTGGAGCTGGGGGAAGAGAGCCATGCCCAGCACTCTGGGGCTTCTGGGCTTTGGTGGGAGGGGCGGGGCCTCAGGCAGAAGGGGCAGGGCCAGGGGTGAGAACAATGGGCAAATTGTAGATCAGTTCTGCTTTTGGTATGACAAAATTTGTGTACCAGTGATGGTGGGGACATGTCCCCAACTCTTATTTACAAAAGTGTGGTTATACTCTGGAAAATGAACATACATGCACACAGAATTGTGGGGTGAAGATTTTTATTCTAACAGTGAGTGCTAAAAACTCAGCCTGGGACCTCAAAGTCAGTCTGTGCTCTTTCTGACTTTGTGCATCATCAACAGTCATAAAGAATCTCCAGTTTAAGTTTATGCTCCAATCCTGCAAACACTTAAACATGTGCTTAACTTTTACTCACATAGGTAGTCACATTGAACTGTCACATGCCTAAAAGATAACACATGCATAAAACTTTGTGGGATCAAGACCTTAAATATGTATTCTGTCAATGAAACATGAGCCAAAATGGAATCCAGCTCTCACACTCTACTTAGAATATTCCCTAGTAGCTGTTCTAGCTCTTCAGTGCTAATAGGAGTAAAAATCAATAACAGTATATTTTGATAAGTAAATTAAGCAGGTATGAATCAGAATCCACACAGGAGCAGATCTGTTGAGTAAGAAGATGACAGATTGTCCCTCACATATGACAGTGTTTACTATTATTATTTTGAGTTGAGCCAAGTTAAACCTGTCCTGCTTGGGTCTAAACAAGAAGTTTACTTCTTTGATCTATTTAGTTTATTGAAGGCTATTTTCATGTGTTCTACAATTAAATTCCTGAACATTAGTACTGGGAAGTCCTCTAGGGAAGATGGCATTTCAGAATCTGTCTGAAATATACTGTCTTTTTCCCCCCCCCCTCATTAATCTAAAATTAATAGAACAACAGTGAAGGGCATGCGTCATTATAAATTTTGGTAATGCTATTGTAGTTGGTTGGAGTATAGTGTATTACAGTGTTAGCCTTTGGGATTCTGCTAATTTGGTTCAATATTCCCATTCTGTTTATAACTCGGATGCTAGGAACTTGATTTATGCTCACACATCGCATACTGTAATACAAAATAATTGTATTTAAGGGGCTTAAAAGCTTGTTGAAGGATGGTAGAATTCTGAGAGGTTCCCCCAGCAGGAATTATGTTGACCCCAGAGGGAGTCCTGAAGATTCCCATCAATGTTTTTGCTCTGTTTGTACTCCATCTTACTAAATCTTATTTCATAATCACAAACCAAGCAGATTTCATTTTGAAGATGACAAGGTGCATCTTATTAAGTACAATTACTGTATATATCATTCAAAAAAATTACAAGGAGCTATACTCATTTCCTTGGCATGTCACTGAGACAACTTTAGTTCTAAATGATACAGGTTGGTTGGTTGGTTGGTTGGTTGGTTTGTTTGTTTGTTTTTCTTCATCTTGAGTACGGTATTAGAATGGGGTAAACTTCTGTTTCATCTAAATGAATTACACAACATCCTTCAGTTTAGTGAAGAATAATAATAGGGACTACTTAGAAATCTTTCGCCCTAGGGAGCTAGATACATTATGTTCCTTATACTTTACTGTGTGTTGATCCTTTGGATGAGACCTTAAAATCTGAGGCCTGGTTTGCCCCAAGTGACCGGTAAAGAGTCCATGCCTCTTTGGTTTTGCTATGCTGTCCCTTGGCAAAAATCGAGTGTGGTTCAGTGTGCTGTATGCTGTTTTCTTCACTCTGTAGGTGTTCTTCAGAGGTGTTGTATGTACATAGTTTCTGAATCTCTAGTCTTCGGGATCCTTCAAGCAGTAAGCTGCTGTTATTGTTAGTGATAATGACTGAGATTCTGTGTTGCACCTTAAGCAGAGAACTCGCAGCCGTGTGGAATAGATGGTAGACAAAAGGGGCTTTAAGCCACCTTTCTGCCCTCCGTAATATGGGCTACTCTCAGAGCCAGTGCAGCCCCTGATTTAACTTATGCAGCCGGGGCAATTGCTTTAAGTTATGGCAACCTCCAGGGGCTGTTCTATCAATGGTGGCATTGCCAAGAATGAAGCCCTCCTGCCCCTGGCAGACTCCTGTGCCAGGGCCTGTGGAGGTGGCATTACTCAGAAGGCAGCCTCGACCTGCCCATGCAACGCCTACGTCAGGGAAATTGTCCCCTTGCTGGCTCCAGAGTTTTTATGGCTTTTGTACTCTGGCACGGCAGCTGGTTAAATCCCTCACCACAAGTTTATCCTGGCTGCAAGGTTTTAGGTTAATTTTGTATTTCTTAGATGATGTCGCTACCGTTCCAGTATTTCTTCTGAATAAATCCACATTGAAGAGAAATTATTTGATCTTTGGACTGCTGGCAGAGGAAGTCTTACAGTGTTTAAAATATTTCTACAGTTTGAACACAATTAACCCTGTTCCTTCAAATCTTATAGCTTGTATGGTCTCCATCAAGTGTGGTAACATTTCTCATTTGACCCAATTATGAAAAATTTATGAATCAATTAATCATTTCAGTTAAAGTTTTAAATTACACTAAAAGAATCCCTGAGGGAACTACTAGTATTTAAGGAGTATTGTATAGATTATAATTAACTTTACTCATTTCTTTGGTCTTTCACTGAGCCAATTTTTAGTTTTAAGTGTATCAAGTTTTTAAACTTGAGTGTGGTATTGAACTCCTAATTTCTTGTAAACAAATCTCACAAATTCCTTTATTTCAGTGAATTAAAACCTCAATATACAAATAAACATGATGATGCTACAAAGCTCTTTAGCACCTGTGGGGGTAGAGGACAGCAATATCAGAGTTCCCCTGGCCTACAGCCAGCATCAAGAGTCATTGTTATTGTTTGGTGCAGAAGTGGCCTCTGCCTGGTATAGTTTGTGTTATGGTGGAATCATCACTCAGAAGTTCATTTGGATCCTCTGTTGTCTGTGTTTTTAATTTCAACAGCTTGCCCAGGTTGATTCCAGAGCTGTACAGCTTGGTTCTCTCTTCATTCGTGGGCTTACAACTTTGATTATGGCCAATAGTTCCCTCGGCTTTCCAATGAATATGAATGATTTGATGCCCTGGAAGGTGTTTGATGGAAAACTTTTTCAAGAGAAATATCAGCAGTCACACAGAGGCTGTTCTTTGGAGGAGCTTTTGGAGGGCAATGTGAGTATATACATCCCTTGCAAAAGTCATACATTCTGACCTGAAAAACTGTAACCATCAACTACAAACATTGTTTTATTTTAAAATGGAGGTTTTCATTGGTCTCATTTCATCCTTTTCCCTGCCCCTCCCTTCCCCAGCTGACCTCCCCTGCCTGTGGCCCCCCATACAAGTAAAATTAATGTTGAGGCTATTGGGGAGGTTACAGTTTTACTGTTATAGTTTTTTGCTGCTTCAAAAACAATAAAAAAATACAAAATTGGTCATCTGTTTAAAAAAAATGAGAATTACAAAATGTGTTGCGATTTCTAATATTAAAGTGTTTCTGAGAACTTCTGCCATAAACATTTCAGAGGAATTCATAAAGGTTCCTTAAAGTAACATAGTGGATAAAATTTTGAAAACGCCTTTTGGCCAGATTTTTAAAGGTATTTAGGTGCCTAAAGATGCAGATAGGCAATCTGGTAGGATTTCCAAAAGGCATCTAGGCACCCAACTTCCATTGAAATCCATGGGAGTTAGACACCAGGTGCTTTTGAAAATCCCAGTAGGTGCCTATCTGCATCTTTAGGCACTTTGTAAATCTGACCCTAAGTAATTTAAGAGCCCAAATCACATTTTCAGAAGTGATTTGGGCACTTGGGAGGCTGTCTCAGTGAAAGTTAGTGTAATTTAGGCTCCTAATTGCCTGTCACTTTTGAATGTGGGACTTACATTTCTAAATCACTTAGGAGCTTTTGAAAATAATACCCATCATCCACTTAAAAATCACACTTCTATTTGAAATGTTTTACCTGATGTTATTGCAAGTATCACGTAAGATCACAATAACTGAAAGATATTAGAGAAATTATTTTACTGCTTTTTCAGTTTGCTGACTTAGTACATTTGACAGGATTTTGTGTATAATTGGTTTCATTGTTTTTCCTTTGTAGCCAATTAGGCCCCAATCCTGGAATTTATTATGTGGGTGGACCCCCATGGGCATGATCCCATACAGGCGTAGGGATTTTCCCAAGCTGAGTCAGTTGCAGGGTTGGGTCTACACAGCCTTATCCAAATCGGCCACTGAAGTCAATGAGAATTGTTCTTTTTATTTCAGTGGGTTTTGGATTAGGCTGATAGTTTCTCCTGTTGTTTGCATGCACCTTTCCCACAGCAACAGGGGAGATTAAAAAAATACATTTATATTTTCCTGTTTAATTTAAAACCACAAAAAATTGGCAGGAGGTCACAGACAGGTGGTGGATCTGAAACTACTTGTTAACTAATGTTTTTCTTTTGGGAAACTTAGTAGATTCCAAGTTGATGATGACTCTTGCAATCAATATCTAGACTAGGATAAAGGGTTGGGGTTTTGTTTTGTGTTTTTAAAACATGTTAGGTAACATGTTTTAACTAACATTTTAAACCCCTAGTGTAGATGGGCAAGTTGTATTTTAACAAGTGTTTAACTGAGTCAACCCGAGAAGGGAGCTCAAGGTTCACCTTGACCAACTAACTATCTACAGTAGGGCTTTTTTTTTTTTTTTAAGCCACCTTTTATCATAGTCTAAACCTTCCCTAAGTGAACAGTTCTGTTGTAGAAAAATAGTCAGTCTAGACTCTTGAATATTTAGAGTAGTTTGAATATCTTTTTCTTTTTTTAGTTAGGTTTTTATGCTACATATATGGCAGAAAGAGCTCCCAGACTAATGAAATAGTTTTCCAACTTTTCAGTTTGAAAGGCAAAGATCTGTTTTCGGATGCATTCCCTAGAGATGCCAGTTTAGCTGCGGACATTGGCAACGCAACAAACTTATGTGATTGGTTGTTGCTGTTATTATAAAGTTAGCTTTATAGATACAATTGGTACTTATTTCCTGGCACAACTTGATGTAGTGCTGGGAGCCAAGATCTTTCAGTATTTATTTCTTAGTAGTCTTCCTATAAACATCGTAAATATGATCTACTGAGAGCTACAGCATTGTATTCAGAAAAGTTACTCTATGGGTGATGTTCTGCTATTGAAAAGTTGAAAAAATTGCTCTTTTCACTGTTGCTCTCTATCTCTACACTCTTAGGTATCACTTCTCTACTGGTGCTTTGGAGTGGGTCCATGTAACTTCAGTGAGTTAGGAGGTGCAGTCTCAGAGTTGTTTTGATCATAAAGATATAATTAAGTACAAGAAACAGCTTTAAGTAAACTATAATAGAGGTACTTTATCTGGTCCAGTCATAGCACAGGTTAGCAACTTTCTGCACATTCTAAGGGCCAGTCCACACAGAGACGTGCACCAAAACAGAAAAAGGTAGGAATTAAAACCAGTTTAGTTATTTTAGTGGAATTTTGTGTAGACCAGCTGTAAATGATATCAACAGCCACTATAGATAGCGATGGAAGGACAAGACTTGGGCTTCTGTTACAGATGAAAACAGTTATTGATTTTTTTATAAATTAAACTTATGTTGGGCCTCTGTTTTCTTTAGCAGTAATCCAGTTAGTTTGTTTATCCACACAGAAACTGGATATAATAACTTCATAAAACAGAGAAGTGATGATATTATCACTTAATTGACTTTTTATTGTTTCTCTCACTAATAAAATATGTTCATGCTTTATTTTTAAATTAAAAACAAGTTAACTGACAGACTCAACGTAAATTATATGTTTTGTCCTCTTTTTTGTTGCTGCCTTTCAATCTGTCTTCTTCATAAGTACTTTCTGAGCGTCTTCTCCCAAGAATGCAAGGGGAGTATTTTAGTATTAATGGGATCTATCCACAGAAACTTGTCAGCATAGATAGAAAAATAAAGCTACAAATTGTGAACAAAACTGTATTGATAATCAGGTTTGCCAAATTAGAAACTTTGTTAGGAAAATTCACTGA
The DNA here is from genome assembly GCF_965152275.1 of Natator depressus. Lineage (NCBI taxonomy): Eukaryota > Metazoa > Chordata > Testudines > Cheloniidae > Natator > Natator depressus. The sequence continues at coordinate 129,510,934 of NC_134236.1, forward strand.
AACTTTGAGTGAGTTGAACTCCACCAGGAGCTAGTTAAACCTCTCTAGTTAGTTAGTGGCTATCTTGTCAACCTTTCAACCTTTATCAAGTAGCCATTTGGGTCTCCTCTTATTTACTGAAAGAATTGTTGTCCCAATGAAAATCAGTTCGGCTTTGTAAAAATCAGCAGAGTAGCTTGTAGTCAGGCAGAGAATCCCCAGCCTTGCATACTCGCCTAACCTCTACCAGCATTCCAAAAATAAAAAAAAATGGATAAGTTATTAGGACCTGATCATGTCAAGGTAATTAGTGTCTGCAAATCCCATTTGAATCAGTGGAAGTTCAGGAAATGCAGCACCTTGCTGTATTGGGACCTTAGTTAAATTAGTTCTATTTGTCCTCTGGACAACTGGATTTTTCCATCAAAACAGGATTCCATAGGATCAAAACAAATCAAGTCTTTTGTCTTATATCCCTCCTTTCATCTTTAGTCTAGGTTATATTCTATCAATCAACAAATATCTAAAATATGGCTGAAGTTATTCTGCCAAGTGTTTCTTGGGGTATATGAAGTAAAATGCGCAGACTTGTTTCTCACTGATTCAGTTTCCATCACTGTAATACTGTAATAAACACAGGCATCTATGCATCAGTCCTTATCAAGTTGCCTTAGCCATCGTTGCCTAAGGTAATGGTTAGGTAGGTCTAGTCAGGTCTGTGTGTAGCGGCAAGTCAGGGTAATAGAAAGCAAGGGGTGCAAAGCAATTTACAGAGATGAATGGAGCAAGAAAAGCAAACTTTATCAAGAAAGGAGGAGGAACAAATACCCCATCTCCTCCCCTCCTTTCCCCTCTCCCCCCCCCCCCCCAAATCCTCTTTGATTATGGAATATTTTTAGCTTTGGGTCTTGAGGAAGACAAACCAAAAGATACTATGAGGCAGGACTAGCCAAATTCTTTTGATTGCTATTTAGGTGTTATAGTGGTGCTACTTTTGAAAAGAGAAGAAGAACCTACAGCAGTCATTGATTTAAGCCCACTATCTGCAGGGATCTTTGCACATGCAGTTCCAGAATCTGAAGTCATTCATTTGCGAGGCTTGCATGGTAAAGAAAAGAACAATTCAGAGCAGACGGCGAGGGAACGGATTTATCACAGGTTGGCATCATGTTAATTTTACAGTAAAGCCACTATATTGATGATATCTATTACCTTTCAACAATTCCCCCAGGGAATTTGTCAATTAAGTAAATCCTGGGAGAACTTGCTGACACTTAACTGAAGGAAGAATTTGAGTCAAAGCTTCCTGATTTTAGAAAATTTCATGATTTCCCAAACTTAGGTGAAATAATATTTCCATCCAGTTACGCAGCTAATAAAATGTATGTATGCAATAAATACAATAATGATTACTGTCAGACTAATAACTCTTCTTGTACTTAGTGACTAAAGCTATTTTTGTTCCTTAGCAATTAGATGACTCAGGATTTCCCATTCTGCTTTCAGGAAGTGTTCTTCAGGGTTAACAACATTGAAGGGGTTTGAACACACATTTATATTTTTTCACAGCTCGGTCTGTGAATGCTGATGCTTTAAAATCCTTTGTAATTATTCTCAATTTAAAGCTTGAGTCAGCATGAGTTCTAATGACAATTGATGCATTTTAAAATACTGTTACTGCACAATTACTTAGCCTTTGTGCCTATTTGTTGATGAAATGCAGATAATAGAAATGGGCATGGTTCTCTTAATCTTATATGTTATCCAGACAACAAGAGGAAAGATTTAATCACGTCTCAGGCTTTTGATCATATTTATACACAAATGTAAGAAGAATCCTTTCTTTCCTTCCCCACCCTTTGTTTTGTGTTGTTTATATAAGTGGATGGAAGCTTCTTGATAAGTGTATGGAGTCTTAAGATATATGTCATGTCCTCTGTATTGGGTGCTTTGGTTTTTTTATCGGTACATCTCTTTTTTCCATTGCCACATTGTTTGGCATTTGGGGGTACATGCTTTTTGAAGACCTGATACTAGATATACAAAAAAAGATGCATGAAAATGGAGTAAGGTGTCCCTATAAGATCCTCTCATCAATGGCACATCAAACCACATTAGCATCTACCATGACGTGTGGATTCATGTTTAACTGTTTCCAGTATGATTTAAGGCTCCAATTTGGACAAAGATTTTTTTTTAAACATAGCTGTGTTAACCAAAACTGTACTATTGACTACCACCATAATAGAGTTTCATCATGGTTTCTAAACACTCTTGTACGGCTTGTAACCATGATGAGTGTGGATAGAAACTGAGCTATAAGCACATGCACAGAACCGTAGTTAATTATGTTACCTGTGAGAGGGAGAGTGCTAACTAGTTTGGAGGAATCAAAGTCGCACATGAATATTGTGGCACTTCTCTTATAAAGTGTTATTTCCAAAAAATGCAGAATATGATTTATCTTTTGTTCATAAAATTGTGTATATAATCAATATCAACTGATAAATATTGTTCCTTAGAAATGCAAGAAGGAGGAAGGGAACGTAGCTTCCAGCAAGCATACACAACTTCTTTTGTTCCACCATATCATAGTCAGAACAGGGGATTCCAGTGGAGAGGCTCTCAACCTTACTTTTATGGGTCTGAGGCACAACCTTCAGGTAAAGAATCAATATAAAAAAATAGATTTGACACTGCCAAAGGTATATGACTGTGTCTGTGCCTAAACGTACATCATGTATTTGTACATTATGGTTATGATCTTGCACCCATAGTCATAAATGGCAAAACTCCATTGCATCAGTGAGATTTGTGTATTAGTATTAGCTGAAGCTAAACCTGCAAGTTACAGATAGAGTTCCATTATGACCCAGTGTTTTCACTCATTTGTAACTTTTGGAAAAATTCTTCGGTCTGAAAATTCTCATTTTGGTCTCAGTTGAATTGTTTTAGAAAGTTTTAGTAGTTTTCAATTACCACAGTAGCATAGACGTGTCTAGCTAATGCCTTTAGTTTCAGATCCTAACTCATACCACAATCGAGAAAAGCACTTGAGCACATGCTTAATGTTAAGATTTAAAGGCAAGCTGTGCTCTTTCTTGGTGAGAGTTGACCATAAATCACTCACCAGCAACACCTGTTGGTAGAACAGAAGAGACATTTAAAGGAAGCTAAGGTCAATGCCCCTGGTAGAAAACAGGTTGTGGTGACATTACAAGAAGGAGGGAAAATGTTGCCAGGGTCAGGAGGCATCTGTGTGGAGTTTGGAGGAACCAAGCATAGGAAGAAGGAGAATCATCCAAAACAGACTAAATATTTTCTTGGGGCTGCAGTACAGCAATGTAACCCTGAGTTTCTTCTACATTTTTAGTTTTGCTTTCTAAAGAAGTTTGGTGAAGTGATTGGTTAAAAAAAAAAATAATACGTTTAAATGTAGTTGGTCTCCTGTGGGCACAGGATAGACAATGTGATACCTATTATTAGATCCACAAGTAAAATGGTTTGGCATGGCCTGTGTGGATGAGGCCAAAACATACGACCTTGCGGAGTAACTTGGTTATAAACAGAGTCAAAACTGACCCTCTGTCTTAATGATTCTGTTCTAGGAAGCATGTAATTCAGGGTCCAGCCACACAGAGATCTTATTGCAAAATGTATTCTTAATAACGGCACTGGGTCATGTAAAAACATGATGCAGTAGCGTTATTAAAACCCAGTTTGGCCTTTTCTATAGAGGTGAAACCAAACCATGTTATAACACTCCCAGGAGACTGTAATAACATGATTTTCCAATGTGATCAAATTTCCTATGTATATATAAAATAGGTTTACTAGAGAAATGAGTGAGGGGTCCTATGGAAAAAATGGTTTGAGATCATGTAAATAAAGACTCAAAATGCATGTTCAAAGGTGGGGGGGTGGGAGCAGAATTAAGGTTGCATATTTCCTGACTTTCGAGTTTGCAACTTGATAAAGTTCTTTTAGAGTGTGTGTATGTGTGTGTGTCATGACATAGTTTTTTTAAAAAACTGCAAACAACAAAAATTCCATCATGTGGCATCATATAGACACCCACATGGGTCATCAGCAGAGTTGGGACCTTTAGTTCCACCACTTACACCTCTGCCTCTTGAGCTAATGGCATATCTGATAGCAAGAGGAAGTTGTCATCCTCTGTGTGGAACAGCACTAGGGGGATGAGGTATACATTTTGCCAGTGGGTTTCACAGATATTTGCTGACAGCAGGGAAATGGTGAGACTCAAGAATGTTGGGTGCCATTCCAGGCTCTGGAGGGAGGGGAGAGTGCTCCTGTTCCTTCTCCATCCAGGCTGCTTGTCCCATTCGCCTTACCTACCCAGTCCCAGTCCTCAGGTTCTTTTCCCTGTCTTTTTGCCTAGCCAGTTCTAGTCTTCCTCTTCAAGCTCAGCATCTGAGTCCATATCTCCCCCTCACTTCCAGTGTTTTCACCTCCCATTACCATGGAGCATGGGTTTGAACCCAGGTCTCCCAAAGGCACAGGCTAGCACCCAAACCACAGTACCATCTTTCCTCTATATAATACCTAATGAATTCATTCAGGCTCTCTTCCTACACGTGTAGGGGTTTTCCCTGCAGTACATGTTCTGTTGTATTGTCCAGTCTAGTTTTAAATCCCATATTTGCAAATTTATTTTGGCCATACAGTTATACAGTATGTATAATTCAGGTGCATCTCACAGGATATGCCTACACAGCAATTAAGCATCTGCAGTTGGCCTGTGCCAGCTGACTCAGGATCCCGGGACTAGGGCTTCAGAGGTGTTTCATTGCTGTGTAGACTTCTGTGCCTGGGCTGGAGCCCAAGCTCTGGGACCGTCTGACCTCAAAGGATCCTATAGCCTGGGCTCTAGTCCGAGCCCAAAGGTTACACAGCAATGAAACAGCCCCACAGCCTCAGTCCCACAAGCCCAAGTTGGCTGACATGGGCCAGCAGCCAGTGTCTAATTGCCGTGTAGACATACCCATAGAGTCCTGAACTGAAGGTAGCTTTCTAGCCTCCTCTTTAATTTAGAGATGTAGCTAATGGAGACTATGGGTCCCAGCAAGCAATGCGCCAGCCTGATCTGAGGGCAATCACTCAGATTAAGACAGAATGTTGCACGATGGTAGTAATAGTCTCGGTGGGTCACACCTCCATACTAAAGTCAGCCACAGGTTTTTCACATATTTGGTGTGAGCTGCAGGCTCCCAAGGTGTACACAAGCAGTACTTAGTTGAACAAATCTTGGGCACCCTAGATATGGTCTCCATCTATTCTCGGTTGGGAATTGTGCTACCTATATTGTTTTGTTGTTGTTGAGTTTACTGTTTAAAAAACACACCGTTTAAAACTGAAGCTGTTGCTAAATTTGCTTTAAACATAGTTTGACCCCATTCAACTAAGTTAGCATAAACCAGTTTAGGTAACAGAGTTGCTAGCTTTATGTAGACAGGGCCACATGGCATATTTCCAAACAAAACTTCATTAATTGTTAAGATTGCAAATGTGATTCAAAACAGGACACACTGTACCTTTCCACACATCACTAAAAATAAACAAAACACTGAGAACTATAGAAATCACAAGCGAAGGATACATCAACAATTCTGTCACTAACCTCAGTACTCACACTAATAAACAGAAAAATTCTCATTGATCAGTATACAAACCACTTTCCAAACAACCTTAATTCTATCCCTGTGCAAAACACAATTAACAAAATCTAAATCAAACTTATCCGTCCATTACTCAACTCTTTTATAACAGCATATAAAATCTTCAATAGCTTCCTTTTATTCATATGAGGGTTATACACAGTCTGACCTTTTATGCAGTCACAACAGTTTTCTGTGTTGTTTGTGTCTGGCCCTGACTATACAATTTCATTATGTATAGTGACTCTTGCGCTGGTATTGGGAAGCTTGTCTAAAGAAACAGAAAAGGCCAGTGCCTCAGTGAGCCAAAGATGTGGGAAAGGGAATTGAGAGTAGAGCTGGGCAACATTTTTCTCCTCAATAGTTTATTCTCTGAAAAATGTAGTTTCGGTCAACCAAAGGAATTCTTTGCAAATTTGTCTTAAGTTCGTCAAATAGTTTTGACCTAACCAAAAACATCAAAACTTTTTGTTAATGTTGAAAAATTTTGCTGTGACTGTCAGATGTTTTGACAAAAGCAAGCCAAGGATCACAAAATGAGGAAGTGCCCACTTCCCTCATAAGCTTTAGCACAGTGGTTATTAACCAGCACTCACCTGGGATGTGGGAGACCCAGGTACAGTTCCCCCCTCTGCCTGCTGTGGAGAAGGAATTTGAACTTGGGTCTTTCCCCATTGTAGGAGAATGTTCTAACCACTGAGCTATGGGATATTCTGGCATGGACCTTTCTCATTCTCTCCTCTTGAAGCTGTTCCACTTTTTATAAATAATTAAGTAGTCTTTGGAGCAGGGACTTGAACTTGGGTCTACCACATCCTAGGTGAATGACTGAATTGTTACTGTGAACGACAGTGGATCGTCATTGGGCCAAGGAAAGAGAGTGAGAATGAGTCTATAGCCTGGTAGTTAAGATACTCACCTGTGCAAACTCAACAAATCACATTCCAGAACATGCAACAGCTGTACTGCAGGGCCTTAGTTTATAGCATGATTTTGTAAAATGTTTTATGACATAGTTAGATCTTGTCAACACTAGCCAAGGCCACCACCATGGTAATGTCTTGCTCACAAGAATTGTTTAAACATTATTCTGGCTAACACAGGTTGAACTGTAGTGTTGACCAGATCTGATTATGCTTCATTATTGAAGTAAGGGCTGGTCTTCACATAGTTTTTATACTGTTTTGCCTATAGAAACCTATATAGTTAAAGCAGTACAATCCCCTACAGTAAATGCAGTTGTACTGATATAAGGGTGCTTCTTATGTCACTATTACTCACATTTAGGATAAAATTAAGATGTATATTAAAGGAATACAAAAAACAGTGTAGATAAGTCCTAAGTATCACATTGTCCTTTCCCTAACTGGTACAACCTGGTCTGCGGACCATACTGTATGTCCATCAGTTGCAAGTAATTGGCTGTACTAGTATTAAAAGTGAAGATTTATGCAGATAGCTGGCGTAGTGTCTTTAAGAAGAGCAAGTCCACCATTAACTTTAGCCACCTAAATTTAAAAAATATTGGCCTTCATTGAATACCAACTGAATTATTTTGAAATGGATGTAGAATAAGAAATAGTGAGGGGTTGTGGCAGTAACAAAGGGGGAAATGTTCTTTTTTCAAAATACACCTCAGTGGGTTGTTTCTTAAATACTATCATCAATAAGTTATTTTCCTGTTTGAATGTTAAGAGGAAAATATTTTATTTCCCCTTCTACACTCCAGGTAGAGGACATCGAGACCAGAGGAGACATCAAGGCCAGAGGAGAAGGTTCCAGCTTGCTCCCCGGTAAATAATAGAACTACAAAGATTACAGAAGGTCTATAATGGGTTTGAATGAAAGGATAATATTCCTCTCACAGATAGCATCTTTACTTACAAAAGCTAGGATTCAAGGGGCAGGGGTGGCAGGTTTGTAGAAATTTTGGTGGTACCCAGAACCCGCCCCCTCCCAAACTCCGCCCCCCACCTGCCTAAGACTCTGGGAGGGAGTTTGGGTGAGGGGAGGAGGTCTGGGGTGCAGGCCCTGGGCTGGGGCAGGGGATTGGGGTTGAGGAGGGGTGCAGGCTCGGGGAGGGAGTTTGGGTGCAGAAGGGGTGAGAGGTTGGGCCCTGGGAGGGAGTTTGGGGGTGGGAGGTGGTGTATGGGAAGAGGGAGGAGGTCCAGGCTCTGGGAGGGAGTTTGGGGATGGGAGGGGGTGCAGGGGTGAGGGCTGTGGAATGGAGGATGAGGGGTTTGGTGTGGGGGGGGGTGAGGGCTCAGGCTGGGGGTGCAGGATCTGGGGTGGGGTGGGACTGGGGATGAGGAGTGTGGGGTGCAGGCAGGCTGCCCCGGGGCTGGGGCTAGAGAGGAGGACTCCCCCCAGCCCTCTCCCCGCTGGCAGCAGTGAGTTCTGGGGGAAGGGCCCCCTTCTCGCCCCGGCAGCACACTCACCCCCACCACTGTCACTCCATGTGCTCCTAGGGCCCCTCTCAGGTCCAGGAAGCCTCCTCACCTACCCTGTGGTGGGTGCTGGGGGAGGCGGCTGCCATCACTTGTGCACCACCTCCCCTGCTGCTGCCCCTCACTGTAGCCTCACTGGGGGTGGGGGATGGGCTGCCCCTTGCCCAGCGTGGGGCAGGAGCGGTGACTGCGGGTGGGGGGCCCCTGTGCTGGTGGAGGATCCTGCTGGAAAAGGGAAGGGTCTGAGGGGGAAGGGCAGGGTCAGGGCAGCCTGCCCTGGCAGTAATGGTTGGGGGGCATTAGGACCCTGCAGCGGCAGTTGATGCTGAAAGCCAGCAGAGCGGAGCAGCATGGAGCTGCAGGGGGGAGGCAGGGTAGCTCTGCTCCAGCAGCCTGGGGAGGTGCGTGGGGGCAGGAGGAACACTCAGTGGAGGTGTGGGGGGGCGGCAGGCAGGGCTGGGGGAGAGACCGGCCCCAAACATTGGTGGAGCTGGCCCCCAGGCCCTGAATATTCCTGGAGCCCGGGCACCACGGGCCCATACAATTCGCCACCCTTGTCAAGGGGCTTTACAGAGTGGCTGAGCACCCGCAGCTTCCAATTATTTCATGCAGAGCTGTGGGTGCTCAGCCCATTATGTCCTTTCCACACTAAGATTGAGCTAACTTTATGTGGAGAATGGTTTCACTAACTGCTGTAAAACCAGTGTCGGGGGATCTGGTTACTGCTTGGCACTATCCAGTTATGGTTAAAAAAACACACATTCCCATTTATACAGGAAAGTCCAAATCAAGTTTTAACGGTGCTAGAGCACTCATATAATGTAACTAGATCTTCCCAATATTGTTTTACATTGCAGACGAGAACTTAGTGTGCCCATTAAAAACAGTGTACAGTACATATGCTGTGTCAGTTCTTGAATTAGGAGGCTACTGTTGGTTATGCCATACTCTTCTTACTGTAGCCTGCTGAAAAAGTTGGAACATGACATCACTTTTTTTAAACTTCACTTACCAGTGAAACATTGGTACTTCCCTGCTGGAATGCAGTGCTGATTTATAAGTGCCAACAGCACTTCATTGCAGTTTAGGAGGGGAATAACTCTGCACATCGAGGCTATTTCTAAATCTTATCATGTCTGCCTCCTAAGTATTTCTGAGATCTAACTTATTAAAATATTCTCTAACATGTTCTTTCCCTGTTCTGGCTTGTGTTCCTTCCCCATTGTTGTTGTTAATTGTGTTAGGCATCTGGTCACAATTAACCTTTTTAGTAAACATTGAAGCAAAATAGGCATTAAACACCTCAACCTTCTTGGATTTGTTAGCTCTCCTTCCACTAAATAGTGGTCCTTCACTTTCCTTTATCTTTTTTTTGCTCCTTATGTACTTACAGAACCTCTTCAGATTGCCTTTTATGTCCCTTGCCAGGTGCAACTCATTTTGTACCTTAGCCTTTCTGATTTTGTCCCTTTGTGTTCTTTTTTCCTCATCTTTAGCAATTTGTCCATGTCTTCAATTTTTATAGGATTCCTTTTTCATTTTCAGGTCATTAAAGAGCTACTGATAGAGCTATATTGGCCTCTTCTTCCCATCTTTCCTTTGCTTTGGGATAGTTTGCTGTTGTGTCTTTACTAATGTCTCTTGAGAAGCTGCCTATCCTTTTCCCCTTGGATTTTCTTCCCATAGGACCTTACCTACCAGTTCTCTGAATTTGTTAAAGACTGTTTTTTTGAAGTTCATTGTACTTATTCTACTGCTCTCACTCCTTTATTTCTTTAGAATAATAAAATCTGTAGTTTCATGATCACTTTCAGCCAAATGGCCTTCAATCATCAGATCCTCAACCAATTCCTCTGTTAGACAGAATCAAGTCTAAAATGGCTGCCCCCCAGTTACTTCCTCACTCTTCTAAAACATGACGTTGTCCCCAGCACATTCCAAAAATTCATGTATTACTGTATGTTTTCCAACAGAACTCTGGTTAGTCAAAATTCTCCATTACTACCAGGTCTTGTGTTTTGGATATTTCTGTTACTTGTTCTAGAAATGCCTCGGCCACCTCCTGATTGGATGGTCTGCAGTAGATCCCCCCTACCATGACATTGCCCCCGTTTTTTCCCCCTTTTATCTTGACCCAGAGACTTTCAACGGGTCTGTTTTAAAGCAAAAGAAATGATAATATCCAGCAAGTATGATAGCAATGAGAGCAACATTTTCCTACGGATGTTTGAAAAATCTTTGGAAAGTTATAGAACATTCTGAATCCTTTGTTGTTGTTTGTTGTTTGTTTGTTTGTTAATAATATTATTTATATTTTAAGTCCCATAGACTGTCACTAAAATCCAGGCAATAATTCCATAAAACTGATTACCTAACATGACTTTTACATTAGTCATATAATGCTTGTTGGTACTGGAGAGACTTATGCTTCTCTTTTCCTTTCTCCAAATATACTAGTTTATTTAAAACAGTTTGAGAGAATCAAGGTAAATACTATTCAGCCATTAGATGCTTTTCTGATTACATGTGGCCTTGTCATCTTCTTTTATGAAAACCTCTCTATATAATGTCATCACTGAAGGATGAGTAAAAATATTAAACTCATAGTCAGACTAATGATTCTATCATAGATGTCAGTAAAAACTGCCACAAGGAATCTTACATTCATCCACTCTAGTCTGTAAATACTGTAGATGGTATTTCAAGGAAACGGCCCAGCTGCGTGCTAAAGGCCGCCCAGTCACCTATGCAGAGCTCTGCGCCTGGGCCCACTCTATGGAGGGGTCTCTGGGTGGGAGGTGTTGGGTATAGGGGCCTGGGGGGCAGCAGGGGGGAGTTAGAGGGGAACGTGCTGTGGTTTTCAACCTGCGGCCCACGTAACAGTTGAGAACCACTGCACTAGTGGGATTTTTAAATCCTATCTGCTTCTTTAAGCACCTAAGTACCTTTGAAAATCTGGGTCCAAAACCCTTTATGCTACAGCTGTGCCACTGTACCGCTTCACTGTAGACACTACCTATGCCAATGGGAGGGATTCTCCCATTGACAGAGAGGTGATAGGTAGGTCGGTGAAAGAAGTCTTCAGTCAACCTAGCCCTGGCTACACGTGGATTTAGGTTGGCTTAACAATGCAACTCAGTGGGGTGGGTTTTTCATACCCATGACTGACTTAGTTAAACTAACCTAATTTTCTTGTATTGACCAGGCCTTGAGCTCCTAAGCCTTTTTGAAAAATTTACCCTAAATACTCTTTGAAATTTTAAACACACTTTTATTCATTTTGTATGGCCACAGGAGCCATTTGTCTGCTATATCTTTTCACAGGGATTTTTATTATTTGAAATTGTTTACATGTTGATACTTGAGTGTCTTGCTTAGCCCATCACAGGCTGTTTGTATTTTAGATGGCCCAGATGACTTTGTCCTTGACTGGAACTGAATGAAAAGTGATAAGAAGACAAGATATGTTTTTATAAAGTACTATACATTGAATATAATAAAAATCATTTCAGTATTTCTATTGTACCATCAAGAAAATGTCAAATTGAATACACATTTTAAAATTGGTGGTGGGAAGGATTTAGTTACAAACACATTACCCTGACTTCACTCAGTATTTCCAATCCCATTTCATTTTGTACCTCTGATACTTCTTTTTCATTGCTAATGTAATGTTTATAAGAGTATGTGTTTGTTCTGAGGCAAATTTTGAATTATTTACCACAGTGATGGGCACTTTACAAAAGTTCTAAGGCAGACAGTTATGAAATCTAATAGTAAAGGAAATGTGTACAGAAACAGAGGACACTTTTATGTGGTGAAGGAGATAGAGGAAATCTAAAGTGGTAAAGACGTGAGTGAGCTTAAGAGTATGTCTACACTGCAATTAGACACCTGCGGCTGGCCTTTGCCAGCTGACTTGGGCATGGGCTAAGGGCTGTTTAACTGTGCTCTAGACATGTGGACTTCCACCTCACAGGCTCAAGCCCAAGCCCGAACGTCCATACTGCTATTAAACAGCCCTTAGCCCAAGCCTTGTGAGCCCACATCACCTGGCACAGGCCAGCTGTGGGGTTTTAATTGCAGCGTAGACATACCCTAAGAAGTCATCCCAATCAAGTGCGGATAAACCTTTATGCCACATATACACACACATTCTATGTATGCCACATCTTTTACAGAAAAAGTATTTTAGTCGTATTTCAGATACTTAAAAAACACAGCTTTTGTATTTAAAGCTATCTATCTACCTGTAAAGTCAGGTGGCTTAGTTACATGAGACCATCTATGCAGGGCTCAAAGGAAGAGGAAAATTATAGCTAAAACATTTTAGAAATCTTTAAAAATACCCTTAAGCTCACTTATGTTTTTTCTAGACACAAAACTGTTCACAGCTTTAAAATCTCATTCTTAGATCTTCCAGAGCAAAAGGAGAGCTGTGTTCCCTATTGGGAAACCTAGTATTTCCCTTTTCAGTTGTGTAATGGTCCCATTTCTAGCCCTTTGCAGTATTATACATCAAACCTTAAACCAGTCATTGGCTGAGAAGAAAATATTGCTCATCCTGGGCCTTGGGCCTCTGTAGTTTGGGGGGACATTCCAAATGGGAGGAAGGGGACAAAACAAATATTTCTCTCATAAATTCATTTTTTTGTCAGCAATTTGAAGCACAGCAGTTGAAATGATTGTATCACGTGTGTAGAATGCTCAAAATGATATAGATTAGTGGACAGTGCACCAATCATGTACCATAAATTAATTTCTCACAGGCCTACAATTTGTCATACGGATTTCCCTATTACATGTAGGGTAGTGCATATAGAATGTGTGGGCGTATATTGTAGATTAAATCTGTGTGTACAAATTTTTGGCATGAAGAAAATAAATTCTTCTTGTATCTCAAAGAATAGGTTTATTTCTAATGTTAAGGATTATTAACAAATGAATTCCATAGCCACTGTAGAAGCTTGATTTATCGTTCTGGTACAATGATTACAGATTAGTAGTTGCTAGTTTTTAGTTAATTCTGGTACTAGTTAGCTCTGTTGCTCTCACGCCTTAGGTCTTGTGCAGATGTCCACTTTTGAGCCAACTATCCATCGAGTTTTTCCCATCTAATCTCTGAATTCTCTAAACATAAGCATGCTGTCATTTGTACATAATGTGGTACTATGATTTTCTCATATGTATTTTTATTGTCTGAAATACAATACATGTACTGTGACATAAATACAAAGCTACAATGCAGCTAAATAAATAATTGACAATAGCCCAGCATTTTTAATTCTATTAAAAAAAAACTGGTGCTGATTTCACTTTGTTTAAATAGGACACTATTTTTGTCTGATTTGCTTTCTGAGGATGATACGATTATGGGTGGGGTAGTCCTGCCATATTTTCCTACCAGCTATTCACTTTATGTTTAAATGTACTACCTGCTATTTATTCAAACTTTTTGGGAGAACGTAGAAATGTGGGCTTATTCAAAGACCACTAGTTTCAGAAACCTCATTATATGCAATGGTGCTTTAAAAAAAATCTAATTGTGCATCAGCATTTTGTAGCTTGTCTTAAATCAGGGTCTTCCGGGACTTCTAGTGGCCTCAATACATGAAGTGGTAGTAAACTAAAATTAAATATGAATTTAGTGGGAGCTTTTGCTGTGCTAGGATTGGGCACTTTTTAAGAATTGCCAATGAGATGTAAAGGTACTTTCTGACATTTTTCATAGGTTCATAGATATTTAGGTCAGACATTTTTCTTCTTATGCTGGACCATAGCCAGAAGCTGCTAATTATCCAGACTTCTAAGCAAAAAATTATTTTCTCCTTAGAAATCATGGGTTTGGGTCAGGAGTTCCATGCAGGTGCTGTGCTCCTGTCCAAAGAGTATTAGCTTGTGTTAGAGTGCTTTGTTTCTGTCCTCCTGGCCAAGGCTAGTCATAGCTATGTGAGGCCTATGGACAAGAAAAGGTAATCACACAAGGAAAAAATGGCCTTCCTGAAAATGCACATTTGACTGGGCCCCTCAGTGCCTGGAAGACAGATTTTGTAACCTGACAGTGTTGCCCCACCTGGGATGCCTTGAGCCTTGGGAGGAAGAAGGAGCTGTACCACAGGTGAAAGACATAGAATCGAAGAAAGGTAGGACTGGAAGGGACCTCAGTAGGTCATCTAATCCAGTGCCCTGCCCTGACACAAGACTAAATATTGTCTAGACCATCCCTGACATAGCAGTTTTGAGCTGGAATTGAGGAGGTGTAATTCTGGAGGAGAAAAATATTCTTATTCCACAAACTGTTAAATTGCTAATTACTTCAACAAGTCTAAAATATGCAGCTGTATTTTAAGAAATAAACAAATCATTCACTGATATTGTTTTCTTATATGTCTACTGTCCTTTTAGTGGTAAATGGGAGAAGAATATACCAGTGATCATCAGTGATTGAGTCAGCTTGTACCTGTGTAATCTTTAATAGATAGGAGGTCTTGTCATTGATAATGACAGACAGACAAACTGTCATGAATTCATTGGCCATCGCTTACTTTACCTAGGTGATTTCTATTTTATTACATTACTTTGCACATGTATAGCACCGTCAAAGTAGGAATCTGAGTATTGTAAAACATTGAGTTAGCCCTCACCCCACCATTGTCCGATAGGTGTGCATTATTCCCATTTTACAAATTGTGAAACTCCCACTCAGAGATATGAAGCGCCTACGGTAACACTGGAAAAGAACTAAGAATAGACCCAGATCTGATTCCCAGTCACACAATTCAGCACCAAGTTCATCTTAACTTGAGGTTGCTCAACTTATTAACATTACTACTGTTAAGGAGGTAAATAACTAAATAGTTACCATAATTTACCTTCACTCAAAATACAAGCATTTTAAAAGCTTTTGTTTGTTGGTGGCCCATCATAAACTATTGGCATTTGAGTACTCTTAAGCACCAGCAGATGGCACCCAGTTTATTTGTGTGTCAGGGGTTCTCAAACTTCATTGCACTGCGACCCCCTTTTGACAACAAAAATTACTACACAACCCCAGGAGGGGGGGATCGAAGCCTGAGCCCCACTACTCTGGGCCTGGGGGCGCCTAAGCCCAGCAACCCTGGGCCCAGCGGGTGCCCAAGCCCCACTGCCCTGGGCGGGGGGGGCAAAGCTGAAGCCCAAGGGCTTCAGCTCTAGGCAGGGGGCCTGTAACCTGAGCCCTGCCACCCAGGTCTGAAGCCCTTGGGCTTTGGCCCCAGTCAGTGTGGCTTGGGCTTCGGCTTCAGCCCTGGTGGTGGGGCTTCGGTTTTGGCCCCAGGTGCCAGCAAGTCTAATGCCAGCCCTGGCAACATGGTATTGAGAAGGGTCCATTTTTAAAATTAATTTTTCATCTTGACTTCAAGCAGTTTAAGATTTTTTTCATCATAATGAAGATTCTGTGATCTGTAAGGCTTCCTACTCCTCTCTCTCACTCCTCTGTGTAGCAAATTGGATAGATTGGGCCTGATGCACCAAAGCTTTTCTCCAGTTTTATACCAGTTCAGTGGAGTTATACCAGCATAAAAATGGTCTAACCCAGTGGTGACTTGGGTCCATTAGGTGTAAGGAGAGTAGGCACTTAGGACCCAATTCTGCAACTGATAGCATGTGTGTGGACTGCTGCACTAGTGCTATATCAATTGCACAGTAAGAGCCCTGGTTTTGCTGGGTAGATTCACCTTCTTTAAGGCAGTGTTGCCTAGTAGATAGGGCACTAGGCTGTGACTCAGGAGATTTGGGTTCAATTCCTGGCTCTGCCACTACTTTGCTGGATGACCTTAGGCAAGTCACTTTCCTCCTGGTGCCTGTTTCCCCATCTGTAACATGGGGATAATGAATCTGTCCACCTTTGTAAAGCACTTTGAGATTGATGGATGAAAACACTATAGAAGAGCTAGATACTACTGTCATGCTGTCTGTATTTATTCATCAACAATTTCTGCTGCCTCTAAAACCATGGAAGGTTTTTTGTCACAGATGGCCACTTGTACCTCATCAGTTACTATCCACAGCAAGTGTTCTTGCACCTTCATATCAAGCAGTTTTTCATAGTTACCTTCAGCCCCACCCCTATTAGTCATTTACTCATAAAATTATACATCTTATGCACATATTCAACAAGAGTGATTTTGTCAAACTTCTTAAGATTTTTATACTTCAATCAATAGGACTTGGGTAATCTTAAACCTTTTCAGTACATTGCTGTGCGAACACCTGTTTTCACTTTCAAGTGATGTAAATAAGAAGAGGGCAGCATTATCTCCTGCAAATGTAAACAAACTTGGTTGTCTTAGTGATTGGCTGAACAAGAAGTAGGACTGAGTGGACTTGTAGGCTCTTTGAGTGCAGTTATATAAAAAAAATTAATAATTCTACAATTGTAAGTTGCACTTTCACGATAAAGAGATTACACTACAGTACTTGTATGAGGTGAATTGAAAAATACTATTTCTTTTACAGTCAAAATATTTGTAATAAAAATAATATAAAGTGAACACTGTACACTTTATATTCTGTGTTGTAACTGAAATCAATATATTTGAAAATGGAGAAAACATCCAAAAATATTTAAATAAATGGTATTCTATTATTGTTTAACAGTGCGATTAAAATGGCCATTAATTGTGATTAACTTGTGACTAATTGTAATTTTTTAAAATTGTTTGACAGTCCTAATTTCAAAAATTAAGTTTAGAAAGATACAGTGCTGTTAGTTTATTGCTAATATTTCCTCAAGCCCTGAAAAAGGTCCATTGCATCTAAATCTCACTGCAATTGAACCTGTTAACTATGACTGTCTCTAAACTCTTGGATTTATTCAATTTTATATAAATAAGATTTCTTTGAATAAGACAAACTTTTCTCTTGCTCTCTAATATCACTCCCTGTGTTTGGAATGAGCTTCCCTGCCATTGGTGGAGCAGGTGTGCAATCTAAGAGACTGGTTGGACTCGCAGCTACAGATAGATCAGGTTTTTTTCCTCTCTGTATGGCCAGGAGATTGCATTTATCTCTTTCAGATATGGAATGTGCAGCTATCATCCACATCTTTGTCACCTCCAGATTAGGCTACTGAAGTGCACTCTATGTGGGGTTACACTTTAAATCTATCGAGAAACTGAAGGAACTGAAATGTTACAGGGTATATCTTTTGGAGATACCATTAAACTAGTGCTTTTGGTTCCGTACTGGCTGCCTATTAATTCTCAGGCCTGCTCTACGCCTAAAACTTAGGTCAACCTAACTACATCAAATTCACACACACACCCCTCCGAGAGATGTGGTTAAACCGACCTAAGCTGGGGTGTAGGCACCACTAGGTCTATCGGAGAATTCTTCCGTCGACTTGGCTACAACCTCTTGAGGGGATGGATTAACTACAGCAATGGAAAACCCCTTTCCAGCACTGTAGCAAGCATCTACACTACAGTACAGGGGTGCTGGAACAATTTATATAGTAGGGGTGCGCTGAAAGCCATTGAACCAAACAGTAAATCCTGTATATGATGGAAACCACTTCAAGCCAGGAGGTGCTGCTGCACCCCCCGTGCCCCTAGTTCCAGCCTCTGTGCTACAATAACGTGGTTGTAATGCTGTAGCTGTGATGCAGTAGCATAGACATACTTTCAGGATATGTCTACACTACGGACTTTGCAGACACAAGTTACATGGGCATAAAACCTCCACAGTGAGTATGTCACTTGTGCGTGTGTCTACTTTGTTCTTTGCTTTGGTGCTGTACCAGTAGTGCTTGTTTTGATGCACAGTGCAGTGCACCATGGATAAGTATCCCAGTGTGCAGCTCATCACCATCCAGCATACTGCCTTTTTGGAAATTTTGGCAATGTGTGATGGGGCAGAAATGAGTTGTGCTGGGACTGTGAGGTCAAGTTCCCATCATGCAACTTTCTCCACCCCATGATGCCATCCCTACCCCATAATTTTTGCACCTATTTTTAAAATCCCATGAACTCATGCAAGACATGTTGCTGTCTGCCATCTCTGACAAAAGCATGGAACCCACACAGCTATACACTATTGTCATGAGCATTGCAAGCACAGGACACACAGTCCTCTAGTATGTGCAGAGCTGCAAGAAGAGCCATGGGGAATATGACGATTTCCTGGAGGGAGATTGCTGTGGGACGTAGGGAGAAACAATTCAAGTTGGTGGTGGTGTTTCCGGAGCAGCTGCAAATGGTAGAGCTCTGCTTCTGGGCCCGGGAAGTGACCACTGAGTGGTGGGATCACATTGTAATGCAAGGTTGGGATGACGAGCAGTGTATGCAGAACTTTTGGATGCACAAGGCCATGTTCCTGGATCTGTGTACGTAGCTTGCCCTAGCCCTCCAGCACAGGGACAACAAAATGATTGCTGCATGATTGCATGACAGTGGAAAAGCAAGTGGCAATTATACTGTGGAAACTTGCAATACCAGATTGCTACTGGTTATTTTGGAGTTGAAAAATCCACTGTGGGAGTCATTATCATGCAAGTGTGCAGGGTCAGTAATCGTTTCCTGCTATGCAGGACTTGTGACTCTCAGCAATGTGCCAGACATAATGGATAGATTTGCAGCAATGGGGTTCCTAAGATATGGTGGAGCAATAGATAGCACGCATAGCTCTATTTTGGCACCAGACCACCTCGCCACAGAATACGTCAACAGAAATAACTACTTTTCTATATTTGTGAAGCGTTGGTGACTCAAAGGGAATGCTGGCCAACATCAGTGTTGGCTGCTCAGGGAAAGTGCATGATGTGCATATTTAAGAACACAGGACTGTTTAGAAAGCTGCAAGCAGGGACTTTCTTTCCCAGCCGGCAGATTACCACTGGCAATGTTGACATGCCAGTAGTGATCCTGGGGCACCCAGCCTACCCCTTGCTCCCTTGGCTCATGAAGCCGTACAACAACCACCTCGACAGCACCAAGGAAAGATTCAGCTACTGTCTGAGCAGGTGCAGAATGACAGTTGAATGTGCTTTTGGTCAATTGAAGGGATGCTGCTGGCGTTGTTTACTCACAAGATTGGAGTTCTGAACCAAAGCTGCCCAGGCCCATATCTTGCTAGCCTGGGTACTGTAATGGTACCTGCTGAAGTTATTGCTGACTGGCATGGGAAATTGTCTTACCACAGAGGAAGAAATAAGGCTGCCATCCATAGAAACCTTTGGAAGAGGACTACAGAGTACTTCCATGAAAGTTTCATCAAGATCTCACAGAAGCATTCAAGGGACAGCCCTGTGTACATAAATATACTGCTCCATATGCCCCTCCGCCCCCCACCCTACCCCCTCCAGCCTAACTCCACAGGGGAATGAAAAGCAGATAACACTGCCTCTCTTTGTTGTACAGCTACCTCTTCTAGTACAAGTAAAGTAATGAAAAGTGTCCTGCAGGCATCATCAGTACATCATTGTAATGGGAAATACAATAACACACTTACCAGAGGGTCCTTCCCCTGCATCAGGCTCTCCCATGCTCGACAGCTGGGACTGACTGGACTGCACTGGAATCTCAAACAAGTCCGGGATCATGGCATAGCTGCAGTCCACAGTCGCATGTCCCCCATCCTCCTCCTTGCTGTTCACGGCAGGGGCCTGAGACTCTGACTCCTCAGAGGTATCGATGGTGGTCTGTGGGGTGGTGGGGCCTCTGCCAAGTATGGTATGCAGCTGTTTGTAACAGCGGCAGGTCTGCGGCTTGGCGGTGGATCGACTGTTGGCCTCCCTGGCCTTCTTTGCTTTTATGCGGCACTGCTGCTGATCCCTGTCATACCCCTTCTCCTGCATACTCTGTGCAATCTGCTCACAGATACCCATGTTGCTGTGGCTGGTCCATAGCTGCGCTTGCACTGCCTCTTCTCCCCACAGGCCCAGGAGATCCAATATGTCCTGTCCAGGCTGGAGAGCGTCTGGAACATGTAGCCAGCATGGTGAGCTGGGTAGTTGTACACAACAGTGGAGAGCTGCTAGGTGTGCTCCCCAGCATGGACAATCGGGGAAAAAGCATTTCAAAAATTCACAGGAGGTTTTAAAGTTGGGGTTTGCTTCCTGTCTCCGTGACCCATGGGCAGTGGAATTCACAATTGTGACCAGAGCTGTCACTGTCGGGCATTGTGGGACAGCTGCTGTTAAGGTTGCCATAGGTAGGATCTTCTACATTTGCACCTCAGTGTTGACCTCAGTACATCAACCGTGGCTCAACGCTGCTCTGGAAAGCGGTGTTACTATGTCAGTGTAGTGGAGAGCTTACATCAAATTTAAGTGTAGATACATGCACAACTAGGTCAATGCAAGGCAGCTTACATCGACCTAAGTTGGTAGTGTTGACCAGAACCCAGGTAGAATATAAGGTGTTGGTTTGACCTATAAATCCCTAAACAGCCTGGAACCTACTTATCTAGAAGACCACCAGTCTTCCTGGACCCTACTGCCACAATTATGATCAGCAGGGGGATGTGTGCTGGAGTCCCACTTGTATAAGAGAGAGTGGCAGCTACCAGGACATTCTCTGTGAGCTTTAGAGACTAAATTGGTTAGTCTCTAAGGTGCCACAAGTACTCCTTTTCTTTTTGCGAATACAGACTAGCACGGCTGCTTCTCTGAAATCTGTGAGCTTTGTAACTCGCTCCCTGCTGGTGTGAAATAGTCCTGCCTTACTGACTTTCAGGGCATATTGCAAGGCCTGTTTGTTTTCCCTGGCTGTGTGGGATTATGAGGACTCTGGTGAGAGGCCATAAAGATCTTCAGTACGCGTTTTGCTGTATGTAAATAATTGAGCAAAGTGCTGTTATTGGAGTAGTTTGTTTTTATAACTGTATTTTTTAATTTTTTAATTATAACTGTATTTTATAACCGTATTTTTTAATTATTTTTTAATGAGTGAAGGGATACCCAGAGTAAAGGACAGGTGGTTCCTTTTTATGAAATGAGAGTATACATCAAAGTAAATGAATGAGTAATAAATATATCTTTGTCTAGTTTACACAGGTAACACCAGATGCTTGCTCTGATTCTGCATTGAGCTCCACATGAGTGCAGGGATCTGCCTGCACAGAACTCATTGCGAGAGTAGAGTCTGTGTTATAACATGGTTAGAGCACAACAGTGTTATGACTAGGTACTTTAACATGATTGCAGTTGTAGTGTGGAGAGGACCTCAGTTGTAGTAATCTCAACTTCTGTTTTATGCTTTGTTTATCTCAATATGCTACAAACATTGCAGGAAATGGGAAGATAGTGTGTTCCCCTGTACAGGATTGAGTATCTCTGATGGTAAAGCTAGAACCTAAACTGACTATTTAGGTTTGGTATTAGTCACGTTTCACTAGTCGGCAAGATGCGTTTTGTATAAACATCATCAATAAAATCTCATCTCATCTCTTTTACTGTTAGCATATAATACTCGTTTTGCAGTACCACCTGAAGGTGCCATCAGGGCTGGGGACTCATTGTGCTAGGCCTGTACACATATAGAAGGATACGGTCCCTGATCTGAAGAGCATACAGTTTAAAGAGAAAAGAGGAATTCAAAGGGGATGAGGGTAGGGATACATACAATTTTTATGTACATTTCCTCTTTTGTATTGTTGTCAGTTATTTCCGTCTGCCCATAATTAGCAATTACCCCATTAATTGGCTGATTTTGTATTAAAACTATTAGTACTACTGTTCACAAAGGGGCAGAGCAAATAAAACACCATTTTAAGGGAGTCTGATTCAGTATGTTAGTACTGAATAGGTGTGAATCATCACATAAAATACATTTGGTTTCATTTCCAGACCAGCCATTTGAACTTCAATCAAAGTTGATATTTAAAATGTATGGATCTCCATTTCTCTCTGCTAGGTTACACAGGAAACACCCCTCTGGCTTGTGAAAAATGTAAAACACAAAAAGCAGCTTGGATACATGCCATTTGGCAATGCGCAGTGATCAAACGCTTGTGGATGTCTGGAAGACTATGGAGGCAGCATCCAACTGCTGACTGACCTTTTGACTCTTTTACTAGGAGATCAAAACTGGAATGTAAAAGCAGCGTTACCCCCAGTTGTGACTTTAAAATATTATGTTATAGGTGGCTCAGCACTGCATAATATCTTAATGTTTTGGTAAAATCATCCCTAATTTTTAAAACTCTGCTATGAAATGTTGCTGCTCTTTATCCCCTTTTGAACACTGATGGTTGAACTCAAAGTAACCAGGGGGGAGTTAAGTTTATCAGATCTGAACTCCTTTTATTCAGGAGTCCCAGCTGGCTCTGTATTTACATTGAGGACATTTAATTTTCATTTGTGTTTAAGATGCAGCTCATCTAGTAGGATTTAAATGTAGATGATGATGTCTTTTGATATTCATCGTTGCCTTCTGGTTTAATTGCCCATTGATTCCTTTCTTTATCATCTGATCTACATTCCACTCTGGGTGGGGGGGAGGTGTTGTTTTTTGTAAAGTTTATTCATTGTTTGAGGTATGCCTATATTAAAACTGTACCTACATTGTATATTTATACAGAAAAAACATCACGTATATTTATACAGCTTGCTGAGCACAATAATAAAACTGACACAGTCTGACCATTTTGAGGAAATGTTGCACGGCCTTCCCCTCTGAGAAAGCCTTTCCACCCTGAGTGACACTTGCAATTCAAACACTCCTTTTACTCCCCACCTGCCTCCCCAAAAAATCCCCCCCAGCCTATGCAGAGTTTTCATCCCATAAAGCAATGCCAGAGACTCTGAAATCCACTAGGAACTTTGTTATTGTATTTATTTTATATGGAAGGCACTCAGATAGTATGGTGATGAGCAGCAGTATACAACTTTAAGACAGATAAATAATAAGCTTAGGCCAAGGTTTCCATATTTCAAAAATAATTCAGGAATCTTTCAAGATCTACTGACTATCAGAAGTTTTACAATATATTTGCTCCAATCATTCTTTCTGTGTTGACCCTTAGGTTTATTAAATATGATTTCACAAGTAAAACTAGAACATTAAATGATATTATGTGTTTAACTCCTTTGCTAAGTTTTGCTTGCTTTCCTAAAGTGACTGCTTTAGTTTACACTTTTCACTGAAGTTACATTTTGATTATTTCTACAGATGGCCAAACAAACAAACAAACAAACTATTGGAGCATTTTTAGAACATGAGGGAAATAAAATCCTCCAAATTCACCAGGCTTAGCAAGGCTCAGACAGGCTTCTATTGCGTTCCATCATTGAGTGATGTATCAGTTTCTGGCTTTGGATATGGTGGTGTGAAACTACTGCTTCTGGTAAGTAAAAAAAAAAAAAAAAAAAAAAAAATCAAAGAGAAAAAATATTAAGTACTTATAAGAGCTATCATGAGTTTCATAAAACTGGCTAAGTGAGAACAGAAAAATATTCACCAATTTGTGGTCATGGATTTATAGATATGAATATTTTACTGCTTTCTGAATGTACCTCTCTCTCTCCCTGTCTGGTGATCATCTTCATCTCCATCTTCTCTGATATTTTATGGTCTCATCCAAAGCCCCAGGGAGTCTTTTTGTTGACTTCAGTGGCCTTTGGGAAAGGAAGAAAGGCAACTTGAGCTTCAGTAAATTCGTGCGAAATAGAAATCAGTTGGAAAAAGGTTTCAATTGTTATGCAAGAAAAGGAATGAGAGGACACAGGGCCATGGTCATATAGAAAATAGAAATCAGGAGCTCTATATTTTGCACGATGGTAGGGGAGTTATCTGCAAAACTCTAATGTTAACCACTTCCTTCATACTAGCAATGAGGAGCTAGAAAATGAACCCTGACTTCCAGTCAGTTCCCTACCTGCCAGACCACAGATGTCCTGATACAATGTATCTAGCACACTAGGCAGCAGAAAATGATTAATGGAAAATCTTTTGCTTGACCTCTGATGTTCACCTCCTCTGCTCCTTTACTTCCTGCACAGGCCAAACACCTACGACTTCCATATAGGGTTGCCAACAGTCCCTTACTACAAGGAACGTCCCTCATTTTTTCATCTCTGTACATAGGTGCTGGAACTAAGGGTGCTGCCACGCCCCCTGGCTTGAAGTGGTTTCTATCATATACAGGGTTTACAGTTGAGTTCAATGGCTCTCAGCACCCCCACTATAAAAATTCTTCCAGCACCCCCATGACTCTGTACAACAAGATTGGGAGGAGTTGAGTGCTGCAAAAAGCTGCAATAAATATCCCTGGCAACTGTAGGTCGGTACTGTGTATTATTATTAATATTAATAATAATAATAATGGGAGGTGGGGTGGGATGGGAGTTCTAAGAAAAGAGTCCCTTATATTTTAAATACAGTTTTGGCAACCGTAGGAGTTTCCCTTTTTAAAGACTTGAGAGATTCCTATATTTCTACACTTGTTTTCTGAAATGTATGTTGCTTCATTCCTACATTCAGCATAAATATCTTTCAAGTGACACCAGGCCAAGTTTTTTGAAGTGAGTTGTGATTTTGGGTGCCTAAACTGAGATGCCTTAAAAGGGGGTCATAGTTCTTAAAAATTGCTGAGCATCTGCCCCCTGAAAATCAGGCACCTTTAAAGCATTTCAAGTTGGGCACCCCAAAATTGAGTAACCCAAAATTACTAGTGCCTTTTGAAAACCTCAGCCCCAGTTTTCAGAGAGGTGCTGAAGCAGTGCACCTTAGAAAGCAGGCTTTAAAAATCAGCACATACAGTAACATAATCAGCTGTGATTAGAAATCTTAACAATGACCTCTTAATTTCTGACTGCTTAAAAGCAGGCCTGGGGAAATGCTCTGTTTAGAAATTCTGAAATCCCTTTTGCAGCCCTGGAAAGTGCAGCTGGCCCTTGGGCTTTATTTTGAAAAGCAAAGGATCATTCCCATTTTGCAGTAACACTGCCATTTACTGGGCCCTACCAGTAGCAATTTGCAACAATGGTGGGAGGGGCTACCATTTGACCTAGAATGCAATTTTCAACTAATTAATAAAGTGACCATTAGTGCCTGAGGGGATAATAACAGGAATAAGAACAAATTACTGTGGGGTGCGAAGGAGACACAGGCATTGTATTGCAAATTTCTTATGCCACTATTCTTTTTTTCACTGATACTTTTAAAGTACCCCTACTCAACACTTGCTTCTTCTAGGATCCTTGCAAACCACATAAGAATTAGCCCTTCAAAGATCAATCAGGATCTGATTGTTGTTAACAAAGTGCCACCTGGAGAGAAATGTTACAATATACCTTCATTACAAAGCATTCAATCTCTCTCATGCTCACAAGCCCTGCCTACACTAGAGGGGAAAAAAGCAGTTGTCAGCACTGGGCCAGGCACCTGCAATTGCTTATAAAACTCTCCATCTCCATGCACAAATGTGCTCCTAATAATTTCAGGGGACGACAAATGAAAAACAGGGACGGGAGTGAGGGTCACAGGTATAAAGTCAAGGGATTCAGAGGGGGACACTGAGCAGAGAATCCTGGACAGTGCCCACTGCCCTCGAAAGTGTCCAGGGAATGCATCCGATGAAGTGAGCTGTAGTTCACGAAAGCTTATGGTCAAATAAATTGGTTAGTCTCTAAGGGTATGTCTACACTAAGGAATTAGGTCGAATTTATAGAAGTCGTTTTTTTAGAAATCGGTTTTATATAGTCAAGTGTGTGTTTCCCCACAGAAAATGCTCTAAGTGCATTAAGTGCATTAACTCGGCGGAGTGCTTCCACAGTACCGAGGCAAACGTCGACTTCCGGAGCGTTGCACTGTGGGTAGCTATCCCACAGTTCCCGCAGTCTCCACTGCCCATTTGAATTCTGGGTTGAGATCCCAATGCCTGATGGGGCTAAAACATTGTCGCGGGTGGTTCTGGGTACATATCGTCAGGCCCCCGTTCCCTCCCTCCGTCCGTGAAAGCAAGGGCAGACGATCGTTTCGCGCCTTTTTTCCTGAGTTACCTGTGCAGACGCCATACCATGGCAAGCATGGAGCCCGCTCAGGTAACCGTCACTGTATGTCTCCTGGGTGCTGGCAGACGCGGTATTGCATTGCTACACAGTAGCAGCAACCCATTGCCTTCTGGCAGCAGACGGTGCAATACGACTGGTAGCCATCATTGTCATGTCCAAGGTGCTCCTGGCCACGTCGGCCGGGAGCGCCTGGGCAGACATGGGCGCAGGGACTAAATTTGGAGTGACTTGACCAGGTCATTCTCTTTAGTCCTGCAGTCAGTCCTATTGAACCGTCTTATGGTGAGCAGGCAGGCGATACGGATTGCTAGCAGTCGTACTGTACCATCTTCTGCCGGGCAGGCAAGAGATGAGGATGGCTAGCAGTCGTATTGTACCATCTTCTGCCGGGCAGGCAAGAGATGAGGATGGCTAGCAGTCATACTGTACCATCTTCTGCCGAGCAGCCATGAGATGTGGATGGCATGCAGTCCTTCTGCACCGTCTGCTACCAGCCAAAGATGTAAAAGATAGATGGAGTGGATCAAAACAAGAAATAGACCAGATTTGTTTTGTACTCATTTGCTTCTCCCCCTCCCCTGTCTAGGGGACTCATTGCTCTAGGTCACACTGCAGTCACTCACAGAGAAGGTGCAGCGAGGTAAATCTAGCCATGTATCAATCAGAGGCCAGACTAACCTCCTTGTTCCAATAAGAACAATAACTTAGGTGCACCATTTCTTATTGGAACCCTCCGTGAAGTCCTGCCTGAAATACTCCTTGATGTAAAGCCACCCCCTTTGTTGATTTTAGCTCCCTGAAGCCAACCCTGTAAGCCATGTCGTCAGTCGCCCCTCCCTCCATCAGAGGAACGGCAGACAATCATTCCTCGCCTTTTTTCTGTGCGGACACCATACCAAGGCAAGCATGGAGGCCGCTCAGCTCACTTTGGCAACTAGGAGCACATTAAACACCACACGCATTATCCAGCAGTATATGCAGCACCGGAACCTGGCAGAGCGATACCGGGCGAGGAGGCGACGTCAGCGCGGTCACGTGAGTGATCAGGACATGGACACAGATTTCTCTGAAAGCATGGGCCCTGCCAATGCATGCATCATGGTGCTAATGGGGCAGGTTCATGCTGTGGAACGCCGATTCTGGGCTCGGGAAACAAGCACAGACTGGTGGGACCGCATAGTGTTGCAGGTCTGGGACGATTCCCAGTGGCTGCGAAACTTTCGCATGCGTAAGGGCACTTTCATGGAACTTTGTGACTTGCTTTCCCCTGTCCTGAAGCGCATGAATACCAAGATGAGAGCAGCCCTCACAGCTGAGAAGCAAGTGGCGATAGCCCTGTGAAAGCTTGCAACGCCAGACAGCTACCGGTCAGTTGGGAATCAATTTGGAGTGGGCAAATCTACTATTGGGGCTGCTGTGATGCAAGTAGCCCACGCAATCAAAGATCTGCTGCTATCAAGGGTAGTGACCCTGGGAAATGTGCAGGTCATAGTGGATGGCTTTGCTGCAATGGGATTCCCTAACTGTGGTGGGGCCATAGACGGAACCCATATCCCTATCTTGGCACCAGAGCACCAAGCCGGCGAGTACATAAACCGCAAGGGGTACTTTTCAATAGTGCTGCAAGCTCTGGTGGATCACAAGGGACGTTTCACCAACATCAACGTGGGATGGCTGGGAAAGGTACATGACGCTCGCATCTTCAGGAACTCCGGTCTGTTTCAAAAGCTGCAGGAAGGGACTTTATTCCCAGACCAGAAAATAACTGTTGGGGACGTTGAAATGCCTATATGTATCCTTGGGGACCCAGCCTACCCCTTAATGCCATGGCTTATGAAGCCGTACACAGGCAGCCTGGACAGTAGTCAGGAGCTGTTCAACTACAGGCTGAGCAAGTGCAGAATGGTGGTAGAATGTGCATTTGGACGTTTAAAGGTGCGCTGGCGCAGTTAACTGACTCGCTTAGACCTCAGCGAAACCAATATTCCCACTGTTATTACTGCTTGCTGTGTGCTCCACAATATCTGTGAGAGTAAGAGGGAGACGTTTATGGTGGGGTGGGAGGTTGAGGCAAATCGCCTGGCTGCTGGTTACACGCAGCCAGACACCAGGGCGGTTAGAAGAGCACAGGAGGGCGCGGTACGCATCAGAGAAGCTTTGAAAACCAGTTTCATGACTGGCCAGGCTACGGTGTGAAAGTTTTCTTTGTTTCTCCTTGATGAAACCCCCCGCCCCTTGGTTCACTCTACTTCCCTGTAAGCTAACCACCCTCTCCTCCTCCCTTCAATCATTGCTTGCAGAGGCAATAAAGTCATTGTTGCTTCACATTCATGAATTCTTTATTCATTCATCACACAAATAGGGGGATGACTACCAAGGTAGCCCAGGAGGGGTGGTGGAGGAGGGAAGCAAAATGCCACACAGCACTTTAAAAGTTTACAACTTTAAAATTTATTGAATGCCAGCCTTCTTTTTTTTTGGGCAATCCTCTGTGGCGGAGTGGCTGGTTGGCCGGTGGCCCCCCCACCGCGTTCTTGGGCATCTGGGTGTGGAGGCTATGGAACTTGGGGAGGAGGGCAGTTGGTTACACAGGGGCTGTAGTGGCAGTTTGTGCTCCAGCTGCCTTTGCTGCAGCTCAACCATACACTGGAGCATACTGGTTTGGTCCTCCAGCAGCCTCAGCATTGAATCCTGCCTCTTCTCATCACGCTGCCGCCACATTTGAGCTTCAGCCCTCTCTTCAGCCCGCCACTTACTCTCTTCAGCCCGCCACCTCTCCTCCCGGTCATTTTGTGTTTTCCTGCCCTCTGACATTATTTGCCTCCACGCATTCGTCTGTGCTCTGTCAGTGTGGGAGGACAGCATGAGCTCAGAGAACATTTCATCACGAGTGCGTTTTTTTTTCTTTCTAATCTTCACTAGCCTCTGGGAAGGAGAAGATCCTGTGATCATTGAAACACATGCAGCTGGTGGAGAAAAAAAAAGGGACAGCGGTATTTAAAAAGACACATTTTATAAAACACTGGCTACACTCTTTCAGGGTAAACCTTGCTGTTAACATTACATATATAGCACATGTGCTTTCGTTACAAGGCCGCATTTTGCCTCCCCCCACCGCGTGGCTACCCCCTCAACCCTCCCCCCTCCCCATGGCTAACAGCGGGGAACATTTCTGTTCAGCCACAGGCAAACAGCCCAGCAGGAACGGGCTCCTCTGAGTGTCCCCTGAAGAAAAGCACCCTATTTTAACCAGGTGACCATGAATGATATCTCACTCTCCTGAGGATAACACAGAGAGATAAAGAACGGATGTTGTTTGAACGCCAGCAAACACACACTGCAATGCTTTGTTGTACAATGATTCCCGAGTACGTGTTTCTGGCCTGGAGTGGTAAAGTGTCCTACCTTGACTGTCATGCACATTGTGGGGAGAGTGGTCAGTTTGGATGAGCTATTGCCAGCAGGAGAGTGAGTTTGTGTGTGTGTTTCGGGGGAGAGGGGGTGAGAAAACCTGGATTTGTGCTGGAAATGGCCCACCTTGGTTATCATGCACATTATAGGGAGAGTGGTTACTTTGGATGAGCTATTACCAGCAGGAGAGTGAGTTTGTGTGTGTATGGGGGTGGGGGGGTGAGAAAACCTGGATTTGTGCTGGAAATGGCCCACCTTGATTATCATGCACATTGTAGGGAGAGTGGTCACTTTGGATAGGCTATTACCAGCAGGAGAGTGAGTTTGTGTGTGTGGTTTTTGGAGGGGGGTGAGGGGGTGAGAGAACCTGGATTTGTGCAGGAAATGGCCCACCTTGATTATCATACACATTGTGAAGAGAGTGGTCACTTTGGATGGGCTATTACCAGCAGGAGAGTGAGTTTGTGGGGGGGGGGGCAGAGGGTGAGAAAACCTGGATTTGTGCTGGAAATGGCCCAACTTGATGATCACTTTAGATAAGCTATTACCAGCAGGAGAGTGGGGTGGGAGGAGGTATTGTTTCATGGTCTCTGTGTGTATATAATGTCTTCTGCAGTTTCCACAGTATGCATCCGATGAAGTGAGCTGTAGCTCACGAAAGCTCATGCTCAAATAAATTGGTTAGTCTCTAAGGTGCCACAAGTACTCCTTTTCTTTTTGCGAATACAGACTAACACGGCTGTTACTCTGAAACCTGTCCTACCATGAAGGACGCAATAAGGCTGCCCTCCCCAGAAACCTTTTGCAAAGGCTTTGGGAGTACATCCAGGAGAGCCGCGAATGCCAGGGCAAAGTAATCCTTTCACATGCTTGCTTTTAAACCATGTATAGTATTTTAAAAGGTACACTCACCGGAGGTCCCTTTTCCGCCTGCCGGGTCCAGGAAGCAGCCTTGGGTGGGTTCAGGGGGTACTGGCTCCAGGTCCAGGGTGAGAAACAGTTCCTGGCTGTCGGGAAAACCGGTTTCTCTGCTTGCTTGCTGTGAGCTATCTACAACCTCATCATCATCATCATCATCATCTTCGTCCCCAAAACCTGCTTCCGTGTTGCCTCCATCTCCATTGAAGGAGTCAAACAACATGGCTGGGGTAGTGGTGGCTGAACCCCCTAAAATGGCATGCAGCTCATCATAGAAGCGGCATGTTTGGGGCTCTGACCCGAAGCGGCCGTTCGCCTCTCTGGTTTTCTGGTAGGCTTGCCTCAGCTCCTTAAGTTTCAGGCGGCACTGCTTTGGGTCCCTATTATGGCCTCTGTCCTTCATGCCCGGGAGATTTTGACAAAGGTTTTGGCATTTTGAAAACTGGAACGGAGTTCTGATAGCACGGATTCCTCTCCCCATACAGCAATCAGATCCCGTACCTCCCGTTCGGTCCATGCTGGAGCTCTTTTGCAATTCTGGGACTCCATCATGGTCACCTCTGCTGATGAGCTCTGCATGGTCACCTGCAGCTTGCCACGCTGGCCAAACAGGAAATGAGATTCAAAAGTTCGCGGTTCTTTTCCTGTCTACCTGGCCAGTGCATCTGAGTTGAGAGTGCTGTCCAGAGCGGTCACAATGGAGCACTCTGGGATAGCTACCGGAGGCCAATACCGTCGAATTGTGTCCACAGTACCCCAAATTCGACCCGGCAAGGCCGATTTAAGCGCTAATCCACTTGTCAGGGGTGGAGTAAGGAAATGGATTTTAAGAGCCCTTTAAGTCGAAATAAAGGGCTTCATCGTGTGGACGGGTGCAGGTTTACATTGATTTAACGCTGCTAAATTCGACCTTAAGTCCTAGTGTAGACCAGGGCTCAGGTGCCACAAGTACTCCTTTTCTTTCAGGGAAGCAGTGGACATGGCCCAGAGGAACTCTGCCCGGAGACGTAACTTGAGGGAGGATCAGAAATAGGCCCTGCAGTTGCAGAGCACTCCCCCTACCCCCGTCCAGCTTCCTCCTCTTGATACGGTGGAAGGCCACCTTGTGCTCCTAATGTTGCATGTGCATCCCTAGTTCCATTATGATTGTGCTGTGTCCAAGCACATCTTGACAGTGCCCCCACTCATAGGAGTTTGATTAATACCATTGCAGCTGTAATAGTGATAGGGGCTGCAGGCAAGGCAGCTGCACCAATGCAGTGAGCTCTCCCAGCCTGGTCCTGTCGTGCTTCAGGAACTGCTCTGAACAAGGATCCCACTCTGTTTTCTACCCTCTGCCCTTAGAAGCCCATGGGGCAAATGCTCAGGAAGTCCCTTAATTGTCTTTACTAATTATGGCTGTATCTGTGCTGGGATTTTATCCCATGGTGTAGCTGCACTGGCGTAAATTGTTCTGCCTGATGTAAATCACGTCTACACAAGGTCTGTACATCAGTTCAGCTGCACTGGCTACAATCCTTCTGCAAACAAGGCCTGTGTCTCCCGGTCACCGACATCAATTTCCTTTATCACTTTATATAATCACTTTAGATAAGCTGTTACGAGCAGGACAGTGGGGTGGGAGGAAGTTTTGTTTCATGGTCTCTGTGTGTATATAATGTCTTCTGCAGTTTCCACAATATGCTATGCATCCGATGAAGTGAGCTGTAGCTCACGAAAGCGCATGCTCAAATAAACTGGTTAGTCTCTAAGGTGCCACAAGTACTCCTTTTCTTTTTTCTTCTTACAAATACAGACTAACACGGCTGTTACTCTGAAACCTATCAATTTCCATGAGATCGTTGAGATAACCCTCCAAAAGTGAACGAAGCACTATTTGCCAGCATACAGAGTCAGTCGGCGGGGGTCATCATTGTCACCATTGCCATTGCCAGCCGCATCGTTGGCAAAGTAATAGCAGAGGGCATGCTGCTAATGCTAGCTTACCTAGTAGTGGCAGCAGCTGAGATATACTGGACTCCGAGGGTTTCTGTTTGCTAATATGTTCCCTTCTGCACTCACTCTACAAGCAAGCAGAACACTGGAACAACACATTGAACTGATGTTCATCACTATTGGTGTATAGACACAGCCTCTGGGGCAGATGAGGGAGGTGTTTCCTGCTCAATTATTTCCGGAGTCTCAGTGAGGACAGACACCCCTTTAATATAGACTGAACTTTGCCCATTCCCTTCACTGATTCTGTGAGGCCAGGGATTCAGTCAGATATTTGGTTTCATTAGTAGATCTCGGAGTGCTTTACAAAGGAATTCAGTATCATTATCCCCATTTTACAGATGGGGAAACTGAGGGACAGTGGTGACATGACCTGCCCAACGTCATGTAAAATGGTGGCAATTCCTGGGGGATTCTAGGACAGTCACAGCCGTCTCACAGATCACTCTTCTAATCCCACAATACTGTGTGGAATTTCCTATAAGCACCACACTGAATAGATGTGCTGAGAAATGTAGAATCAGTGCCTCAATCACATGTCCCACAACATGCTAGCACCGCAGTGGCTGGTGGGAGTGCACGAATATTGGTCAGATTTGCAGAACTGGAAAAGGTAGTGTGCCAGCTCTACTGGCTCCGTTCAAGCTCTGCTAATATGAATAGTTCATATATATATGTAAGGTGGGCCCAAGAAAATGTGTTGTGAGAACTATAACTTTGTATTTCCTGACATTTTTGTATGTCAGCCATAACATATCATGAAGTAGCTTATTGCATTTTGGAGGGATAAATCTTAGTTTCTCAGAGTTGGAACCATAGGAAAGAGTCCCCTCCTCCCCCTGACCTGGTAGCTCAAGATACCCCCACAGTGAGCAGACGTGGACCTAAGATACAAAACACAGTTCAGGATCACTGCAGCCAATGGGAGCTGCAGGGGCAGTGCCTGCAGGCAGGGGCAGTACGTGGAGCCCCTCCCCCACCCAGGGGCCGCAGGAATATGCTGGCTGCTTCTGGGAGTGGCATGGGGCCAGGGCAGGCAGGGAGCCTGTCTTAGCCCCACTGCGCCACTGCCCGAGGTAAATGCTGCCTTGCCAGAGCCCGCACCCCTTACCCCCTCCTTCGCCCCAACCCCCTGCCCCAGCCTGAGCCCCGTCCCGCACCCAATCTCCCTCCCAGAGCCCGCAACCCCTCTTGCATCCCAATCCCCTACCCCAGTCCTGAGTCCCCTCCTGTACGCAATCTCCCTCCCAGAGCCTGCACCCCTCACCCCCTCCCACACCCCAATGCCTTGCCCCAGCCCTGAGCCAACTCCCAGAGCCCGCACCCCCTCCCACACCCCAACCCTCTGTCCCAGCCCTGAGCCCCCTCTAGCATCCAAACTCCCTCCCAGAGTTTGCACCCCACACCCCCTCCTGCACCCCAACTCCCTGCCCCAGGCAGAGCCTGGAGCCTCCTCCCATACTCTGAACACCTCAGCCGAGAGCCCGCACCCCAACCCCCTGCCCCAGCCCGGTGAAAGTGTGGGTGGGGGGATGGAATGAGTGGGGCAGGGCCTTGGAAAAAGGGAAGAACAGAAGTGGGGTAAGGGTATTTGGGTTTGTGTGATTGGACAGTTGACAACCCTAGCCATGCACCACCTACCTCTCTCCCCCAGCACCAGCTGCAGTCCTGGGCCATGCCCACTGCTACTCCAGCGGTGCCCCCAGGCTGCCCCCTGCCCCAGAGCACCCACGGTGCCCTCAGAGCTCCCCCTGCCCCAGAGCACCCACGGTGCCCTCAGAGCTCCCCCTCCAGAGCACCCGTAGCACCCCCAGAGCCCGCCCTGCATAGCACCCAAGATTCAGTCAGGGGTATATAGTACAAGTCATGGACAGGTCACAGCTGTGAATTTTTGTTTACTGCCAGTGACCTGTCCATGACTTTTACTAAAAGTACCCATGACTAAATCTCAGCCTTACCCATCAGTTCCTGCTACACCAGTGGTTTTCAACCTTTTTTCATTTGTGGACCTCTAAAAAATTTCAAATGGAAGTGCAGGCCCCTTTGGAAATCTCAGACATAGTCTGCGGACCCCCAGAGATCTGTGGACCACACTGCGCTAGACCACAAAAGCAATATGTGTGTGGCTGAACATGAAGCTGTGGAGTGTGAGGAAGGCTGCTATTTAAAAGATAAATGTTTATTGGAACCTTCAAACTCCCCTGTGGTTTAAACAAAGCTTGGAAAATGGTCATGAAAATGTATCAGCCTGGACACAAATCTCCTTGTCTGTTCTTTACTATGGCCTGGTCTACACTACGAGTTTATGTGGGATTTAGCAGCATTAAATCCGAATTAACCCTGCACCCATCCACACAACGAAGCCATTTTTTCGACATAAAGGGCTCTTAAAACCGATTTCTGTACTCCTCCCCAACGAGGGGATTAGCGCTGAAATTGACGTCACCGTTTCGAATTAGGATTAGTGTGGACGCAATTTGAAGGTATTGGCCTCCGGGAGCTATCCCACAGTGCATCATTGTGACCTCTGGACAGCACTCTGAATTTGGATGCACTGGCCAGGTGTACAGGAAAAGCCCTGGGAACTTTTGAATCTCATTTCCTGTTTGGCCAGGCAAGCTCATCAGCACAGGTGACCATGAAGTCCCAGAATCGAAAAAGAGCTCCAGCATGGACCGAACGGGAGGTACTGGGTCTGATCGCTGTATGGGGAGAGGAATCCGTGCTATCAGAACTACGTTCCAAAAGACAAAATGCCAAAACATTTCAAAAAATCTCAGAGGCCATGAGGGACAGAGGCTACATCAGGGACACAACACAGTGCCGCGTGAAACTTAAGGAGCTCAGACAAGCATACCAGAAAACCAAAGAATCAAACAGACACTCCGGGACAGAGCCCCAGACATGCCGCTTCTACGCTGAGCTGCATGCAATTCTAGGGGGGGCCGCCACCACTACCCCACCTCTGTCTGTGGACTCAGATGATGGGGTACTCTCTGCCATGGCTGAGGATTTTGCGGATGGGGAAGATGGGGAGGAGGAGGACGAGCTTGGGGAGAGCACACAATACACCGTTCTCCCCAACAGCCAGGATCTTTTTATCACCCTGACTGAAATACCCTCCCAACCCAACGAAGCCGGAGAAGGGCCCTCTGGTGAGTGTACCTTTTTAAATATAATACATGTTATAAAAGCAAATGTTTTTTAATGATTAAGTAGCCCTGAGGACTTGGGATGCATTCGTAGCCAGTACTGCTACTGGGAAAGTCTGTTAACGTGTCTGGGGATGGAGCGGAAATCCTCCAGGGACATCTCCATGAAGCTCTCCTGGAGGTACTCTGAAAGCCTTTGCAGAAGGTTTCTGGGGCGAGCAGCCTTATTCCGTCCTCCATGGTAGGACACTTTACCATGCCATGCTAGTAGCAAGTAATCTGGTATCATTGCATGACAAAGCCTGGCAGCGTATGGTCCCGGTGTTTGCTGGCATTCAAGCAACATCCATTCTTTATCTCTCTGTGTTAGCCTCAGGAGAGTGATATCGTTCATGGTAACCTGGTTGAAATAGGGGAATTTAATTATGGGGACATTCAGAGGTGGCCGTTCCTACTGGGCTGTTTGCCTGTGGCTGAAAAGAAATCCTCCCCGCAGTTAGCCACGCGGGGGGGTGGGGGGGCCATTGGTGCTGAGCTGTTCACGTTTGGCTAGCAGGGATCTTCCCTGATACCAGTCAGGTGGTGGGGGGAGGGGAAAATCGATCATCCCAGAGAATTGGATGGTGGGAGGGGGTTAGTTTGGTTTCTGCTGCTGCATGTTAACAGGAAAACTGCAGCAGTAAATAGCCAACTCAACGGGCTTTGCTTGGTATGGGAAAGGTTATGAAGATTGCAGAAGCCGAAAGACTATGGCTTACCATGGCCACCTGCAAGCCGAATTCTATTGCCCGGCCCTGCGTGTGTGATCTCTAACACCAAAGCTGCAGGCACTCAATATAAGATGCAAAATGCGACCTTGTACCAAAATCACATGTGCTATGAAATGTGAATAGTGTTGTTCACCGTGAAAGAGTATAGCCATTACTCTGTAAAATGTATCTTTTAAAATACTTCACTCCCTTTTTTTCTTCCAGCAGCTACAAATGTTTCAAGCCTCCCTCCTCCATCCCATAGGCTATCTCAGATAAGGCGGAGAAAAAAATGCATGCACAATGACATGTTCTCTGAGCTTATGCAGTCGTCCAGCACTGACAGAGCTGTGTGGAGGGACACAATAGCAGAGTACAGGACAGTGGCCGAGATGGTGGCAGGAAGACCAGAGGAGGCATGAGGCAACGCTGGGGCTACTGCGGGATCAAACAGACGTGCTCCAGCATCTGGTGGAGGTGCATGAACGGTAGCAGGATCACAGACTGCAGCTGCAGCCCCTGCTTAACCGCCCTCCATCCTCCCCAAGTTCCATAGCCTCCTCACCCAGTCGCCCAAGAACGCGGGGTGGGAGGCTCCGGGCACCCAACCACTCCACCCCAGTGGACAGCCCAAGCAACAGAAGGCTGGCATTCAACAAGTTTTAAAGTGGCCTTTTCCTTCCCTCCTACCCACCTCCCACACCCCACCCGGGCTACCTTGTGAGTTATCTCCCTATTT